>NC_084478.1:20312808-20633676 GCF_027409185.1 Cynocephalus volans
ATTATTTTTCATCCTTGTGAATATTTAAGAATATTAAGATATAACAACCACAATTACTTGAAGTTGATACGACAAGCAAACAAAAAGGACATTGTTGGGGGGGGAGGGAGAAGGGAGGGAGGTTTTGGTGATGGGGAGCAATAATCAGCCACAATGTATATCGACAAAATAAAATTTTTAAAAAAAAGAATAATAAAACCGTGTTTATCATAGAATATAAATTTGGGCCTCATGTCTTTTGCAGTCTAGAATGTGTTAATTTATAAACTTTTAATATTTTAAGATTCTTTATACTACTTTAGTCAAGTGACGGCAGAAATGATTGACAAAATCATAAAATGATTTTCTCTATAGCTAAAATTATTCTCCAATTGGAAGACTCATCAAATAGCGTGCTGATCTCTCAGTATCATTTGTCATTTCAACTAGACAAGGCCATGTGCACTAAACAACGGAGAGCAGAATCATCTTTAAATCAAACTGTTAAATTTACTGAATAGAAATACATATGAGAAAAAATACCATAATATTATTTAGCTAGTATTTTGTCTTTTCGGATATTAGAAATGCATTTATTTATTTTTTAATTTTCCTTCCTTGCCTGTATATTTTTGCTGCAATTATATTGGTTTGTTTCACATTTTCTGTATCTGTGGTTTACTTAGTATGGCACAATATAGGGTGTACTAAGAGCCATCATTCATATTTCATGCCTACTGGGAAGTAGCTTTAAATACCTCTTTAAGGTCTCATTCAGTTTCACATCTTGCCAGCTTTATTCGTGAGTGACAAATATTTACTGTGGGCACTGGGGTATGAGGACAGATTTCCCAGCTATTGTTTTTAGTTATAGTAAGATAAAACTACTCGGCAATACTTTAAAGGCAGACTGTATCGGTCTGTTTCTGTTGCTTATAACAGAATATCTGAAACTGGGTAATTTATAAAGAAATGAAATTTTTTTCTTATAGTTTTGGACGCCGGCTGTGGGAACACATCTGAAAAGGGCCTTCCTCTTGGTGGGAAGTCTACAGTGTCCCATGGCGACCAAGGGCTCACATGACAAGAATGGGCTGAGCAAGAGAGAGCTGACCTGTTCATTCACTCTCCTTATAAAGCCATCAGAACCCATACCCATGACCAGCCATTAAATCGTTTACTCATTACTCCGTGAATGGATCAATCCATTCACTCGGCATTGTCCGCACACCCAGTCTAATCAGGCCCCACCTTTCAAATACCTCAATCAGATTTCACACCATCTTAACTCTGTTACACTGGGGGCTCAAGCTTCAATACATGAACTTTTTGGGGACACACTCGACCCATAGTACAGACCATGACCATAATATTGATTAAGCAATAGCAATGAATCGAAATGAAACATTTCGTGAAATAAACCAGATTGTGATTTGTTTATTATATTGTGCACTGTTTCTAATATTTGAATTTCTAATGCAATAATTAGAATAATGAAGGAAAAATAAATATGAAACACCAGTAATGCCCAGAGCTTCCTTGCTCCACGTTACTTTTGCAAATGCACAATCAAATCCCTGAATCTATGTACCAACTTTAGGGACTCATATCTATCGCTAAAGAAATTTATTTCTCAATTGAATCTTTCAAAAAAAGCTGTAAGACTTTTCAGTGGGTTTGAAAAAAATGGCTGTACAAGTTTGTTTACTTTTCCAAAACATTTGAAAAAGCCGTTCGCCTGTATTCATTTCGATCTTGCTGCACATTTAACAACCTTTGAAACTTCATATTGTGAAGTTTAAAATAAATGGTTCTTTTTATAGATAACTAATTTTTCATCATTATCACAACACAAATTCAGCTACCATCCCCTTGGAAAAGCTACCAAGGCAAATTTAATTACAATATTCTACACTTGAATAATTTGAGATTGCTTGTGTTGTGGCAACACGATTACATATAAATGATAGATTCTACAGATAATGCATTATTTTTAATTAAATTTCAATACCAAACAATATGAATACTTTTAAAAGGAATTGACAGTTTGCATTTTTCTAATAATCTGTAATAATAAACTTTTCCAGTCTCTAAAAACAATGTATACATACATAAGTTGATATACATATACACATATACACACCTATAAGCATAAATGTACATGTTATAGGCACATGGTCAAAAGCATATGAAATTATAAATTAAAACTTGTAAGCTTCTCTATCATTCATCACTACAATGATCCTTAGCTCCTTTCCTCAAAGGGATAGTTGTTAACATTATCTGTGTACACCTGAAATGGAGAACATTACAGAGCAGCGTGTGAAACTCCCTGAGTCTTTTTCTTCTTTTTAAGTTTTTACTCTGTTCCATTAAATGGATACACATAAGCCTTTAATCATTCCAAGTTGTTAGACATGTGTGTTGATTTTTGCTTATAAAATCATTACGAAATTAAATAACATTGTACCTACTTCTTTTCATAGTTTCTGAATAGGTCTGTGAGGTAATTTCCCAGCAAAAAATTGCTGCGTCAATTCCTGGAATTTAAATTTTCTTGGATATTGAAAAACTGTCCTACAAAAATGTTTAACTTATTTAGACACCAACCGTTTGAAAGTTGACTGTTTTCCCACATCTTTACCAAATTAAGTTTACTTAACTTTATAAATTTCACCAATATGATACTTGAAAAATGTGTTATTTGCAATTCTTTAATTAGAAGTTAAATATACTTTTATAATTTTAGCCATTTGTGTTTATCTTTCTTTTAACTACCTGATCATGAACTTTGCAATTTTTTCTATTTTATAGCTTATCTCCTTTACACACCCCCACATACAACACTCACATTTGAAAATGGTCAAACTTTTAGAACAAGTTTAAATACTGGGGTTATTATTAGTTGTTTAGTTTTTCTAAATTTTCATGAAATTATTCTAGTGCTTTTTCATTAAGCATGATTCTTTCCTTGGTTTGCAATATAGATATAAACAATTATTTTTAAAAATCAGGACTGAATATTATTTTATGTGTTTTAATGTGACATAGTCATCATACATGTTTCCTTCAATCTATTTAAATTACAAACGTGTGAGTGTGTCTATTACTAAAATTGCCAAGTTTGAATCACCCTTGTATACCTTGTATTCATTCATACCATCAATATTAATTGTGCGCCTAAAATGTGGCAGGCATTTTCCCAGGAGCTAGGGATTCAGAACTAAAGACAACATATGTAATCCTTGCCCCAAAGTTATATAGATATGTTAATATATCCATATTTTCTCTTTTCTAACACTTCATTTCTTACCCAGGTAGTGATACTAATAAATTATACTCATTTGAATTTTCTTATCAGTGTTATTCTGACATTACAAAATATGTTTAAACATTCTCTTAATTACTGCTCTGGATAACTTTAAATTGCATTGAAATTAACTTCTTGGTTTGAAATCATTTACCATGAAACCATCTGTGTCTTTTAATTTTTAGTCAGGTGTTTTCTCAATATTCTTGAAGCAATTTACATGCAGCTATTGGCTTCTTCAGATTTTCCATCTCTTCTGGGATTGATTTGGTAATTTATGTTATTGCTGGAGTGCAATACATTTAATCCTGACTTGCAAAGAATTTTACACAAGTTATTATAAACAATTTTGATGTACGTCTTTTAATTTCCTTTCTATCTGTTTTGTTTCCTCATTTTTAAAAGGGCTCTTTATCCGTTTTCATATCTTAAACTAGTATCATTTTAATATCACTTAAAAATATGTAAAACAACTAGTTTTAGATTTTTAAATACTATTATTGATTTGTCTTTAAAAATTTTGTTCTTTGTTATTTCCATGGCTACATTTTGTTAGTTTTTCTAAAACTTGTAATGCTGAAAATGTAACACTTTAAAAAATATTACTTCTTATTTAGAATTATATGAGATAAAGAATATGGATTTTTTCACTGAGAATAGCTATAGCATTATTCATTTAAATATATATATATATTTAATCATTGTTATCTCTATATTCTGCAGTACTGCTCTGTATTTCTCCTCTAATCTAAAGAATGTATATAACAGTGTTCTGTTTATATTTTTTAAAAAAATCTTCAAATAATTTTAGATTTTTTCCACCTTAATTTTAAATATACTATTGTGGTCAGAAAATATGGCTTTTTCTTTTGTTACATTCTGATATGGATTAGAATTTTCTTTGTGATTTATCATATGCTTAGTTTTAGTAGTTGCCTTACAGTCACTTAAAATATTTTGCTTTCAGGTTCTATGGAATATTATATGGCTCTAGCAGATGCCAGTAGTGCCCTGCCCACGTCCCTCAGCCCTACAATTTCCATGTACTCCTTCGAGCTTCCAACTCCAGTGACTGCTTCTCTCTGCCACAAAGTTCTTTCTGAAATCTTATTAGTCAGTTCTATTCCCATGCAGCAGGCCAGAAAGTTCTGGTGAATTAACACATGCCCAGCAACTCCCAACTAGTGACTGCTGGGATATGATCTATAAATACCCCAGCTACCTCCCGCCTTGGGTGAGAAAATTGGTCATTGTATGCCATTTGCCATAGAGTTTCCACATAATAATCTGTGGTAGGTAGCGTAGTTACGTAGCCTTTATCAATACTGTTCCTCCCCGTAGAACGTCGCTGCTTCCCTACTTGTGTTCCTTGTCCTCCCTCATAAACAAGTTTCTCTGGGATTCTGTCTTTAGTACTTGCTTCTGAGGGAATTCAAAATAAGACAATGCCAATCTTATTAGTGCATTTTTTTATGATAAATCATATGGTTAACTAGTCCCAAAGATTGTGTAATTTCTTCATTTACTCAAAATAAATTTATAATTTATTCTTTCATGGTGGGTTAAAGTCTGTTTCCAGTTCTTGTTTTCCTTAATTCTGTTCTTATAATTTGTTACATATTTTTGCCACTTTGTTCTTAAGAACCGAAATATTAATCCCAAAGTTTTACCATGAGTGTAGATGGTGATCTTTATTATTATAGCGCACTCTTTTTTTCCTTAAGAGTTCCACATGGCCTAAGATTAATACCATGGCACAACTCAGTTCATAATTTTACTTGGAAATCACTTAAAATGATTAGATACAGTATATATTCACTAGTGTTATCTGCTTAGCCTTTTATTTCTAATATGTCAACTTATCCCATGTCTATTTGTTGATATACGAATATGTGGTCTTAATTCTTTCATCCTATTTTTTGTTCTGTTTTATGTTCAGTGTTTCCTTTGTTTTCTCTCTTCTGCTGTGAGAATTGTGTGAGTGCAGGTTTCTGTGTTCTAGTGTTTAGCTTTATAACCCTCGGTGACAGATGATGGATCTTGAAGCATGGAAAGAACCTCTCTTCTCTAAGTTGACAAGGGGTGAAAGTCTTTCCACGAAGAAAGATTATTGTGTGCCCTTGCACAGGAAGCAAACGTTGTTCTCGAGAGAGTGTGAGCAGGTATAACCCTAATTAAACACTAATCCTTTCTCTGTAACCATCCCTGGGGGTAGCAGATTGAAAATTGCTTTGAAACACTACAATGGGGTTCCTGTAGTTCAGGCATTTAAATTCTTTGTCATTTGAAATACCTTAAGATATCTAATGCCCCTCTTTTCCAACCCTTTAAAATCTTGCATTAAGTTAATTCACATTCAAGTGCTTCTCTCCCAATTTTGAAAACTGCTAAAGCTTTCTTTTTTGATGATTCTTACTTTTGCTGTGGGGTGGAAGTGGTGGCATGCAGCCTTAATAATCATTGGCATGGTGTTTGCAAAGTTCCTTGTCAGTGGTTTTTCCAGGTAATTATATTTAAAATGAACTAATGATATCTAATACGTAGTAAGTGCTTACTATGTAACAAACACTGGTCCATATTATTTATGCATAGTAACTTATTTAGCCCTCATGAGTTAACTGAGGATTATATTACATGCAACTACGAGCTGTATATTAATACCACTATAAATTTACATCTGAAAAAACTGACACCTAAGTGCACTGTGGGATCCTGTACTGGACCCTGAAAGTTAAGGACAGTAATGTGATAATTGACAATATCTGAATGAGTTTTATAGATTTATTAGTAGTATTCTACCATTAATGATTTCCTAGTTCTGACAATAGTATTATGGTTATGTGAGGTGATGATATTTGGGCTAATTGAATAAAGAAGAAAAAACTCTGTGTACTATTGTTGCAACTATTTTTTTTTTTTTTTTTTGGTTATATTTATTGCTTTCTATTCCACCAAGTCTGGCACAAATTATCTGTTCCGTAAAGGTTTGAATTAATAAATATGATTACATTAGTTTAATATTAAGTTTTATTTGTCTATACTGTCTTTTAACTGTTTATTTCCTAATACTAGATCATACCTTCATCTCCAAAACAGCCAATTATTTTCTATTTTTGTATATAAACCTGCAAAATTCTAATATCCAACTGTGTTCACATTTATTTTCAAAGATTCTAATGATATTTTGCATCTTCTCCTAGAAGGCATGGCACTGTAACCTCTCCTGGATAATAAGAAAACCATTCATTGTACAGATAAAACCAGCAGAACTCTAAGGGCCCGATTTAAAATGCTGATGAAATATTCATAAATATTCATGAACCTGTGTCAGTAACTGGAATATCATATATATACACACACATATATATATGTATGTGTGAATATATATATATAATATATATGTGATATATATACATACCTTACCTTTTTTAACTTGTTTCAGTTTTGCTTTCTTTCATCTGTATTGAAACCCTTTGAATTTAGCACTCAGAGAAGTAATTTTGAACTCATTTTTAAAGCTGTCATATTGTTCGACCTTTCCACATATCTACTCACCCAAAGATACTTATACTGTAGTAGAGATAAAAGATACAAGTAATTCCACAAGCCTCACATGGAAATCTCCACTGTATGCATTAATTGTATAATAATTAAAGAAATAAAAATTATTTTGTATTTATAATCTTGATAAGTATAACAAGTATTCTGAAAATATTTAATGATCCCATTGTTTGAAGGCTCTGGCTGAAACAAATTACTTGTTACTTGGTCATCTTTTGAATTTAAAACAAAAAATGCAAATCTACAAATTTTGTTATTTGGAAGAAGCCAAGGATGTATATCAGTAATTGCACTGATAGCACTAACGTTGCATTTAGTTAGAAATTAACTTTAGATAGAAATGTACTGTTGTCAACATCAGAACAAAAATTGGCATCATCTCCCTGGAATTAATAACTCTTACATATTATAAGAGTTAAATGTATTATATTAAAAATATTAACAAAGCTTCAATATAATAAGTGAATGGACTCCCACTCCCAGTCCCACCCCAGAATTGCTGTAAAATGAAAGGAGTTACGGTCAAGATAATCATGCTAGATTCTTAGTGAAGTGTGGGTCTGGACATCTTATGATTGTAATTAAAATAATGAATCTGGTCTGCTGATGAAGAAAGTTCTTAAGTGAAATAAGTTAACTTGCATCAAGAGAAAGCTCCTCATGGTCCAGTAGAAGCATCTGCAATAAGGTGCACATATGGCTAATATCCAAAAGACTGAGAATAATAAATCCTGGTGAGGATGCGAAGAAAAAGGAATCCTCCTACACTGTTGGTAGGACTGTAAAATGGTGCAGCCTTTACAGAAAATGGTATGAAGGTTCCTTAGACAATTATAGATAGATCTACCCTATGACCCAGCTATCCCATTGCTGGGTATATACCCAAAGGAATGGAAATCATCATGTTGAAGGGATGCCAATACTCCCATGTTTATTGCAGCTCTATTTACAATAGCCAAGAATGGGAACCAGCCTAAATGCCTGTTATCAAATGAGTGGATAAAGAAAATGTGTTGTATCTACACAATGAAATGCGGAACTGTTGTAAAAAAGAATGAGATACTACTATTCACAGCAACATGGATAGACTTAGAGAAAATTACACTGAGTGAAATTAGCCAGGCACAGAAAGGGAAATACCACATGTTCTCACTTATATGTAGGAGCTAATAAAATTAAATAAATATACAAACAAATAAATGGTGGGGAGAAGACACAACAATCAGAATAATTCCTTGAACTTGTTAAGATAAATGAACAGATATGATGTTGATGGGAGAGAGAGGGGAGAGTGAGACGGGAAAAGGAGGTATTGGTAAAGGGACACCAAAATCAACTACATTGTATATTGATAAGTTAAAATGAAGAATAAATAAATAAATAAATGTACAGTATCTACACACATCTTTTCATCATTTTTAAATTTCTACTGCAAAACAAACTCTGTTTCATTTCCTTGCTTATCTTCAAAAATATTAAATAGAAAGTGTCAGGTCAAGATGGTGGAGTAGTCAGTCCCTGGTGTGGCTCTCTCCTACAGAGTGACCAATTTGCAGCTGTTGAGGAACAGCGATGGAGGACCTGAGATCTGGGCTGGAGTGGACAGGAGTCACCCATTGTGGGAACCCTGTTCAGGTTGCTCCCCACTCCAAAGAGAGACTTTAGAGCTTCTGGGCCCACATGCCCCGAGCCTGCTAGGCCAGAGAAGACAGGCAGGGCCAGGGCAGAACTTCCAGTGCAGGGTGGTAAAGCCACCCTGAGAGACATAACAGCTTCAGGGTTCCCACACCCGAGCCAGCCATCCCAGAGAAGGCAGGTGGGGTGAGAATTCTGGCCCAGGCCAGTCTGATGCCCAGAGAGAGCTAACAGACTCGGGGCTCTCATGCCCCAAGCCAGACGAGCCAGTGCACACAGGTGGGGCAGGACTTCTGGTCCAGGCTAGTTTCTGCTGTCTAGAAGCAGCAGTCCCTTCCGGATCCAAGCTAGACATCAGGGTGAAATGAGTGGACTGTGATAGCCCCAGCCACAATGATAAAACACCAAAGGAAAGAAAATAGAAATATGAAAAATCAAGAAAGTACACTGCCAACAAAGGAAATTAATAACTTTAAAGCACTAGATCCTATACAACAGGAAGTCTTTGATATGACAGAAAAGGAATTTAGAGTAACTATTCTAAGGAAACTAAATGAGATACAAGAAAACTCAGTGAGACAACACACTGAAATGAGAAAAAATATACAGGATCTGAAAGAAGAAATGTACAAAGGAATCAATGCCTTGAAAAAGAATGAAGCTGAGCATGTGGAGCTGAAGGATTCATTCAACGAAATAAAAAACACAACAGAGAGTTTAGCCAGCAGACTTGAACAAGCAGAAGAGAGAATTTCTGACCTTGAAGACAGACTGTTTGAATTATCACAGGCAGACCAGGAAAAAAGAAAAAAGAATCAAAAAATTGAAGAAAGTCTAAGAGAGTAAGCGCTCAAATATCCGAATCATGGGTATTCCAGAAGGGGAGGAAAAAGGAAATGGCATTGAAAATGTATTCAATGAAATAATAACAGAAAACTTATCAGGTATAGGGAAAGTCATAGATCCCTAGATTCGGGAAGCCCAAGGATCACCAAACACATTCAACCCAAAAAGGTCCTCTCCAAGACATGTGATAATCAAACTGACAAAACTCAGAGATTAAGAGAGAATCTTAAAAGCTGCAAGAGAGAAGCGACACGTCACCTATAAGGGAGCGCCAATCAGAATAACATCAGACTTTTCATCAGAAACTCTAAAAGCCAGAAAAGAATGGGATGATATATTGAAAACACTAAAGGACAAAAATTGCCAGCCAAGAATACTTTACCCAGCAAGGATGTCCTTCCAAAATGAAGGACAAATAGTATATTTCTCAGACAAACAAAAACTGTGGGAGTTCACTACCACACCACCAGCCCTACAAGAAATTCTCAAGGAAGTACTGGGTTTGATACCACAAAAACAACCATCACTGCCATGAATATGCAAGAAAGAACAGTACCTATCTTCTTATATTTTCTTGTGTGATGTTGTGGTTTCGTCTCATTGTAGTGGCACTATCAGAATAGGGTGATGTAATGACGGGAATAACGTATACCCCTTGTCTTCTTCCTTAATCTACTGAGATTGCTGCTACTCCATGCAATCCAGTAAGTCACTTTTCAAATGATGTGATAAAAGTGTCCTTTTATTTCCAATTACAAAAATTAATTTTTATCACTAATTAAGGTTGCATTTTATCAACTGTCTTTTCAGTATCCATTAACATGATCATACAGTTTTTACCATTTCATGCATTCTAGTATTAAATTTCTTCACATTGATTCAACCGTTACATAAACTGGGATTTGTTAAAGTTTACTTTTAGCATGTTGCTGGAATTAATTGCTGGGTTTTCTCCTAGGATTTTAAAACCAATTTTCGTAGAAGAACATCATGTAGGTTCTTCTTCAAGTGCTGATCCTTGAAACCCTTCCCCCCCCCCAGAACATACATTATCATCTTGAAAGTGATATAGAAAGATTTCTAATATTGTCTATGTTTAGAAATAATTATAATGCGTTAAAAATGAATTCACAGATGGAGAATCTGGGTGGGCCATGCATAGTTTAGAGGAACAGTTTTTTGAAAATATCTGACATTATCATTGATTTCAGGTTTCATACTTCTTTCTGAGTCCAATTCGGCTGTTTACAGTTCCAAAAAAAAATTTATTGTGTTAAGATTTCTAGTATTCTCATGTAGTTTATAGAACATTTCCCATAGGATATCTACCTTTGTTGCTATGTTCTCTTTATATTTTCTAGTGTGTATACACATTTTTCTCATTTTTCTATTACACTTGCCATAAGTTCACCCATTTTTTGTTGTTGTTTAATCAAAGAACAAAATCTTGGATGTAATTTTCAATTCTATTCTTTCTGTTTTCTGATTCATCAGACTTATCTATATTTGTTAAGTCCTTAGTCCTGTGGTCATTAAACTTGTTTTCTTCTTTTGATAACTCTTGACTTGGCTAATAGGCTCATTTATTTTTAATCTTTCTCAATTAATAATGACAGTATCTGTAGCTAAGATATTTCCTTGGAGTACTATATTGGCCACATGAAATAAGACATATAAATATACATTGTTCTCATTCTTATTTTCTAAATAGGTTAAAATTATAGTTTTAATTTTTTCTTTATTCCAGTAATTGCTTCAAAAAATCTTTGACAACAGCAAAAGAAACAGCAGCCCAAAATGGCATGAGTCAAAATACAGGCTTCTATAAATCATGTCAGGGGAATAGCCAAAAGCTCAAATAACAGATATGAGACACTGTAAAAAACTCGACTTCCAGTATGAAGATACCACAAGTTACATGTCACATGGAAGGTATTAAAAACAAATTCATTGTTATATAGCTTGATGGAGATCTCAACAAAATAGATGGGAAACAGAACTAGGCACTAGGGTTCTTGTCTCTCAACATAATGTCTTTATTTGCTTACACTTTTCAAAACTTTGCACAAAATTAGTATTTGTTCTAACATACAAGTTTTAAGTAGTAAATGTTGAGATTTATATCTGTGTAATTTGCTTCATAAAATGCTCATTTCAGCAATTTCACGCATGGCGGGTTAAGAACTTATTAGTAACCATGGTAATGATGACAAATAAAGCAGTTTCAATCATTCTGAATATGCTAGCATTGAATTCTAAATGTTCAGAGCTTAGAGAATGTAAATAAAAAGTTCAGATTACTGTTGCCATGAGCAATACAAAAGGGCACCAAGTCTCCTGAGACAATAAAAAATCGCTTTCTCCATGTTCTTGATACTCCACAACACTACTGAAAAGTGGTTTCTGGGCACACAGCTATTGATCTACTGCTCTGGATTAAGTAAAATATGAGATCACACAAAAAGACAAAATGTGTATTCTTTCAGTTCATGCAAGATGCCTTTTAAATTTCACCAGAGCCATAAATGCATGTGGGGATATGTAGGCTCCATTTACCTGCAATAAAGCAAGAAGTAGGGAGGGTCAGTGTTGCTTTTAAACTTTTACCTTGATTATTCGGTTTCATTGTCACAAACAGGAATTTAGTAAACCTATAGTGCTTAAAATTAGTATAGTAAACTGTGAAATTATTTCCAATGTGACAGGACTCTGTATATTTTTATTGGGTTCTGAGAAATGTATCTGGCTGAGACATATTAAAAGAAATCAAATAAACCTTTACTAACTGAACATGGAAACTTTTTATAAGATAAAACTTTTCACTTTTTAGGGTAACATCTTCATTAAATGGCTCCAATCAATGATTTTCTCGAGTACAAGCTGCAGAATTTTAAATAAATTGTGATCCTTTGTTGTTTAAATTGGAATAAAATCAGTATACTATATAATAAACATCAAAATGTTTATATTAATACACTCTCTTCAATATAATTGGGTAACAAAATAATTTTATTCTCTTTAAATTATTGATTAGTATTTACATGCATGGAGAGACAAGAACACTGTGCAAAAATATTCTATTTTAACTCAGTGGTTTTCAGTTGGGGGTTATTTTGTCCTCGAGAAAACATTTGGCAATGTCTGGAGCCATTTTTGGCTGTACAAATGGCAGGAGAGAGGGGTGCTACTGGCCTCTAATGGTAGAGGCCAGGAATGTTGCTAAACATCCTACAGTTTATAGTAACATCATTTAGACCTATATCTTTTACCTTTTTTCTCCTTGTAGTTGGGATAATAGAAATAACCCACACAAGAAAGAACCGGAGATAAAAGGGAACAAAATAGTGTGATTGTGTGTGTGTAAACTAAGCATATATTGAGACACTCATACTTACCTGGCTGTGTCCAGCCCAGCTGGGGTTGTTAGACATCCATGCTGTGCCACGCTATGCAGTAACCAAGACCCCCACCCAGATGTCATGTCACCCCGCCTTCTCTCACTCTGTGGTTACCACAGACTTGCTAACACCCTGCTGCAGCTATAGGCCCCCTAGGTCTCCACCTGTGGTTTCCACAGACTGCTAAAACAGAATTTTTCAGCATGCTTCTCACCTGCTGTACTTTTCCACCCTGAGACAGAGTCATACCCCCATAAGATCATAAGATCACTGCTCTTGCTCAGTCACAGAAACCCTGAAATACTACAATATAAAAATAACTGCCCCACTGTGTTGGGGTGCTCAGCCTTTGGACTTGAGTCTGTTGAGACAATGCCAGCATATCAATAAACTCTGTTTTCCTGTTTTAATCCTTGGTGTTTCCTGCCTCTACCTGCGAGTTCACAGTAACTCACTGCAACACAAGCAGTAACCCATGAAAACTTGAGTTGCACAAATTGACTCTGCTCTGGACCCAAGCCGTAAGTGAAATCAAGCAATTTGACCTATTTTCACGAGAAAACCAATTAAAATCAACGGTACTGAGAAACGGCAGGATCACCTAGAGCACCACAGGCTTTTGAGAGGACTCCTATTATACAGAACTCACCATCCAGCTCTAAAGCACACAGCTTAGACCAGCCACTCCTCCAGAGCCTCCCAGGCTCTAAGCCAATCACTGGGTTCCTCTCTTTTGCTGCCTTCACCTCAGAAAGTGCCTGGGCTGAGGAAGTAGGGAGGGAGATTATGTCTCTCAACAGCTCACAGGCATATGCAAGCCTTGATAAATTTGCATTTAACACCTAGCCACTCAGCCCACATAAACAAAAAGGCTTCAGTTTCTTGGACCCATTTTCTCTTAACAGGAGTAATGTGCCTTAAAGAGTATAATAATGACTTCACCCGGCACCATTGTCTTTTATACCGCTTTGTTACCTCTTTTAATCCTATAACAAGCAAATGAAGTAGAGAATGGTTCCACTTTAGAGATGCAGAAATTGAGGCCCAGACATATTAGGTGTCTGTCCATGTCACATGATAGTGCCTGGCAGAGCCTGGGTTTCAACTTGAACTATCTGTTTTGTGTTTGAGCTCTTAATCACCAAGACTGCTTCCTCTCAGTGACAGACACAGATAAGAAGAGAAATGTGGACCTGGATATGTATGCATATGTGGATGGGATATAAATATGGATGCAAATGTACATATAGATGACTATAATTATATGCCACTGTATCATTTTATCTTTTCAATATAAAATAAATAGTAAATATATGTCATTGTACTTTTTTCATGTGCTCTTTTATTTTCATTTCTTGTAGGCTTTCTTTATTCAGTTCCTTGTTCCACTAACTAGGTTTCTTCCTTCCTTTCCTTGATCTATTTACTGCATGGGGATAATTGCTTCCTATACTATAAGCAACTGACACTTCCCTGAAGTAACTGAAAAGACCCCAGGGACAGTTTTATAGTCAGAGGCCTTAGGTGTTAAAACACCCTTGGGACTCCAGTTGAGCCTGAACATTAGAGCCCTGGGGAATGGGTATGTCTTATCATTATTCATTGCTTTCCTTTGTTGCTTATTCTTAATAAATGGCAAAGACTCCCATAAGTATGTGCTAAGAGCAACCTCAAGAGTATTACAAAAAAGTCATATTCTTCCTCTCATATTTTCATTGTTGAATTAAAGTGAAAAACAGGCTAATATTGCTGAAGTCAACATACATAAACAAGACACAGAAATTGGATAATTAGGTAGATATAATTTTTGAATAATGGGGGGTTCTTTAAAGATATATAGAGTTGCTATATACTGGAATTCTATTTCTCCTTGAGTTATGCTGCTAAAGTTATTTTTTGTGAAGAGAGAAACATGCAACCAAGAAAGACAGACACCACAAATGCAATGGCATGGTCAGGTATGACTGTCCTGGGGAAGACTGGCGATTACCTTCTGATGAAAGGAAGCCACTCAGCACATGTGACCTCTCATTCTCTGCCTCTGGCAGTAAAAAGAGAATAGGAGAAATCACAACAGGAACGTTTGGAACGTTTATTTGAGAGGAAAGGCAAAAAAAGGTCTCATTGCTGCAAGCTGAATGATACTAGAAATTATTATCTATGCAAGTTGTCACATCTCCTTACTTGATCATCTTTAAAATAAAAGCAAAAAAAAAAAAAAAAAAAAAAAAAAACTGCTCTAGATAATAAAACCAGTCTAGGTAATCTAATTCTACCTATGGATGGCATGAGATGCACAGTGTAAAGTATCAATGAGATAATTTCCAATGGATTTTTTTAAAAGATGATCAGTAAGGGGGTCTTAACCCTTGACTTGGTGTTGTCAGCACCACGCTCTCCAAGTGAGCTAACCGGCCATCCCTATATAGGGATGCGAACCCGTGGCCTTGGTGTTATCAGCACCAAACTCTGCAAAGCGAGCCATGGGCCAGCCCCTCAAATGGAAAATTTTAAGAGGAGTTCTCCATATACAGCTGCATTAAAAGAGATACAGCTTGAGCAAATGAGTGGCAAGCATCGTAATGAGATTACTACAAAGAGTGATCCCACTGATGAATGAATGGGACAAATGGCTGTAAAAACCATGTTTACAAAGATCTTTTATGAGTTCAGAGTGGGGAAAAATACAGAGAGAAAAAACACATTTGGAAAGAGAAACAGTTGTGAAAAGTCAAGGGGCAAGATATGCTGAAGGGAAATTCGAGTAGCACACATTTGTAAAGCTAGCATTTCAACTGAAGCTTAGTACAATCAGAAGCATGTGGAAAAAAGAAATAAACTCAAAATTAGTTTACCTCTATTTAAAGCAAAAATAAGAAATAGGATAAGAATAGTTCTATTTTGGAGACAAATACTTTAAGGTTAGAGAGATGACCAAGTAGAAGCAGTTGATACCTAATTGCCCTCTATTCTTTCCATTAAGGAGAAAAAGAGGGCGGTGAGAGAAAGGAAGGGATATATGGAGACATATATTTGCCTGTCCTGAAAAGCTGAGAATTCTAACCTGATGATTTTATAACATTGCTATATAACTTGGCTTCAGCACCTATTTAAAGAGAAGGGAAAGAGAACGGTGACATGCTGTAGAGCAAAGAGCTTAACCACACAGGTTCTTGACTCTGACTCCAGTTTTCAAATCTAAGCTGAGTTTTACTGTGGAAACTCGGAGAAGTTTGTTAACCTCAATACACTCAGACAGAAAAAAGTTTAAGGAAGATCCTGAAAAAGAAAAAACAGGTTTATGAAATTGATACTAAATTAATAGTATCATTTTAATAAAATGAGAAGGAATTTAATACTTTTTATAATGAAATCCTTCCATCATAGTGAAAAGAATGATTTTTTTCACATTATTTTATACACTCATTCTTAATATTCGCTGAATACCTATTGTCCTCTAGGCAACGCGATACAGGGGAGAATAAGACTGTCCAGGATCCATCTTTGCCTCTGGTGGGGTGGGGGCAGAAGAAGACAATAAAAGTAAGCAAATGATGTGGTGACTTCAGATTGAGAAAGTTCTATTCACAAGCTAAAATAAGGCAACCTAAGAGAAGAGAAGGGGTTGCTGGTTCAGATTGTGGGCCGAGAGGTATTTTTCAGGGACTGATTTTGGAGACAAAGTGTGAAAGATGATGAGGGGGGTATGTGAAAATATAGTGGCATGGAATTCTGGCCAGTGGAAGCAGCAAGAACAGAGGCCGTAGATAGGAAAGAGATATGCAAGAAAGCCAGTGAGCAAGATGAGCAGTAAGCTGAGGGGAAAGGGGTTGGAGGTGAGTGTGAGCAGGTGAGACCTGCTAGAATGCTAGACTGTGGATTTGTAGAAAGTTTGAAAGCTCTACCTGCTACAGGGACAGACCTGCAGCACATCAGAAGGGGAGTTGTGTCTAGAATCAACTCCTTGAGTTTCATTATTAACTTATTTGGTAGCTACTGTCCCCAGCAGACACCAGAGGTGCACACATGAGTCTCCTGGGGGTGGAAGGTTGGTGCATGGGCAGGGAAGCCTCAGTGTCAGGGGTCAAATTGCTGCAGCGCTTCAATGACACAACCACAATATAAACCTTTAAGAGTTTTTAGTACTTATGGAACCTGGGGTGTACAAGTCATGCCTGGAGGAGGCCACATATACAGGGAGGTCAGGGAGGGAGTGCAGGTGGGCTGAGTGGGGACCCTTGGGCCAACACTTTTATAGCCAAACAGGTTTTCTGCAGGGAGATTTAATTATTGGATTTAAAGCAAGCAGGCACTAGTTCCGGGAGCTCATGCTGTGACTGAGGGGTCATCACTTTAAGTTTCCAGGGAGATGTCTGAATGGTCCCTTTAAAGGAAGCAGTGGGAAAGCAGGTAGCCCAGCCTGCTAGGTAGAGGACATGCCCCTAAGTCTTTATCTCTGGCCACCAGCTGAAGCCATCCAGGCAGGGCATAGAACTGGAAACTGTGTCAAGGGTGACTGAACTTTTCTTCTGGTATAAAAAGGTAAACTTATATTCAAAAACGAATGCCAGGGCTACATAAAACTATAAGCACTCACTACACATTACTAAAACAAATTCACTTTTTAATTATTTTCCTGGAGAAAGACCTGAAAATAAATGACACTTACTGTTTTATTATAAATATGCAGAGATCCTGCTTAATAGAAATCTTGGACAACAAAAGTTCAAATAAGCTGATTTTACTATATCAGACATGAAATAAAGAACTGTAAAATTTGAGTTTTTTAAACTGTTTTTTACATGTTGGAAACTTAGTAAATGATAAGAACTGAAAATTATTAATAGCAGTATTTCTCAACTTGGAGTAATTTAGCTTCCGCCCACCCACCCAAGAGAGATGTTGGGCAGTGTCTGCAGATACTTTTGGTTGTCAAAACTGGGGGATTGGGTGCTAATGGCATCTAGTGGACAAAGAAGAACTACCCTACTCCACCTACTCTCAATAATCAACCAAGGAGCCAATGTAGGCATTTTCAGGGCCTGAGATCTTTATTAAAATTCACTTTATAGGGTCGTGTTTCATGGGAAATATAAAGCCTAAGAATCGTCTAAGACGTAGGAATACAGTTATTGTACTTATGAAGTTATCCAGTACACATTCAGTACTAAAAACCATGATACTGTATGCATCGCCTATAAATCTGATAAGCCTCTTAAATTATAATTTTAAGTAATTATAAACCAAAATTTGATAATTTTGAGTGATTTTAGTGTATAATTTAAAAATACATTCCTACACCAACGTACCAGCACTCCTGCCCAAGAAAATGATAGCAGATCACCTAGCAGTAACAAAACACAGAAGGTTATTTTTTGGGAAGAATGAACGAAATCTTCACACACGTAGCAATGCATCCGAAATCAATACTAGCCATGATGTTTAGCATTTTTCCTTATTAAACATCAAAACATTTTTTTCTGTGTCTGACTCAGTCCAATTCTCTCACAAAATATCAAATATATTATATTCAAGGCACTCTTTTAAATGATAATGGAAGTAAATGTTAAGTTGAAATCAACTGCTTCGTATAAAATTAAAATTTATATTTTATTGCATAATAGGTTTTGTGTTCTTCTGAAGAAATGGAGATTATTTCTATCTCTAAGTAAAAGTTGAGCAGTTTTTAACACCAAATTAGGCTCCTTGCTGTTATTTATACGAAATGGTTATAGGACAATTAGTAAGAAGACAGCTAATGTTATTCCCAGTGATCCAGGTGGGAAAAGGAAGTAGCCTGGTCTATCCAGACAAAGAAGAAGTGAAGATCTATGAATTATGTAATTTAAAACAAAATTCAAAATGAGTGTAGAAGTAACTATTTGAACAGTAGAAAGAGGAGAGGATGGCACTGAAAGTGAGATTCTAAAATTTACATGAGGCCAAGACAACATTTTTCTCCTTTTCAGTCCTCTCCTAAGTTTCTGAGGTGTGAGCAGAAGATTATGGAGCTTCCACAGAAGCCAAGCACACAACTGAGAATGTGCTAGTGCTGACACCAACTGCCTGTAGATCCGAGAAAATACTTAAGACTGAGTCTCACTTCTGATACTATGGGAAGATGATGGCCAGTACTGCTGCAGTGCACACACAACAGGATGACGCTTTCAGCTGAGAATAAAAGGTTTTAAGTGTTCACACACGCTAATACTCTATATATACAGGAACCATACATCTCTCTTTGCCCAGAAAACTTCTGGGTTATACTTGTTGTCCAAGTTTGTGGAAGATTGCATCAATGTACCCAATTCTTCACCCTTCCCTCTCCCCGTGTCCTTTGCTACATAACTTTGTTATGTTCCCGCACTCTAGGGGCAGCATACTTTTTATCCCTTGATTCTGGTCTTGGCCATGAATTTTCTATGAATTTTCAAGCTTCAAAACAGAAGCTTGAAAGAGAGTGAACATTTTAATACTAGAATTAAGGTTCTTTCACTACTTGAGAGTGGATGGAAAAGCGCAATCTCCATCTGAAATCTGGAAGATAGGGAAGAAATATTTGACAGAACATGGAGGAAAACATCCAGCTGATTCAATTCACTCGCTTTTCATGCAACTAAAAGCTGAAAACAGGAGAATATTCTTCCCCTGGTCACTATCAGTAAGAAGTAAACTATCCAAAAGGGTGTAATTGGGGCAGCAGAGAAAATGCCAAGTGTACCCTGTAAATTAAAAATATCTCTTGATACAACCATCAATCTATTCCAAAATAGGACTGAACATAAAAGTTCAAATTCCCTTTTTTTCCACAGTGCCTGGAATAGAGCCTGTACATAGGGGCTGCTCAATGACTACGTGAGAAATAAATAAATGGATTATTGGAAATCATCCTAGTAAAAAAGGTTTGTTTATTTGTTTGTTTATTTATACATACATACATACATACATACCATAAATGATTGTTGATAAAATACAATGAACCATGCCTACAGTAAGTACTAGAAACACAGAACTGAGCAAAATAAAACAATAAAAAAATAAAATCACGGCCCTTATACAGCTGATAGTCTGGTTTAAAAAACAGAATAAGAGAAGTACAAAGTGATCAGATGATACTAAGTGCTTTGGTCGAAAAAAAAAATATATATATATAAGAGATGGGCAGGTTGGGATGGGAGGACATTACAATTTTAAAGGGGTTGTTAGGGAAGGTCTCACTGAGGGGGGGACATTTGAATAAATTTTTGAAGGAGGTGAGGGTGTGCCATGTAGATATAATTCTGAGAAGTAGAGTGTTTTGGGTGGAAAGAAGGGCAGGTGCAAAGGCCCTGAAGCAAGAGTGTGCCTGATGTACTTCAGACACAGCAAGGTGGCTAGTGTGGCTGGCGTAGAATATGGGAAAGAGAGTCTATCAGCTGAAGAGCTTGCATACTTCAAGGGGCCAGATCTTGTTAGGCTGTATATACCGTAGTTAGAAATTTGGCTTTTATGCAAAGTAGGGTAGAAACACACTTGAACAAAGAAGTGGGAGGGTATGACTTCTGTTTTAAAAGTCCCCGCTCTCGTTATTTTGCTGAGAATGTACTAGTAGGGCAAAAAGGTAGAAGCCAGGGGAAGAGAATATTAGAAATTTCCAAATGAAAGATGATGGTGCTTTGACACTGGTGGTAGTGGTGAGAAGCAGTAGGATATTGAATACCTTTTGATAGTCAGACAGACAGCATATACGAAAAAACTAAACGTAAAGTGTCAGAAAGAGAAAAGTCAAGAATGACCCCATATTGTTTACAAGAACAAAAGGAAGGATGGAGTTGACACTGCTTGCCTTGTGTTTCAAATATGAAATGGTCTTTCTTCCTACAAGTAGAATATTTGGACGTCTAAATATTCTATCTGTATATACTTGCTTGGTTTACCTATATCTAAACTTCAGAAATATGTGACACATTTCTTTCATGTCTTTTAATCAACTCAAGAAATATACAAATTAAGCTCTTAGTAGTCATAAGATGTGGATGAATTGCAAAATCCTTGTGTAAAAGTATTTGTTTTCAGAGCAGAGTCATCAAGAACTATACCTTTTACTCCCCTAAGTTCTGGGGGAAGAAGTGTGAGGAAGGCCGACGTCCAACATGGAAGAAGCCTCCTGAGTCTTAATATTGATACCACCCATTTAGATTTTGAACTGCTCTTAAGTTTTTCCTTCACAAAACAAAATGGAGAAATAGCAAATAACAGTGATCGTTGGGATAAAAATCACATTGTTGTAAACATCTGCTGTAACCATTTATTCATAGTCTGGGAAAGAGCATTACATATTGGGAACAGCAAAGTGGAGAGTCGGAACTACTCTATAAAAGGCCTGGTTTCAAATACTGGCGTCATTACTAACTGTGAGGGTTGAAACCAAATACTTGATTGAGTTTGCAGTTTCAAGTTTTTTTCTCTCCAATAGGACAGTAGTAACATCTTCCTCATGCCATTAGTGAATGAAGGTTAAGTGAAAAAGCAAATAAAACATACGAAATTATGAAAACACACAGATTTGTGCTGAATGCCTCTTGAAGAATAGAACCTGAGGGCACATTCAGAGAACTGACCGTTTTAGAATTGATTCTAGTAGATACTTTAATATAAAAGCAAACGGGGAAAAAAATTGGGCCATTAGCATCCATGTCATTATTATTATGGTGTATTTGCAGATCGTGTCATTTATTAATTCTTATGTTTAAATATTATTTATGATTTGTAAATGTTACTAAACCAGCAGTATCCTGGCATTGATTTGAATTTTATCATGAAATGACTGTCCAACAAAAAACAAAATAAAATAAATAAACAAATAAACAAGGGGGCTGGCTGGTTAGCTCACTCAGTAGAGTGTGGTGCTAATAACACTGGTGTCAAAAATTCAGATCCCATACAAGCCAGCCACCATAAAAAGAAAAGAAAAAAAAGTGATTGTAATTCACATTCAAGTCCACCCCATCTATACTGTCCAAGGGAACATTCTAGAATCCTCTGGAGGCAACACTGCGAGTGAGGTGTGTGGAAGTTTTTCTGTTTTACTTGAGAATTGTCATACATCTCAAATGCTATGTAAAATGAAGTGATTGTTACAAATAAGACTCTTGAAGCACAAATGTGCTTCGTGTGGCCCCGTTCTCAGATTTTCCCTTGCAATAACAGGGTTAAGGTTTTAGAGAAATATTTTTTAAAAGAACACTGCAGAAGTTGCTGCTACATCAAAAATCAACTTGGTTACTGTTAAAATTATATTGAACAGATCTGCCACATCCAAGCTTCTATTTTTCAGTTGGCCATACACAGATGTGTATCTAAAAGAGGAAGTGCATGACTTTCATCTTGTCTTGATAATTTTATGTTATTACAAATTATATAGATGGAAGGAATGTGAAATAAAGTGTGATGAAAGCCAAGAAAAGAAGGGGATAGCACAGTTCAATGGCTGAGAAAACCAATTTTGGAATCAGAAAGACATGTGTTCAAATCAGAGTTCCTCAATTTATTAGCTGTGTGACCTTTGGCAGTTTACTTAAGTTCCCTAAGTCTGTTTCCTGATTCTAAAAGGATTCTTAATACTCCTGTATCACTGGATTATTACGAAAATTAAGTAAGAAAATATGTATAACGTTCTTGTCACAGTGTCTTGAACATAGTAAGCACTTAAATATTATACTTGGTCAATTATGTTATTACCTTCTTCATAATAATAAGAAGAACTAATTATTATTATTTGTTTGTTGTGCTCATTATGATTATCATCACTAAGAAAAGAAGTAAAATAATTTATCTGTAATTGTCCATAACCACTCTTCGCAAATTTCAACTCACAGTTTCCCTTTGGCTCAGTCCTTCCCTAAGAATAAGGAGCGAACTTATGGATTGGAAAATGTAAGAAAATGTGTGCTGGAAGACAGAGCTTCAGGCCTAACTGAACAGAGGAAAGGGGCTGCCCAATTCCCTCTTGGAACAATATCCTCTCTCTCTAAGATGGATTAACAGAGGGATCCAGGCTTAGGCCAAGTCTTATGGAGGAGACCCAAGCCTATTCCTCTGATTCTTGCTAATGGTCTACAGGTCACTTGCTCCTGCTTGTTTTTTGGTCCAGCCTTTTCTTGTCGTACAACGTCAGATGTGGACTTGGTCAGGACATAGGTGATTAAGCTTCCCTTTTGTCAAGGTCCTAAGTCTCCATCCCCACACACCAGATGAGTAAAAATGTTTCCGAGGGACAACAATCCTTTATGCAAGAACATCCTCTAACTTCTAAGCTTCCATGCGTGCATTTAGCAGCAGCTCCCTGTGGCAAGTATAGTTACTGTCACATAAGCACATTCTTGGGGCAGAATCCTGTGGGGATCACAAGATTCCTTCGGGATCGAGGCTATTTCAGACAGCCGAGAGCAGGCCCAGAGGCTCCCTTTTTAGGAGAGCGTAGGTAAGGGAGGGCAGAAGGCAGGGATGGAGGTTGGGGACATTGAAGGGGTGACAGTGGAAGACAGCAGGGCCGCCGGGAACCCTGCTGACCTGTGGCCTCCCAGGAGCCGCTGCTGCCCCTGTGACCACTGCCGACCCGAACTGCCACCTCGGCCACCGTAGCTGTCCTAGTCGCCGCAGCTACCGTTGCCAGGATACGCAAAGCGGCGGCCGGAGCCAACCCCGGGTCTGGTGCGGTGAGGCCGGAGGTGGACATGGCGAGCAGACGGCGCCACGTCAGAGTCTGTGTTCGGGATGAAGACCAGCGCTGGGACCAAGTAGGTCCCGGGGACGTGTCCTGGGCTTCCACTGAGCTGGTCCAGCTGCCTAACTGTGAACTCGATGGGCTTGAACAAATCGCTGCTTTGGTTACCTCGGTTCTCCCCTCGCCATGAGGGGACGTACTGAGCACTGTCGCAGAGCGCAGCTGCCCCGCCGTGTCCCCATCCTGCACGTTTCCACTCCTCTCTTCATCTCCTGCAAAAGGGATTCTTGTCTTTCCGCCTTTTCTCCCGCGCTCCGGCTTCCGCGTCTGCGTGGCCTCCTGGCCGTCACCCTGGTCCCCTCGTCCCTCTCAAGTCCTGAGAGCCTCTGTCACCGCCACTCTCGGGGTGTCGGTGCTGGTCCCCTCGTCGCCCTCACGTCCTCAGAAAGTTATTTTCCAATGTTGGCATGACTGCTACTCCCATATCTTCTTTAAAACACATTTCTTCCTTTACCTCCGAGACTTTGGCACCTCCTTGAGGTATGTTACCATATGGGATGGAACGCAAATAATTCTGTATTCGACTTTCCGTGTCTTTCTGATCGTCATATTTAATCTTCACTCCTTTGAATGTCTGGACATATTCAATTGATTCAAGTGCCTTATAAAACTTTTCGACTATATGTGCAACAAGAGATGGGATATTTTCCACTCTTATGTATTCAAACAGCTCAATAATAGCTGAATTCAACATATTGTACCTGGATCCATTATGCAGAAAAGCATTTACAACTGGGTCAAACAGATTTCCCCTGATGATGTAACTATTATAAAGTTCATCTTTAAGGCCAATCATCCTTCTCATAAAGCGAACAGCACACAAGACCAGAAAGTGTGCTTTGAATTCATCAAAATCAAGACCCTTCTTAGCAAATCATTGCTCAAAATAGAGCTTTGTATGTAATGTGTGTGTTGTTGTAAGCAAAATGTGAGTAGGTCTAAAATTATAGCAAGCAGCTTTGCTGTTTGATAATTATCGGGGCCATTTTTGCTTTCGGTGGATATATTACCTCCTTCACGTATGTCTTCTGAAGTGGTGGCCAAAAGTGGTGCTATGAAGTTATGCACATAATGTTTATAGAAGCAATTTAGAAAATCGCATCTTACGTTTTTATTGGATGCTGACAGCATGTTGTCCAGATCAAGCAAAGTGCGCAGATGTTCCATCACGTGCAGAGCACCTCCCAGCTCAGGATCAGTATCACAGGTCATTTGTTTAATCACTACATTAATGAAAAGGTCATCACCTTCAGTCTTCTCTGCTTCCTCCATTACAGGTTCTCGGATCTTCGATGGACTGTACTCAACTAGATAAGTAAATATATCTGTAGCAGCCGATCTTATTAGCAAATCATCGGCACTCATTACGATTTTAAGAGCAGGAAGAATTTCCAATTGTGTCAACTTTTGGAATAACTTATACTTGCTTTGAGGCCGTAATGTCTTAGAAAATGCACAGAAGTCCTTGAAAAAAAAGCACCAATTCACGCCGTTTGTCATCATCTAGAGTCTTATCCTGAAACTTTGCTAAAACTTCAGACAAACACTTGCGATCTTGCTGCAGCATGCTGGCTATCTCAACCTTCTTGAGGAAAATAAAATGTTGAAGAGTAGAAAGATTATCTGCAGATGTGGGTGGTTGAGGCACCAGAACGTCATATATGTACTGCACTCTGTACATCTGACATATTTTTTGCCTAAGTTCAGAGTCTGTTATTGGTATAAATCCCTGGAACTTGGCAGTTTGGCTCAAGAATTCCCTATGCCGTCTTGGCTGAGCCAAAGCAGGATCGTATTCAAGGCATCCCATCACATCCATGATACACTCATCAGAAAGCATGATCTTAAACAGAGGTTTGCTGTCGAAGGAGAACAGGCCTTTAATAATTGCATGGAAACGGTGTAAGCCTTCAGTGTTGTCTAGATTTTCACAAGTGCGGAACAGCTGCAGGAGTTTTTGAATATAATCCTCACTTTCCAGGACCAGAGCCAGCCTTTCCTTGCCGGTAGGCGAGGGGAGAACCGAGGTAACCAAAGCAGCGATTTGTTCAAGCCCATCGAGTTCACAGTTAGGCAGCTGGACCAGCTCAGTGGAAGCCCAGGACACGTCCCCGGGACCTACTTGGTCCCAGCGCTGGTCTTCATCCCGAACACAGACTCTGACGTGGCGCCGTCTGCTCGCCATGTCCACCTCCGGCCTCACCGCACCAGACCCGGGGTTGGCTCCGGCCGCCGCTTTGCGTATCCTGGCAACGGTAGCTGCGGCGACTAGGACAGCTACGGTGGCCGAGGTGGCAGTTCGGGTCGGCAGTGGTCACAGGGGCAGCAGCGGCTCCTGGGAGGCCACAGGTCAGCAGGGTTCCCGGCGGCCCTGCTGTCTTCCACTGTCACCCCTTCAATGTCCCCAACCTCCATCCCTGCCTTCTGCCCTCCCTTACCTACGCTCTCCTAAAAAGGGAGCCTCTGGGCCTGCTCTCGGCTGTCTGAAATAGCCTCGATCCCGAAGGAATCTTGTGATCCCCACAGGATTCTGCCCCAAGAATGTGCTTATGTGACAGTAACTATACTTGCCACAGGGAGCTGCTGCTAAATGCACGCATGGAAGCTTAGAAGTTAGAGGATGTTCTTGCATAAAGGATTGTTGTCCCTCGGAAACATTTTTACTCATCTGGTGTGTGGGGATGGAGACTTAGGACCTTGACAAAAGGGAAGCTTAATCACCTATGTCCTGACCAAGTCCACATCTGACGTTGTACGACAAGAAAAGGCTGGACCAAAAAACAAGCAGGAGCAAGTGACCTGTAGACCATTAGCAAGAATCAGAGGAATAGGCTTGGGTCTCCTCCATAAGACTTGGCCTAAGCCTGGATCCCTCTGTTAATCCATCTTAGAGAGAGAGGATATTGTTCCAAGAGGGAATTGGGCAGCCCCTTTCCTCTGTTCAGTTAGGCCTGAAGCTCTGTCTTCCAGCACACATTTTCTTACATTTTCCAATCCATAAGTTCGCTCCTTATTCTTAGGGAAGGACTGAGCCAAAGGGAAACTGTGAGTTGAAATTTGCGAAGAGTGGTTATGGACAATTACAGATAAATTATTTTACTTCTTTTCTTAGTGATGATAATCATAATGAGCACAACAAACAAATAATAATAATTAGTTCTTCTTATTATTATGAAGAAGGTAATAACATAATTGACCAAGTATAATATTTAAGTGCTTACTATGTTCAAGACACTGTGACAAGAACGTTATACATATTTTCTTACTTAATTTTCGTAATAATCCAGTGATACAGGAGTATTAAGAATCCTTTTAGAATCAGGAAACAGACTTAGGGAACTTAAGTAAACTGCCAAAGGTCACACAGCTAATAAATTGAGGAACTCTGATTTGAACACATGTCTTTCTGATTCCAAAATTGGTTTTCTCAGCCATTGAACTGTGCTATCCCCTTCTTTTCTTGGCTTTCATCACACTTTATTTCACATTCCTTCCATCTATATAATTTGTAATAACATAAAATTATCAAGACAAGATGAAAGTCATGCACTTCCTCTTTTAGATACACATCTGTGTATGGCCAACTGAAAAATAGAAGCTTGGATGTGGCAGATCTGTTCAATATAATTTTAACAGTAACCAAGTTGATTTTTGATGTAGCAGCAACTTCTGCAGTGTTCTTTTAAAAAATATTTCTCTAAAACCTTAACCCTGTTATTGCAAGGGAAAATCTGAGAACGGGGCCACACGAAGCACATTTGTGCTTCAAGAGTCTTATTTGTAACAATCACTTCATTTTACATAGCATTTGAGATGTATGACAATTCTCAAGTAAAACAGAAAAACTTCCACACACCTCACTCGCAGTGTTGCCTCCAGAGGATTCTAGAATGTTCCCTTGGACAGTATAGATGGGGTGGACTTGAATGTGAATTACAATCACTTTTTTTTCTTTTCTTTTTATGGTGGCTGGCTTGTATGGGATCTGAATTTTTGACACCAGTGTTATTAGCACCACACTCTACTGAGTGAGCTAACCAGCCAGCCCCCTTGTTTATTTGTTTATTTATTTTATTTTGTTTTTTGTTGGACAGTCATTTCATGATAAAATTCAAATCAATGCCAGGATACTGCTGGTTTAGTAACATTTACAAATCATAAATAATATTTAAACATAAGAATTAATAAATGACACGATCTGCAAATACACCATAATAATAATGACATGGATGCTAATGGCCCAATTTTTTTCCCCGTTTGCTTTTATATTAAAGTATCTACTAGAATCAATTCTAAAACGGTCAGTTCTCTGAATGTGCCCTCAGGTTCTATTCTTCAAGAGGCATTCAGCACAAATCTGTGTGTTTTCATAATTTCGTATGTTTTATTTGCTTTTTCACTTAACCTTCATTCACTAATGGCATGAGGAAGATGTTACTACTGTCCTATTGGAGAGAAAAAAACTTGAAACTGCAAACTCAATCAAGTATTTGGTTTCAACCCTCACAGTTAGTAATGACGCCAGTATTTGAAACCAGGCCTTTTATAGAGTAGTTCCGACTCTCCACTTTGCTGTTCCCAATATGTAATGCTCTTTCCCAGACTATGAATAAATGGTTACAGCAGATGTTTACAACAATGTGATTTTTATCCCAACGATCACTGTTATTTGCTATTTCTCCATTTTGTTTTGTGAAGGAAAAACTTAAGAGCAGTTCAAAATCTAAATGGGTGGTATCAATATTAAGACTCAGGAGGCTTCTTCCATGTTGGACGTCGGCCTTCCTCACACTTCTTCCCCCAGAACTTAGGGGAGTAAAAGGTATAGTTCTTGATGACTCTGCTCTGAAAACAAATACTTTTACACAAGGATTTTGCAATTCATCCACATCTTATGACTACTAAGAGCTTAATTTGTATATTTCTTGAGTTGATTAAAAGACATGAAAGAAATGTGTCACATATTTCTGAAGTTTAGATATAGGTAAACCAAGCAAGTATATACAGATAGAATATTTAGACGTCCAAATATTCTACTTGTAGGAAGAAAGACCATTTCATATTTGAAACACAAGGCAAGCAGTGTCAACTCCATCCTTCCTTTTGTTCTTGTAAACAATATGGGGTCATTCTTGACTTTTCTCTTTCTGACACTTTACGTTTAGTTTTTTCGTATATGCTGTCTGTCTGACTATCAAAAGGTATTCAATATCCTACTGCTTCTCACCACTACCACCAGTGTCAAAGCACCATCATCTTTCATTTGGAAATTTCTAATATTCTCTTCCCCTGGCTTCTACCTTTTTGCCCTACTAGTACATTCTCAGCAAAATAACGAGAGCGGGGACTTTTAAAACAGAAGTCATACCCTCCCACTTCTTTGTTCAAGTGTGTTTCTACCCTACTTTGCATAAAAGCCAAATTTCTAACTACGGTATATACAGCCTAACAAGATCTGGCCCCTTGAAGTATGCAAGCTCTTCAGCTGATAGACTCTCTTTCCCATATTCTACGCCAGCCACACTAGCCACCTTGCTGTGTCTGAAGTACATCAGGCACACTCTTGCTTCAGGGCCTTTGCACCTGCCCTTCTTTCCACCCAAAACACTCTACTTCTCAGAATTATATCTACATGGCACACCCTCACCTCCTTCAAAAATTTATTCAAATGTCCCCCCCTCAGTGAGACCTTCCCTAACAACCCCTTTAAAATTGTAATGTCCTCCCATCCCAACCTGCCCATCTCTTATATATATATATTTTTTTTTTCGACCAAAGCACTTAGTATCATCTGATCACTTTGTACTTCTCTTATTCTGTTTTTTAAACCAGACTATCAGCTGTATAAGGGCCGTGATTTTATTTTTTTATTGTTTTATTTTGCTCAGTTCTGTGTTTCTAGTACTTACTGTAGGCATGGTTCATTGTATTTTATCAACAATCATTTATGGTATGTATGTATGTATGTATGTATAAATAAACAAACAAATAAACAAACCTTTTTTACTAGGATGATTTCCAATAATCCATTTATTTATTTCTCACGTAGTCATTGAGCAGCCCCTATGTACAGGCTCTATTCCAGGCACTGTGGAAAAAAAGGGAATTTGAACTTTTATGTTCAGTCCTATTTTGGAATAGATTGATGGTTGTATCAAGAGATATTTTTAATTTACAGGGTACACTTGGCATTTTCTCTGCTGCCCCAATTACACCCTTTTGGATAGTTTACTTCTTACTGATAGTGACCAGGGGAAGAATATTCTCCTGTTTTCAGCTTTTAGTTGCATGAAAAGCGAGTGAATTGAATCAGCTGGATGTTTTCCTCCATGTTCTGTCAAATATTTCTTCCCTATCTTCCAGATTTCAGATGGAGATTGCGCTTTTCCATCCACTCTCAAGTAGTGAAAGAACCTTAATTCTAGTATTAAAATGTTCACTCTCTTTCAAGCTTCTGTTTTGAAGCTTGAAAATTCATAGAAAATTCATGGCCAAGACCAGAATCAAGGGATAAAAAGTATGCTGCCCCTAGAGTGCGGGAACATAACAAAGTTATGTAGCAAAGGACACGGGGAGAGGGAAGGGTGAAGAATTGGGTACATTGATGCAATCTTCCACAAACTTGGACAACAAGTATAACCCAGAAGTTTTCTGGGCAAAGAGAGATGTATGGTTCCTGTATATATAGAGTATTAGCGTGTGTGAACACTTAAAACCTTTTATTCTCAGCTGAAAGCGTCATCCTGTTGTGTGTGCACTGCAGCAGTACTGGCCATCATCTTCCCATAGTATCAGAAGTGAGACTCAGTCTTAAGTATTTTCTCGGATCTACAGGCAGTTGGTGTCAGCACTAGCACATTCTCAGTTGTGTGCTTGGCTTCTGTGGAAGCTCCATAATCTTCTGCTCACACCTCAGAAACTTAGGAGAGGACTGAAAAGGAGAAAAATGTTGTCTTGGCCTCATGTAAATTTTAGAATCTCACTTTCAGTGCCATCCTCTCCTCTTTCTACTGTTCAAATAGTTACTTCTACACTCATTTTGAATTTTGTTTTAAATTACATAATTCATAGATCTTCACTTCTTCTTTGTCTGGATAGACCAGGCTACTTCCTTTTCCCACCTGGATCACTGGGAATAACATTAGCTGTCTTCTTACTAATTGTCCTATAACCATTTCGTATAAATAACAGCAAGGAGCCTAATTTGGTGTTAAAAACTGCTCAACTTTTACTTAGAGATAGAAATAATCTCCATTTCTTCAGAAGAACACAAAACCTATTATGCAATAAAATATAAATTTTAATTTTATACGAAGCAGTTGATTTCAACTTAACATTTACTTCCATTATCATTTAAAAGAGTGCCTTGAATATAATATATTTGATATTTTGTGAGAGAATTGGACTGAGTCAGACACAGAAAAAAATGTTTTGATGTTTAATAAGGAAAAATGCTAAACATCATGGCTAGTATTGATTTCGGATGCATTGCTACGTGTGTGAAGATTTCGTTCATTCTTCCCAAAAAATAACCTTCTGTGTTTTGTTACTGCTAGGTGATCTGCTATCATTTTCTTGGGCAGGAGTGCTGGTACGTTGGTGTAGGAATGTATTTTTAAATTATACACTAAAATCACTCAAAATTATCAAATTTTGGTTTATAATTACTTAAAATTATAATTTAAGAGGCTTATCAGATTTATAGGCGATGCATACAGTATCATGGTTTTTAGTACTGAATGTGTACTGGATAACTTCATAAGTACAATAACTGTATTCCTACGTCTTAGACGATTCTTAGGCTTTATATTTCCCATGAAACACGACCCTATAAAGTGAATTTTAATAAAGATCTCAGGCCCTGAAAATGCCTACATTGGCTCCTTGGTTGATTATTGAGAGTAGGTGGAGTAGGGTAGTTCTTCTTTGTCCACTAGATGCCATTAGCACCCAATCCCCCAGTTTTGACAACCAAAAGTATCTGCAGACACTGCCCAACATCTCTCTTGGGTGGGTGGGCGGAAGCTAAATTACTCCAAGTTGAGAAATACTGCTATTAATAATTTTCAGTTCTTATCATTTACTAAGTTTCCAACATGTAAAAAACAGTTTAAAAAACTCAAATTTTACAGTTCTTTATTTCATGTCTGATATAGTAAAATCAGCTTATTTGAACTTTTGTTGTCCAAGATTTCTATTAAGCAGGATCTCTGCATATTTATAATAAAACAGTAAGTGTCATTTATTTTCAGGTCTTTCTCCAGGAAAATAATTAAAAAGTGAATTTGTTTTAGTAATGTGTAGTGAGTGCTTATAGTTTTATGTAGCCCTGGCATTCGTTTTTGAATATAAGTTTACCTTTTTATACCAGAAGAAAAGTTCAGTCACCCTTGACACAGTTTCCAGTTCTATGCCCTGCCTGGATGGCTTCAGCTGGTGGCCAGAGATAAAGACTTAGGGGCATGTCCTCTACCTAGCAGGCTGGGCTACCTGCTTTCCCACTGCTTCCTTTAAAGGGACCATTCAGACATCTCCCTGGAAACTTAAAGTGATGACCCCTCAGTCACAGCATGAGCTCCCGGAACTAGTGCCTGCTTGCTTTAAATCCAATAATTAAATCTCCCTGCAGAAAACCTGTTTGGCTATAAAAGTGTTGGCCCAAGGGTCCCCACTCAGCCCACCTGCACTCCCTCCCTGACCTCCCTGTATATGTGGCCTCCTCCAGGCATGACTTGTACACCCCAGGTTCCATAAGTACTAAAAACTCTTAAAGGTTTATATTGTGGTTGTGTCATTGAAGCGCTGCAGCAATTTGACCCCTGACACTGAGGCTTCCCTGCCCATGCACCAACCTTCCACCCCCAGGAGACTCATGTGTGCACCTCTGGTGTCTGCTGGGGACAGTAGCTACCAAATAAGTTAATAATGAAACTCAAGGAGTTGATTCTAGACACAACTCCCCTTCTGATGTGCTGCAGGTCTGTCCCTGTAGCAGGTAGAGCTTTCAAACTTTCTACAAATCCACAGTCTAGCATTCTAGCAGGTCTCACCTGCTCACACTCACCTCCAACCCCTTTCCCCTCAGCTTACTGCTCATCTTGCTCACTGGCTTTCTTGCATATCTCTTTCCTATCTACGGCCTCTGTTCTTGCTGCTTCCACTGGCCAGAATTCCATGCCACTATATTTTCACATACCCCCCTCATCATCTTTCACACTTTGTCTCCAAAATCAGTCCCTGAAAAATACCTCTCGGCCCACAATCTGAACCAGCAACCCCTTCTCTTCTCTTAGGTTGCCTTATTTTAGCTTGTGAATAGAACTTTCTCAATCTGAAGTCACCACATCATTTGCTTACTTTTATTGTCTTCTTCTGCCCCCACCCCACCAGAGGCAAAGATGGATCCTGGACAGTCTTATTCTCCCCTGTATCGCGTTGCCTAGAGGACAATAGGTATTCAGCGAATATTAAGAATGAGTGTATAAAATAATGTGAAAAAAATCATTCTTTTCACTATGATGGAAGGATTTCATTATAAAAAGTATTAAATTCCTTCTCATTTTATTAAAATGATACTATTAATTTAGTATCAATTTCATAAACCTGTTTTTTCTTTTTCAGGATCTTCCTTAAACTTTTTTCTGTCTGAGTGTATTGAGGTTAACAAACTTCTCCGAGTTTCCACAGTAAAACTCAGCTTAGATTTGAAAACTGGAGTCAGAGTCAAGAACCTGTGTGGTTAAGCTCTTTGCTCTACAGCATGTCACCGTTCTCTTTCCCTTCTCTTTAAATAGGTGCTGAAGCCAAGTTATATAGCAATGTTATAAAATCATCAGGTTAGAATTCTCAGCTTTTCAGGACAGGCAAATATATGTCTCCATATATCCCTTCCTTTCTCTCACCGCCCTCTTTTTCTCCTTAATGGAAAGAATAGAGGGCAATTAGGTATCAACTGCTTCTACTTGGTCATCTCTCTAACCTTAAAGTATTTGTCTCCAAAATAGAACTATTCTTATCCTATTTCTTATTTTTGCTTTAAATAGAGGTAAACTAATTTTGAGTTTATTTCTTTTTTCCACATGCTTCTGATTGTACTAAGCTTCAGTTGAAATGCTAGCTTTACAAATGTGTGCTACTCGAATTTCCCTTCAGCATATCTTGCCCCTTGACTTTTCACAACTGTTTCTCTTTCCAAATGTGTTTTTTCTCTCTGTATTTTTCCCCACTCTGAACTCATAAAAGATCTTTGTAAACATGGTTTTTACAGCCATTTGTCCCATTCATTCATCAGTGGGATCACTCTTTGTAGTAATCTCATTACGATGCTTGCCACTCATTTGCTCAAGCTGTATCTCTTTTAATGCAGCTGTATATGGAGAACTCCTCTTAAAATTTTCCATTTGAGGGGCTGGCCCATGGCTCGCTTTGCAGAGTTTGGTGCTGATAACACCAAGGCCACGGGTTCGCATCCCTATATAGGGATGGCCGGTTAGCTCACTTGGAGAGCGTGGTGCTGACAACACCAAGTCAAGGGTTAAGACCCCCTTACTGATCATCTTTTAAAAAAATCCATTGGAAATTATCTCATTGATACTTTACACTGTGCATCTCATGCCATCCATAGGTAGAATTAGATTACCTAGACTGGTTTTATTATCTAGAGCAGTTTTTTTTTTTTTTTTTTTTTTTTTTTTTGCTTTTATTTTAAAGATGATCAAGTAAGGAGATGTGACAACTTGCATAGATAATAATTTCTAGTATCATTCAGCTTGCAGCAATGAGACCTTTTTTTGCCTTTCCTCTCAAATAAACGTTCCAAACGTTCCTGTTGTGATTTCTCCTATTCTCTTTTTACTGCCAGAGGCAGAGAATGAGAGGTCACATGTGCTGAGTGGCTTCCTTTCATCAGAAGGTAATCGCCAGTCTTCCCCAGGACAGTCATACCTGACCATGCCATTGCATTTGTGGTGTCTGTCTTTCTTGGTTGCATGTTTCTCTCTTCACAAAAAATAACTTTAGCAGCATAACTCAAGGAGAAATAGAATTCCAGTATATAGCAACTCTATATATCTTTAAAGAACCCCCCATTATTCAAAAATTATATCTACCTAATTATCCAATTTCTGTGTCTTGTTTATGTATGTTGACTTCAGCAATATTAGCCTGTTTTTCACTTTAATTCAACAATGAAAATATGAGAGGAAGAATATGACTTTTTTGTAATACTCTTGAGGTTGCTCTTGGCACATACTTATGGGAGTCTTTGCCATTTATTAAGAATAAGCAACAAAGGAAAGCAATGAATAATGATAAGACATACCCATTCCCCAGGGCTCTAATGTTCAGGCTCAACTGGAGTCCCAAGGGTGTTTTAACACCTAAGGCCTCTGACTATAAAACTGTCCCTGGGGTCTTTTCAGTTACTTCAGGGAAGTGTCAGTTGCTTATAGTATAGGAAGCAATTATCCCCATGCAGTAAATAGATCAAGGAAAGGAAGGAAGAAACCTAGTTAGTGGAACAAGGAACTGAAAAAAGAAAGCCTACAAGAAATGAAAATAAAAGAGCACATGAAAAAAGTACAATGACATATATTTACTATTTATTTTATATTGAAAAGATAAAATGATACAGTGGCATATAATTATAGTCATCTATATGTACATTTGCATCCATATTTATATCCCATCCACATATGCATACATATCCAGGTCCACATTTCTCTTCTTATCTGTGTCTGTCACTGAGAGGAAGCAGTCTTGGTGATTAAGAGCTCAAACACAAAACAGATAGTTCAAGTTGAAACTCAGGCTCTGCCAGGCACTATCATGTGACATGGACAGACACCTAATATGTCTGGGCCTCAATTTCTGCATCTCTAAAGTGGAACCATTCTCTACTTCATTTGCTTGTTATAGGATTAAAAGAGGTAACAAAGCGGTATAAAAGACAATGGTGCCGGGTGAAGTCATTATTATACTCTTTAAGGCACATTACTCCTGTTAAGAGAAAATGGGTCCAAGAAACTGAAGCCTTTTTGTTTATGTGGGCTGAGTGGCTAGGTGTTAAATGCAAATTTATCAAGGCTTGCATATGCCTGTGAGCTGTTGAGAGACATAATCTCCCTCCCTACTTCCTCAGCCCAGGCACTTTCTGAGGTGAAGGCAGCAAAAGAGAGGAACCCAGTGATTGGCTTAGAGCCTGGGAGGCTCTGGAGGAGTGGCTGGTCTAAGCTGTGTGCTTTAGAGCTGGATGGTGAGTTCTGTATAATAGGAGTCCTCTCAAAAGCCTGTGGTGCTCTAGGTGATCCTGCCGTTTCTCAGTACCGTTGATTTTAATTGGTTTTCTCGTGAAAATAGGTCAAATTGCTTGATTTCACTTACGGCTTGGGTCCAGAGCAGAGTCAATTTGTGCAACTCAAGTTTTCATGGGTTACTGCTTGTGTTGCAGTGAGTTACTGTGAACTCGCAGGTAGAGGCAGGAAACACCAAGGATTAAAACAGGAAAACAGAGTTTATTGATATGCTGGCATTGTCTCAACAGACTCAAGTCCAAAGGCTGAGCACCCCAACACAGTGGGGCAGTTATTTTTATATTGTAGTATTTCAGGGTTTCTGTGACTGAGCAAGAGCAGTGATCTTATGATCTTATGGGGGTATGACTCTGTCTCAGGGTGGAAAAGTACAGCAGGTGAGAAGCATGCTGAAAAATTCTGTTTTAGCAGTCTGTGGAAACCACAGGTGGAGACCTAGGGGGCCTATAGCTGCAGCAGGGTGTTAGCAAGTCTGTGGTAACCACAGAGTGAGAGAAGGCGGGGTGACATGACATCTGGGTGGGGGTCTTGGTTACTGCATAGCGTGGCACAGCATGGATGTCTAACAACCCCAGCTGGGCTGGACACAGCCAGGTAAGTATGAGTGTCTCAATATATGCTTAGTTTACACACACACAATCACACTATTTTGTTCCCTTTTATCTCCGGTTCTTTCTTGTGTGGGTTATTTCTATTATCCCAACTACAAGGAGAAAAAAGGTAAAAGATATAGGTCTAAATGATGTTACTATAAACTGTAGGATGTTTAGCAACATTCCTGGCCTCTACCATTAGAGGCCAGTAGCACCCCTCTCTCCTGCCATTTGTACAGCCAAAAATGGCTCCAGACATTGCCAAATGTTTTCTCAAGGACAAAATAACCCCCAACTGAAAACCACTGAGTTAAAATAGAATATTTTTGCACAGTGTTCTTGTCTCTCCATGCATGTAAATACTAATCAATAATTTAAAGAGAATAAAATTATTTTGTTACCCAATTATATTGAAGAGAGTGTATTAATATAAACATTTTGATGTTTATTATATAGTATACTGATTTTATTCCAATTTAAACAACAAAGGATCACAATTTATTTAAAATTCTGCAGCTTGTACTCGAGAAAATCATTGATTGGAGCCATTTAATGAAGATGTTACCCTAAAAAGTGAAAAGTTTTATCTTATAAAAAGTTTCCATGTTCAGTTAGTAAAGGTTTATTTGATTTCTTTTAATATGTCTCAGCCAGATACATTTCTCAGAACCCAATAAAAATATACAGAGTCCTGTCACATTGGAAATAATTTCACAGTTTACTATACTAATTTTAAGCACTATAGGTTTACTAAATTCCTGTTTGTGACAATGAAACCGAATAATCAAGGTAAAAGTTTAAAAGCAACACTGACCCTCCCTACTTCTTGCTTTATTGCAGGTAAATGGAGCCTACATATCCCCACATGCATTTATGGCTCTGGTGAAATTTAAAAGGCATCTTGCATGAACTGAAAGAATACACATTTTGTCTTTTTGTGTGATCTCATATTTTACTTAATCCAGAGCAGTAGATCAATAGCTGTGTGCCCAGAAACCACTTTTCAGTAGTGTTGTGGAGTATCAAGAACATGGAGAAAGCGATTTTTTATTGTCTCAGGAGACTTGGTGCCCTTTTGTATTGCTCATGGCAACAGTAATCTGAACTTTTTATTTACATTCTCTAAGCTCTGAACATTTAGAATTCAATGCTAGCATATTCAGAATGATTGAAACTGCTTTATTTGTCATCATTACCATGGTTACTAATAAGTTCTTAACCCGCCATGCGTGAAATTGCTGAAATGAGCATTTTATGAAGCAAATTACACAGATATAAATCTCAACATTTACTACTTAAAACTTGTATGTTAGAACAAATACTAATTTTGTGCAAAGTTTTGAAAAGTGTAAGCAAATAAAGACATTATGTTGAGAGACAAGAACCCTAGTGCCTAGTTCTGTTTCCCATCTATTTTGTTGAGATCTCCATCAAGCTATATAACAATGAATTTGTTTTTAATACCTTCCATGTGACATGTAACTTGTGGTATCTTCATACTGGAAGTCGAGTTTTTTACAGTGTCTCATATCTGTTATTTGAGCTTTTGGCTATTCCCCTGACATGATTTATAGAAGCCTGTATTTTGACTCATGCCATTTTGGGCTGCTGTTTCTTTTGCTGTTGTCAAAGATTTTTTGAAGCAATTACTGGAATAAAGAAAAAATTAAAACTATAATTTTAACCTATTTAGAAAATAAGAATGAGAACAATGTATATTTATATGTCTTATTTCATGTGGCCAATATAGTACTCCAAGGAAATATCTTAGCTACAGATACTGTCATTATTAATTGAGAAAGATTAAAAATAAATGAGCCTATTAGCCAAGTCAAGAGTTATCAAAAGAAGAAAACAAGTTTAATGACCACAGGACTAAGGACTTAACAAATATAGATAAGTCTGATGAATCAGAAAACAGAAAGAATAGAATTGAAAATTACATCCAAGATTTTGTTCTTTGATTAAACAACAACAAAAAATGGGTGAACTTATGGCAAGTGTAATAGAAAAATGAGAAAAATGTGTATACACACTAGAAAATATAAAGAGAACATAGCAACAAAGGTAGATATCCTATGGGAAATGTTCTATAAACTACATGAGAATACTAGAAATCTTAACACAATAAATTTTTTTTTGGAACTGTAAACAGCCGAATTGGACTCAGAAAGAAGTATGAAACCTGAAATAAATAATAATGTCAGATATTTTCAAAAAACTGTTCCTCTAAACTATGCATGGCCCACCCAGATTCTCCATCTGTGAACTCATTTTTTAACGCATTATAATTATTTCTAAACATAGACAATATTAGAAATCTTTCTATATCACTTTCAAGATGATAATGTATGTTCTGGGGGGGGGGAAGGGTTTCAAGGATCAGCACTTGAAGAAGAACCTACATGATGTTCTTCTACGAAAATTGGTTTTAAAATCCTAGGAGAAAACCCAGCAATTAATTCCAGCAACATGCTAAAAGTAAACTTTAACAAATCCCAGTTTATGTAACGGTTGAATCAATGTGAAGAAATTTAATACTAGAATGCATGAAATGGTAAAAACTGTATGATCATGTTAATGGATACTGAAAAGACAGTTGATAAAATGCAACCTTAATTAGTGATAAAAATTAATTTTTGTAATTGGAAATAAAAGGACACTTTTATCACATCATTTGAAAAGTGACTTACTGGATTGCATGGAGTAGCAGCAATCTCAGTAGATTAAGGAAGAAGACAAGGGGTATACGTTATTCCCGTCATTACATCACCCTATTCTGATAGTGCCACTACAATGAGACGAAACCACAACATCACACAAGAAAATATAAGAAGACACAAGGCTAAGGAAGGTATTTTCCAGCTGTTAATATATATCAGCGTTGGTCATCCATGCTTGTGGTATTATGGGTGTTTTCTACTTTTCTCTTCTTGCTTCTCTGTGTTTGCTATACAGAACTTCTGTAGCTCTTTTTTTGTAACATTTGTTAAGTTGAGACAACAAACACTGAGATATTTAAAAGAAGAGATTTTCTTCTCTTTTCAAATGAGTGGCTTACACTGAATAAGATACACTGAATAAAATACTGAGGTATTTCACTGTCTTCAATCCCGTTCACATAGATGACTCAATAAAAGCATATGGAGCAATTTATCACTTTTGTGAAGTGCAAGACTACAGGAAACCTGAATCAGGTTTCTCTGTGTCTAAATGGCTATGTTCCTCGATCTTAATCAAATGCTTGGTTACAATCTCTATCTCTATGTGTACTGACTTTTCCTTGTCATGATGACTTTATCTAGTCTAACGTTTCCCAAGATGACCATCTAGTCTGACATGTTTTTCAGGGATTAGTTGAGCTCTTCCTTCTAGGAAATTTCCATTGCACCTAACAGTGGAATTGCTAGGACGGCTGGGCTCCCTTTTGGCTGCCTCTCCCTCTAGTAGAGCTTTGCGTGACTCACTGCCCTTGCAAGCAAGGTGAGAGAGATGTGGAAAGCTTCCTGGGGTGGATTTAGCTAACAGAAGTGGGTCACCTATGATAAAATACCAGCCTTCCCAGGAGGGGGAAATATGTCTCTCAAGGCGCTACAGAAGGGTCCTTGTGATTTTCCTCATTGTTGCTTTAAAAATCCAAATTTTCTACTTAACATCAGGGTTCCCCAAACTGAATTTTCCATTCATGATTTTCGATGAACGAGGTGTGATTTGGGAACTGAATTCATGAACAGGCAGCACGGCAGAGAGAAAAGCCCAGATAAGGACCCTCGGGGGATGCTGTGACATCTGTGGAACACTCAGCAGGGGAAAGACTCTTTCACACCCATGGTCTCCATACTCATCGCTTCTCTGAGGTTTTGTTGCAACATCAGTTTTAACCGATGATGGCCAGAGATGCAGTGTGGTTCCATGTGGCCGGGACAGGGACCCATTGTAATTCGGCCTAGCTGGTAAGTCCACACCCATTCCACTCATCTCGTTGCTGTCAGTGAATCAAACACCAGATCCTCAGTTCCCTCCCAGGGAGGATGATTATAATCACAATTCTGAGGTGTTGTTTTGGGTATAAGAGAAATAATCCAGTGAACCTAGTTCATGGCAGGAAGCTCTTAATTGCTGTTGCATAGCTGCACTGACCAAGGAAGTCATTAGCCAGCCACACATTGCAACTTAAATTGAATTAGGTCAATCAAAAATTCCATATCTCAGCAGCCCTAGCCCCATTCCAAATTCTCAATAGCCAGCCATGTCTAGTGGCTACCATATCCGATAGGACAGATATTGAACATTCCCATCATCACAGAATATTCCATAGGACCACACTGCTTTATATCATCAATTTAGATTTTATACAACTGCCAGACCTTAGTGTTGAGCAAAACCAATCCCTCTGTTGGAAGCAGAAGCTCTCCTGGTGTGTTCACCTGCTGTGGTCAGAGTCAGGTGAGGCCAGTCTCTGAAGGGCATCCTTTGTTCACTAGAGATAGGAAACAGTGATCTTTGTTTCCCAAATTAAGATAGCCTATCTGTGAGCCAGATAATAGCCTTGAAAAGGTGGAAAGGAAAACCTGCGGAGAGGATTCAATTCTTCTCACCTACACGTCAGGAGAGAACCTCAGGAGGGGTGGCAGGAAGGTTCTAACTTTGTCAGCAGAGGACTTTCTTTTGTGGTAGAGTTTGGAGTTTTCCAAACAGATTTTGAAAATAACAGGAGATGGGCCACTTCTACAGAAGTATTAACCCAAATGAGAGGTGTTAATAATTAAATCTTTTAGGCGGTGTCTCCCTTGTTTCTCTGATATTCCAATCCGGGTCACAGAATGGCTAAGGAAGCATTAACTGGAAGGTGGATTTTTTTTTTCTGTTTGGCTTGTGTTTTCCATTCTGAAATAATGTTGTGGCTCCTCTTTTTTCTGGTGACAGCTATTCATGCGGAACTCTGTCAGCCAGGTACATAGCCTTGAAATTTAAAAATAGATAAACCGTTTTCTAAATGATGGACAAGTCATTGAGTGAAAGAACTCTATTTTTCTAAATCTGCAGGTGTTCTGTGGCTTGCAACTTGAGCCCGTGACTCTTTTATGAGTATGAAAGAAAATTTTAAGCCACCTGATATGATTTGTGTTAAAGTTTCATTGTAGTTCTGTGTTCTGTTGGTTTGAGTTGCACTAGACATTAGGAATTATCAGGCCCTGTATTGGCAGATCTTATCATCATGTATGTATTTATTTTTTTATTTTTACCTCCCACAAATAAGTGAGAACATGTGATATTTCTCTTTCTGTGCTTGACTTGTTTCACTTAATATAATTATCTCTAGGTCCATCCATGTTGTTGCAAATGGAAATATTTCGTAGGGATGATCATATGTTCTTTTTGTTTGTTTTTATGGACGTGGTGTATCACATTTATTAATTTGCATATGTTGAAACAACCTTGCATCCCTGGGATGAATCCCACTTGATCGTGGTGTATAATTTTGTGTATGTGTTGCTGTATTCTGTTAGCTAGTATTTTATCGAGGATTTTTGCATCTTTATTCATCAAGGGTATAGGCCTGTAGTTTCCTATGTTTGATGTATCTTTGTCTGGTTTTGGTATCAGGGTGATGTTTGCCTCATAGAATGAGTTTGAGAGAATGGCCTCTGTTTCAATCCTTTGGAATAGTTTGTAGAGAATTGGTATCCGTTCCTCTTTGAAAGTTTGGTAGAACTCTGCAGTGAACACATCCGGTCCTGGGCTTTTCTTTGTTGGGAGCCTTCTGATAACTGCTTCAATCTCTTTTATTGTTATTGGTCTTTTCAGATTTTCTATATCTTCTTGGCTCAGTTTTGGTAGTTTGTATGTGTCCAGAATTTTATCCATTTCTTCCAGATTTTCAAATTTGTTGGTATATAGATATTTATAGTAATCTCTAATGATTCCTTGTATTTCTGAGGTGTCAGTTGACATATCACTTTTTTCATTACTAATTTTTGTTATTTGGGTCTTCTCTCTTGTTTTCTTAGATAATCTTGTGAAAGGTCTGTCAATTTTATTTATCTTTTCAGTAAATCAACTTTTTGTTTCATTGATCTTTTGCGTTGTTTTTCATGTTTCTATTTCATTTAGTTCTTCTCTGATCTAATTATTTCTTTCCATCTACTACCTTTAGGTTTGGATTGTTCTTGTTTTTCTAGATCTTTAAGGTGAAGTGTTAGATTATTTATTTGACATCTTTCCATTCTTCTGAAGTAAGCATTTTATGAGATAAATTACCCTCTTAATACTGCTTTTGATGTATCCTACAGGTTTTAGTGTGATGTGTCATTATTTTGATTAGTTTTGAGAAATTTTTTGATTTCCTGTTTAATTTCTTCTTGGACCCACATGTCATTAAGTAGAATGCTGCTTAATTTCCATGAGTTAGTATAGTTTTCAGAGTTTCTTTTATTATTGATTTCTAATTTTAATCCATTGTGATTAGAAAAAATACATGGAATAATTTCAATTTTTTTGAATTTGTTAGGACTTGCTTTGTGACCTAACATGTGGTCTATCCTAGAGAATGTTCCATGTGCTGATGAGAAGAATGAATATTCTGAGGTTGTTGGATGGAATGTTCTGTAGATATCTGTCCAATCCATTTGATCTAAAGTATTGTTTAGATCTCTTCTTTCTCTGTTGATTTTTTGCCTAGATGATCTGTCCAATGATGTGAGTGGGGTGTTCAGGTCCCCCGCTATTATGGTGTTAGTGTCGATCTCATTCTTTAGATCTAATAGTGTTTGCTTTGTAAATCTGCCTGCTCTGACATTAGGTGTGTATATATTTATGATTGTTATGTCTTCTTGATGGATAGATCCTTTTATCATTATGTAGTAGCCTTCTTTATCTCTTTTAATGGTTTTTGCTTTAAAGTCTATTTTATCTGATATTAGAATTGCTACTCCAGATCGTTTTTCATTTCTATTTGCATGATATGTCTTTTTCCATCCTTTCACTCTTAGTCTATGTGTATCTTTACAGGTGAGGTGAGTCTCCTGAAGGCAGCATATTGTTCAGTCCATCTTTTTAATCCAGTCAGTCAGTCTGTGTCTTTTGAATGTGGAATTTCATCCCTTTCCATTTAGAATTATTATTGAAAGGTGTTGATTTACTCCTAGCATTATACTGATTTTTGTTTAGATGTCTTAAGGATCATTCGTTCCTTTCTTTCTAATTTTCTGTTTGTCTTCTGTATTTGTTGGTTTCTTGGGGTGATAGATAAACTATTTTTTTTCTTTTGTTAGCATTTTTGTTTTGCTGATAGGTACTGTTCTTTCTTGCATATTCATGGCAGTGATGGTTGTTTTTGTGGTATCAAACCCAGTACTTCCTTGAGAATTTCTTGTAGGGCTGGTGGTGTGGTAGTGAACTCCCACAGTTTTTGTTTGTCTGAGAAATATACTATTTGTCCTTCATTTTGGAAGGACATCCTTGCTGGGTAAAGTATTCTTGGCTGGCAATTTTTGTCCTTTAGTGTTTTCAATATATCATCCCATTCTTTTCTGGCTTTTAGAGTTTCTGATGAAAAGTCTGATGTTATTCTGATTGGCGCTCCCTTATAGGTGACGTGTCGCTTCTCTCTTGCAGCTTTTAAGATTCTCTCTTAATCTCTGAGTTTTGTCAGTTTGATTATCACATGTCTTGGAGAGGACCTTTTCGGGTTGAATGTGTTTGGTGATCCTTGGGCTTCCCGAATCTAGGGATCTATGACTTTCCCTATACCTGATAAGTTTTCTGTTATTATTTCATTGAATACATTTTCAATGCCATTTCCTTTTTCCTCCCCTTCTGGAATACCCATGATTCGGATATTTGAGCGCTTACTCTCTTAGACTTTCTTCAATTTTTTGATTCTTTTTTCTTTTTTCCTGGTCTGCCTGTGATAATTCAAACAGTCTGTCTTCAAGGTCAGAAATTCTCTCTTCTGCTTGTTCAAGTCTGCTGGCTAAACTCTCTGTTGTGTTTTTTATTTCGTTGAATGAATCCTTCAGCTCCACATGCTCAGCTTCATTCTTTTTCAAGGCATTGATTCCTTTGTACATTTCTTCTTTCAGATCCTGTATATTTTTTCTCATTTCAGTGTGTTGTCTCACTGAGTTTTCTTGTATCTCATTTAGTTTCCTTAGAATAGTTACTCTAAATTCCTTTTCTGTCATATCAAAGACTTCCTGTTGTATAGGATCTAGTGCTTTAAAGTTATTAATTTCCTTTGTTGGCAGTGTACTTTCTTGATTTTTCATATTTCTATTTTCTTTCCTTTGGTGTTTTATCATTGTGGCTGGGGCTATCACAGTCCACTCATTTCACCCTGATGTCTAGCTTGGATCCGGAAGGGACTGCTGCTTCTAGACAGCAGAAACTAGCCTGGACCAGAAGTCCTGCCCCACCTGTGTGCACTGGCTCGTCTGGCTTGGGGCATGAGAGCCCCGAGTCTGTTAGCTCTCTCTGGGCATCAGACTGGCCTGGGCCAGAATTCTCACCCCACCTGCCTTCTCTGGGATGGCTGGCTCGGGTGTGGGAACCCTGAAGCTGTTATGTCTCTCAGGGTGGCTTTACCACCCTGCACTGGAAGTTCTGCCCTGGCCCTGCCTGTCTTCTCTGGCCTAGCAGGCTCGGGGCATGTGGGCCCAGAAGCTCTAAAGTCTCTCTTTGGAGTGGGGAGCAACCTGAACAGGGTTCCCACAATGGGTGACTCCTGTCCACTCCAGCCCAGATCTCAGGTCCTCCATCGCTGTTCCTCAACAGCTGCAAATTGGTCACTCTGTAGGAGAGAGCCACACCAGGGACTGACTACTCCACCATCTTGACCTGACACTTTCTATTTAATATTTTTGAAGATAAGCAAGGAAATGAAACAGAGTTTGTTTTGCAGTAGAAATTTAAAAATGATGAAAAGATGTGTGTAGATACTGTACATTTATTTATTTATTTATTCTTCATTTTAACTTATCAATATACAATGTAGTTGATTTTGGTGTCCCTTTACCAATACCTCCTTTTCCCGTCTCACTCTCCCCTCTCTCTCCCATCAACATCATATCTGTTCATTTATCTTAACAAGTTCAAGGAATTATTCTGATTGTTGTGTCTTCTCCCCACCATTTATTTGTTTGTATATTTATTTAATTTTATTAGCTCCTACATATAAGTGAGAACATGTGGTATTTCCCTTTCTGTGCCTGGCTAATTTCACTCAGTGTAATTTTCTCTAAGTCTATCCATGTTGCTGTGAATAGTAGTATCTCATTCTTTTTTACAACAGTTCCGCATTTCATTGTGTAGATACAACACATTTTCTTTATCCACTCATTTGATAACAGGCATTTAGGCTGGTTCCCATTCTTGGCTATTGTAAATAGAGCTGCAATAAACATGGGAGTATTGGCATCCCTTCAACATGATGATTTCCATTCCTTTGGGTATATACCCAGCAATGGGATAGCTGGGTCATAGGGTAGATCTATCTATAATTGTCTAAGGAACCTTCATACCATTTTCTGTAAAGGCTGCACCATTTTACAGTCCTACCAACAGTGTAGGAGGATTCCTTTTTCTTCGCATCCTCACCAGGATTTATTATTCTCAGTCTTTTGGATATTAGCCATATGTGCACCTTATTGCAGATGCTTCTACTGGACCATGAGGAGCTTTCTCTTGATGCAAGTTAACTTATTTCACTTAAGAACTTTCTTCATCAGCAGACCAGATTCATTATTTTAATTACAATCATAAGATGTCCAGACCCACACTTCACTAAGAATCTAGCATGATTATCTTGACCGTAACTCCTTTCATTTTACAGCGATTCTGGGGTGGGACTGGGAGTGGGAGTCCATTCACTTATTATATTGAAGCTTTGTTAATATTTTTAATATAATACATTTAACTCTTATAATATGTAAGAGTTATTAATTCCAGGGAGATGATGCCAATTTTTGTTCTGATGTTGACAACAGTACATTTCTATCTAAAGTTAATTTCTAACTAAATGCAACGTTAGTGCTATCAGTGCAATTACTGATATACATCCTTGGCTTCTTCCAAATAACAAAATTTGTAGATTTGCATTTTTTGTTTTAAATTCAAAAGATGACCAAGTAACAAGTAATTTGTTTCAGCCAGAGCCTTCAAACAATGGGATCATTAAATATTTTCAGAATACTTGTTATACTTATCAAGATTATAAATACAAAATAATTTTTATTTCTTTAATTATTATACAATTAATGCATACAGTGGAGATTTCCATGTGAGGCTTGTGGAATTACTTGTATCTTTTATCTCTACTACAGTATAAGTATCTTTGGGTGAGTAGATATGTGGAAAGGTCGAACAATATGACAGCTTTAAAAATGAGTTCAAAATTACTTCTCTGAGTGCTAAATTCAAAGGGTTTCAATACAGATGAAAGAAAGCAAAACTGAAACAAGTTAAAAAAGGTAAGGTATGTATATATATCACATATATATTATATATATATATTCACACATACATATATATATGTGTGTGTATATATATGATATTCCAGTTACTGACACAGGTTCATGAATATTTATGAATATTTCATCAGCATTTTAAATCGGGCCCTTAGAGTTCTGCTGGTTTTATCTGTACAATGAATGGTTTTCTTATTATCCAGGAGAGGTTACAGTGCCATGCCTTCTAGGAGAAGATGCAAAATATCATTAGAATCTTTGAAAATAAATGTGAACACAGTTGGATATTAGAATTTTGCAGGTTTATATACAAAAATAGAAAATAATTGGCTGTTTTGGAGATGAAGGTATGATCTAGTATTAGGAAATAAACAGTTAAAAGACAGTATAGACAAATAAAACTTAATATTAAACTAATGTAATCATATTTATTAATTCAAACCTTTACGGAACAGATAATTTGTGCCAGACTTGGTGGAATAGAAAGCAATAAATATAACCAAAAAAAAAAAAAAAAAATAGTTGCAACAATAGTACACAGAGTTTTTTCTTCTTTATTCAATTAGCCCAAATATCATCACCTCACATAACCATAATACTATTGTCAGAACTAGGAAATCATTAATGGTAGAATACTACTAATAAATCTATAAAACTCATTCAGATATTGTCAATTATCACATTACTGTCCTTAACTTTCAGGGTCCAGTACAGGATCCCACAGTGCACTTAGGTGTCAGTTTTTTCAGATGTAAATTTATAGTGGTATTAATATACAGCTCGTAGTTGCATGTAATATAATCCTCAGTTAACTCATGAGGGCTAAATAAGTTACTATGCATAAATAATATGGACCAGTGTTTGTTACATAGTAAGCACTTACTACGTATTAGATATCATTAGTTCATTTTAAATATAATTACCTGGAAAAACCACTGACAAGGAACTTTGCAAACACCATGCCAATGATTATTAAGGCTGCATGCCACCACTTCCACCCCACAGCAAAAGTAAGAATCATCAAAAAAGAAAGCTTTAGCAGTTTTCAAAATTGGGAGAGAAGCACTTGAATGTGAATTAACTTAATGCAAGATTTTAAAGGGTTGGAAAAGAGGGGCATTAGATATCTTAAGGTATTTCAAATGACAAAGAATTTAAATGCCTGAACTACAGGAACCCCATTGTAGTGTTTCAAAGCAATTTTCAATCTGCTACCCCCAGGGATGGTTACAGAGAAAGGATTAGTGTTTAATTAGGGTTATACCTGCTCACACTCTCTCGAGAACAACGTTTGCTTCCTGTGCAAGGGCACACAATAATCTTTCTTCGTGGAAAGACTTTCACCCCTTGTCAACTTAGAGAAGAGAGGTTCTTTCCATGCTTCAAGATCCATCATCTGTCACCGAGGGTTATAAAGCTAAACACTAGAACACAGAAACCTGCACTCACACAATTCTCACAGCAGAAGAGAGAAAACAAAGGAAACACTGAACATAAAACAGAACAAAAAATAGGATGAAAGAATTAAGACCACATATTCGTATATCAACAAATAGACATGGGATAAGTTGACATATTAGAAATAAAAGGCTAAGCAGATAACACTAGTGAATATATACTGTATCTAATCATTTTAAGTGATTTCCAAGTAAAATTATGAACTGAGTTGTGCCATGGTATTAATCTTAGGCCATGTGGAACTCTTAAGGAAAAAAAGAGTGCGCTATAATAATAAAGATCACCATCTACACTCATGGTAAAACTTTGGGATTAATATTTCGGTTCTTAAGAACAAAGTGGCAAAAATATGTAACAAATTATAAGAACAGAATTAAGGAAAACAAGAACTGGAAACAGACTTTAACCCACCATGAAAGAATAAATTATAAATTTATTTTGAGTAAATGAAGAAATTACACAATCTTTGGGACTAGTTAACCATATGATTTATCATAAAAAAATGCACTAATAAGATTGGCATTGTCTTATTTTGAATTCCCTCAGAAGCAAGTACTAAAGACAGAATCCCAGAGAAACTTGTTTATGAGGGAGGACAAGGAACACAAGTAGGGAAGCAGCGACGTTCTACGGGGAGGAACAGTATTGATAAAGGCTACGTAACTACGCTACCTACCACAGATTATTATGTGGAAACTCTATGGCAAATGGCATACAATGACCAATTTTCTCACCCAAGGCGGGAGGTAGCTGGGGTATTTATAGATCATATCCCAGCAGTCACTAGTTGGGAGTTGCTGGGCATGTGTTAATTCACCAGAACTTTCTGGCCTGCTGCATGGGAATAGAACTGACTAATAAGATTTCAGAAAGAACTTTGTGGCAGAGAGAAGCAGTCACTGGAGTTGGAAGCTCGAAGGAGTACATGGAAATTGTAGGGCTGAGGGACGTGGGCAGGGCACTACTGGCATCTGCTAGAGCCATATAATATTCCATAGAACCTGAAAGCAAAATATTTTAAGTGACTGTAAGGCAACTACTAAAACTAAGCATATGATAAATCACAAAGAAAATTCTAATCCATATCAGAATGTAACAAAAGAAAAAGCCATATTTTCTGACCACAATAGTATATTTAAAATTAAGGTGGAAAAAATCTAAAATTATTTGAAGATTTTTTTAAAAAATATAAACAGAACACTGTTATATACATTCTTTAGATTAGAGGAGAAATACAGAGCAGTACTGCAGAATATAGAGATAACAATGATTAAATATATATATATATTTAAATGAATAATGCTATAGCTATTCTCAGTGAAAAAATCCATACTCTTTATCTCATATAATTCTAAATAAGAAGTAATATTTTTTAAAGTGTTACATTTTCAGCATTACAAGTTTTAGAAAAACTAACAAAATGTAGCCATGGAAATAACAAAGAACAAAATTTTTAAAGACAAATCAATAATAGTATTTAAAAATCTAAAACTAGTTGTTTTACATATTTTTAAGTGATATTAAAATGATACTAGTTTAAGATATGAAAACGGATAAAGAGCCCTTTTAAAAATGAGGAAACAAAACAGATAGAAAGGAAATTAAAAGACGTACATCAAAATTGTTTATAATAACTTGTGTAAAATTCTTTGCAAGTCAGGATTAAATGTATTGCACTCCAGCAATAACATAAATTACCAAATCAATCCCAGAAGAGATGGAAAATCTGAAGAAGCCAATAGCTGCATGTAAATTGCTTCAAGAATATTGAGAAAACACCTGACTAAAAATTAAAAGACACAGATGGTTTCATGGTAAATGATTTCAAACCAAGAAGTTAATTTCAATGCAATTTAAAGTTATCCAGAGCAGTAATTAAGAGAATGTTTAAACATATTTTGTAATGTCAGAATAACACTGATAAGAAAATTCAAATGAGTATAATTTATTAGTATCACTACCTGGGTAAGAAATGAAGTGTTAGAAAAGAGAAAATATGGATATATTAACATATCTATATAACTTTGGGGCAAGGATTACATATGTTGTCTTTAGTTCTGAATCCCTAGCTCCTGGGAAAATGCCTGCCACATTTTAGGCGCACAATTAATATTGATGGTATGAATGAATACAAGGTATACAAGGGTGATTCAAACTTGGCAATTTTAGTAATAGACACACTCACACGTTTGTAATTTAAATAGATTGAAGGAAACATGTATGATGACTATGTCACATTAAAACACATAAAATAATATTCAGTCCTGATTTTTAAAAATAATTGTTTATATCTATATTGCAAACCAAGGAAAGAATCATGCTTAATGAAAAAGCACTAGAATAATTTCATGAAAATTTAGAAAAACTAAACAACTAATAATAACCCCAGTATTTAAACTTGTTCTAAAAGTTTGACCATTTTCAAATGTGAGTGTTGTATGTGGGGGTGTGTAAAGGAGATAAGCTATAAAATAGAAAAAATTGCAAAGTTCATGATCAGGTAGTTAAAAGAAAGATAAACACAAATGGCTAAAATTATAAAAGTATATTTAACTTCTAATTAAAGAATTGCAAATAACACATTTTTCAAGTATCATATTGGTGAAATTTATAAAGTTAAGTAAACTTAATTTGGTAAAGATGTGGGAAAACAGTCAACTTTCAAACGGTTGGTGTCTAAATAAGTTAAACATTTTTGTAGGACAGTTTTTCAATATCCAAGAAAATTTAAATTCCAGGAATTGACGCAGCAATTTTTTGCTGGGAAATTACCTCACAGACCTATTCAGAAACTATGAAAAGAAGTAGGTACAATGTTATTTAATTTCGTAATGATTTTATAAGCAAAAATCAACACACATGTCTAACAACTTGGAATGATTAAAGGCTTATGTGTATCCATTTAATGGAACAGAGTAAAAACTTAAAAAGAAGAAAAAGACTCAGGGAGTTTCACACGCTGCTCTGTAATGTTCTCCATTTCAGGTGTACACAGATAATGTTAACAACTATCCCTTTGAGGAAAGGAGCTAAGGATCATTGTAGTGATGAATGATAGAGAAGCTTACAAGTTTTAATTTATAATTTCATATGCTTTTGACCATGTGCCTATAACATGTACATTTATGCTTATAGGTGTGTATATGTGTATATGTATATCAACTTATGTATGTATACATTGTTTTTAGAGACTGGAAAAGTTTATTATTACAGATTATTAGAAAAATGCAAACTGTCAATTCCTTTTAAAAGTATTCATATTGTTTGGTATTGAAATTTAATTAAAAATAATGCATTATCTGTAGAATCTATCATTTATATGTAATCGTGTTGCCACAACACAAGCAATCTCAAATTATTCAAGTGTAGAATATTGTAATTAAATTTGCCTTGGTAGCTTTTCCAAGGGGATGGTAGCTGAATTTGTGTTGTGATAATGATGAAAAATTAGTTATCTATAAAAAGAACCATTTATTTTAAACTTCACAATATGAAGTTTCAAAGGTTGTTAAATGTGCAGCAAGATCGAAATGAATACAGGCGAACGGCTTTTTCAAATGTTTTGGAAAAGTAAACAAACTTGTACAGCCATTTTTTTCAAACCCACTGAAAAGTCTTACAGCTTTTTTTGAAAGATTCAATTGAGAAATAAATTTCTTTAGCGATAGATATGAGTCCCTAAAGTTGGTACATAGATTCAGGGATTTGATTGTGCATTTGCAAAAGTAACGTGGAGCAAGGAAGCTCTGGGCATTACTGGTGTTTCATATTTATTTTTCCTTCATTATTCTAATTATTGCATTAGAAATTCAAATATTAGAAACAGTGCACAATATAATAAACAAATCACAATCTGGTTTATTTCACGAAATGTTTCATTTCGATTCATTGCTATTGCTTAATCAATATTATGGTCATGGTCTGTACTATGGGTCGAGTGTGTCCCCAAAAAGTTCATGTATTGAAGCTTGAGCCCCCAGTGTAACAGAGTTAAGATGGTGTGAAATCTGATTGAGGTATTTGAAAGGTGGGGCCTGATTAGACTGGGTGTGCGGACAATGCCGAGTGAATGGATTGATCCATTCACGGAGTAATGAGTAAACGATTTAATGGCTGGTCATGGGTATGGGTTCTGATGGCTTTATAAGGAGAGTGAATGAACAGGTCAGCTCTCTCTTGCTCAGCCCATTCTTGTCATGTGAGCCCTTGGTCGCCATGGGACACTGTAGACTTCCCACCAAGAGGAAGGCCCTTTTCAGATGTGTTCCCACAGCCGGCGTCCAAAACTATAAGAAAAAAATTTCATTTCTTTATAAATTACCCAGTTTCAGATATTCTGTTATAAGCAACAGAAACAGACCGATACAGTCTGCCTTTAAAGTATTGCCGAGTAGTTTTATCTTACTATAACTAAAAACAATAGCTGGGAAATCTGTCCTCATACCCCAGTGCCCACAGTAAATATTTGTCACTCACGAATAAAGCTGGCAAGATGTGAAACTGAATGAGACCTTAAAGAGGTATTTAAAGCTACTTCCCAGTAGGCATGAAATATGAATGATGGCTCTTAGTACACCCTATATTGTGCCATACTAAGTAAACCACAGATACAGAAAATGTGAAACAAACCAATATAATTGCAGCAAAAATATACAGGCAAGGAAGGAAAATTAAAAAATAAATAAATGCATTTCTAATATCCGAAAAGACAAAATACTAGCTAAATAATATTATGGTATTTTTTCTCATATGTATTTCTATTCAGTAAATTTAACAGTTTGATTTAAAGATGATTCTGCTCTCCGTTGTTTAGTGCACATGGCCTTGTCTAGTTGAAATGACAAATGATACTGAGAGATCAGCACGCTATTTGATGAGTCTTCCAATTGGAGAATAATTTTAGCTATAGAGAAAATCATTTTATGATTTTGTCAATCATTTCTGCCGTCACTTGACTAAAGTAGTATAAAGAATCTTAAAATATTAAAAGTTTATAAATTAACACATTCTAGACTGCAAAAGACATGAGGCCCAAATTTATATTCTATGATAAACACGGTTTTATTATTCTTTTTTTTAAAAATTTTATTTTGTCGATATACATTGTGGCTGATTATTGCTCCCCATCACCAAAACCTCCCTCCCTTCTCCCTCCCCCCCCAACAATGTCCTTTTTGTTTGCTTGTCGTATCAACTTCAAGTAATTGTGGTTGTTATATCTTAATATTCTTAAATATTCACAAGGATGAAAAATAATATGAATCTACTCAAGATAATTTTTTATTCATTCAAATTTTTTGCTCAAGCGAGGTCATATGAGTTACAGCGTGGCTTTTGGGGCAACTATACCATAGAAACTATGTCTGTCCAGATATAGAAATGTTCAAAGCATTCTTCATATAATGTTTACTCTTTGTGTCTATCAAAGTCAGAAAAAAAAAAAATCCTGAAACTTTGGTCCCTATCATACAATAAGCTCCATGAAAACACAATCCAGTAAATATTTTCAATGTGTTTCAAACAGTATGGTAAACAGAGACTTATTCAATGCATAACTGTCTAATAAAGAATGGAATTACACTCATTTGTCACTTACATTCATAACCCACTGGCCTCAATAATGTGAAAGAAATAGAAGTACTTGCTATATTTATAAGCAAATAAGACCAAATATGTAAATGAATTTTTATGACTCTCAAACCAATACATAAATTAGAGCAGAGTGCAGAACTTAAGAAGGGTATTACAAATCTTTGTCCATTTACTACATAGCACGATGTCTGCAAAGTGAAGACATTTGATTGAAAAATGAATAAATGAAACCTAAATCAGGAATTGGAACAAAATGAAACTAAATAGAAGTTCTGAGAAAACAAACAATACATTTCAGAAACTATAATTGTTTGCTATGACTGTAGCAGATAATTTAATAATCATTAGGTGAAAGTAAATAAAGGAAAAACTGAAAAAAGATCTATTAGATATGGCAATCAGGAGAGCACTGGTAAACTCAGTGTCTATGGGTGGGTGTTTTATTGTGTTTTGCTTGTAATAACTATAGATTCAGTTGTGTTAAACCTGTAGATCAATTTGAGGAGAACTGACATCTTTACTAAGTATGGTCAGTCTTCCAATCCACGGACATGACATATATCTCCATTTACTCAGATCCTCTTTGATTTCATTTTTCTTGTTTGTTTGTTTGTTTGTAGATAATTTATTATACATACATGTGGGAGACAACGTTGATTTTCAATAATTGTGTACTATGTGTGATGTTGGGTCAGGATAGTTAGTTTATTCATCATTGCATTACGCAATCATTCTTTGAGTTCATTGACCAATTCTTCCTTAGTCCCCCTCCCGCCTCCTCCTCCCCTTTTCCACCTCTAGTTTTCTAAAAGTTCAATGTATTATTGTGGTTGTTGTTTCTTTCTTTCCCTCTCTCTGTATCTCTTTATTGTTCATTTGTTTATTTATGGATTCAGTTCCTGCTTATGAGTAAGAATGTGTGGTATTTCTCTTTCTGTACCTGGGTTGTTATACTTTGAATAATTTTCTCCAGGCTCAACCACATTGCTGCAAATGGTAGAATTTTGTTCTTTTTTATGGCTGAGTAGTATTCCATGGAGTATATATACCATAATTTCCTTATCCAGTCACCCATCAATAGACATTTAGGTTGTTCCCGTCACCTGGCTATTGTAAATAGAGCAGTAATAAACATGAGAGCGCCACTTACATGAGATTCACTTTTTGATGTTTCTTCAGAAACTATCTGGAATAAATTCTGAACACAGAAAGAATTGTAATATACCAGTTATATTTTGAATGAATTCTACAGCAGAAAGAATGTAATGTATCAGTTATATTTTACTGCAGAACAAACAAATACAAACCACAGTGGCGCACAATAGTAATCATTTACTGCTCATATGCTTAGCTGGAAATTGGCTACGCATCTCCGCCTGTTTCACTAGGTTGACCCACATGATCTGCGGTGAGCTGGCTATCAACTGATGTAGGCTGAAGTTGGCTTGCTTGACTGGGGTGACTTGGCTATGGACAAAAGTCTCACATCCTCAAGTAGACTAGGTCTGAAATATTTTCATGGTAATAACAGAGGCACAGGAGAGTGCATAACCTAAATTGCAAGGTTATTTCACATACGCTAAAATTCCATTAGCCAAAGCAAGTTGACAAACAGAAGGCTATGGAGAACACGGCAAAGTGCATGGATATAAGCAGATGTGAAGATCAGGACAACAGTGTAACCTACCACACATATGCCCGCTCTGAAATGTAGATCAATTAATCAGTCAATCATATTTCAACTTCAATAATGGCAACCAATAATTATCTATAACAAAGGACGGCATCTTTGGAATGAATGAAATTTCTTCACATCTAATTTTACATAATATAAAACTCAACATATCGATTTGCCAAAATTAAAGATGAGTATGCTCGTCTTTACTCTCACTGGTAGTTTTTGTTAAAAAGACCACTCTGATATTAAATGTGTCTTGTTTGTAGAACAAATAACGAAAATTTCTTATAGTTTTATGATTGAACAAAAATAACACTGGAAGATATACTAACAGTAAGTTTTCCAGTCATACTAAAACTTCCTCTTCTTCATCTTTGGGTTTTATTTTTCAGGGGAAATTTTTTAAGGAAATCTACATTTTTTTCTCTCTCTTTTGGACTGTGAAATAATCTTTGGCAATGATGGTATCCACAATGCTCAATTAATCACATAAGACATTTTAATTAATTAATTAGAGCTATTTTATTGAGCACACTATACCTGTCATTTTGCTAGTTGCTAGTTTTTCAGCGACTAACAAGGAAGTCTCAGTTACTCACAAACTTTATAATCTAGTGGAAGATACAAACAATAAATCAATATTTGCCATAGAGTGTAATACACTGTCATTATGTCCAGAAGTCTGCAGTGCTAAAGAAGATGAGAGAACAACCTAAGCCCCGCATGAGAAAAGTTTTCCAGAAGAGATTAAAGGGCTGGCCGGTCACTTCACCTGGTTAGAGTGCAGTCTTGTAAAACCAGTGTCAAGGGTTTGGATCCCCATACTGGCCGGACACCAAAAACAACAACAAAAAAGAGATTAAAGCTCAGTTTGAATCTGGTCACGAGTAGCCAACTCATGGGAGAGATGTTGGTTTCTTCTAGGGAGTAAATATTGAGAAAACAAAGATAGATTTATAAAGATATTATAAATGTATAATAAACAATCTAGGTGATTTACTGGAAGGTGGGCATAAGGCAGAGAGAAGAGGTAAGAAAATGTATTATGTTAGTATTGGGGCAACTGAATTTATTATTTAGTAACATAGAGTTACATTATTAAGAGCAGTTCTGGTGTAAAGATAACCATATCATCTGGATATAATCAGTTTGGGACTTTTGTGAAAAATCCAACAGGAAATGTCTATAAGACAGTTGGATTCTTGTACCTGAAGATGAAAAGAAAGACCTAGGCTGCAGGTAAAAATCTAGAAGATGTCAGCTTATAGTTAGTTGTGTGTCAGATGGTCACCGAAGTCCTGGGAGTCATGTTGTCCACCAAGCAAAGGAGGTAGCCTAGAACTAAATCCCAAAGAACTCTAATATTCAAGGGATAGGCAGAATAAAATCCATCCACAGGAAAGAAAAATTAACAATGAGAAATGTAGAAAGAAATCATGTGATAAAAATCAAAGAGTTTTTAAAAGAAAAAAAAGTGATCAACACTTTTTGAAGGCTTCTGTTTTATCAAATAAAATGAGATTTAAAAACCCTTTGTCTCTATTAAGAAGATTGTCATTGATGTCCTTTACAAGAGTCGTGACAGTATCTTAACTGGACACTAGAATGCCATTCGTTAAAAGTAGATGAGTGTTTTGAAGCAGAGTATTATAGGGTGAACAAAACTAATGGCATTTTTTGCCATGCCTGCTATACTGAAGGCATGTTTAATCCTGTTTAATCTCGTTCCTTTATTTCACTGATCAACTATGCATCAACCTTAAGGCAAGCTGCAAAAGGATCATAGGTTTCAAGGAGTGAGTGATCTATTACAGCCGGTGGTGTCAGTGGTCTGAGCATGAACATCACAAGACGCATGGATCACAAGACACCTGGTGAATGATGTTATCAATTTATTTTTGTTACGATGTTTCCTTGACGTTATTTTTAGTCACAGAGCTTTTGCTATGTATACATTTCCTAAACCCAGAGAGCCAGAGCTCTCATCTGCTGTAGATATCTGATTCTTCACTGCATGCAGTTTTCCTGTATGAAAGTCACCCCTGTAATAAATATCTTGGATTACCAAATGGACCTACCTGCTTTCTTCTTTGGTCTCAAAGTACCTTCTCAATTCAGAGAGCTTTGTACTTTAACCCCTTCCTTGCACACAGAGACTACAAGTGTATCTAACTTGTTTGAGAAAGAAATATGGACAGCATCATGAGAACAAATAATTTTTATTTATTTTTTAACATGTGAGAAACTTGAATGTTTTCAAACTCTACTGATTTGTAGAGAAAAAGGTTAAAGTCCCAAATGCTAAACCAAGTAAATAAGAGTGTGACCTCTCAGAGAAACGAGAGCAAATAGGAGCGACAGCATAGATGTAGAAATTTGTCACATTACACAGGATTACCAATTCCATTTCATCGTTAGTGAAATAGGAAAGCATATGTTTGAGAACAAAGGTGAATTTATGATTAATGTAATTAATAAGGATATAAGAGCATTCAACCAAGAGTTTTGCACAATAAAAAGCTGTCTGTGGACAGCACTATTGGTTAATATTGCTTTGGAGGCAATAGCCAAAGCAATTTGACAAGAGAAATGAATATGGCTTATAGGAACTATTCTAAATGCTTTCAAGTAAATAACGGGGAAATATTCCTATAGTACAGCAATTAACTTCTCAATAGCAATAAAGGAAGCTAGATGAAAATGGAAAAGTCTGAGGGACAATTATTTTAAACTATATTCAATCAAACCATCTATCAAGGAGGAAAAGAGTACAAAGATATTTTAGACATACAGTAAGTCACACTACTTTCCTCACATGCTCTGTTTTTTTTCAGGAAACTGTGTAAGTTAACCATCAGAAAGGAATCAGTAACAGAAAAACTAGTATAGGGTAATAATCATAATAATTCAGGAGAGAGAGGGGACTAGGAACTATCTGATACATTTCCATAAGTAAAAAATAATGTCCAAAAATATTTTACAGACCTCTTGGCCTATTTGGGAAAGATTAGCAAAAGGTAATCTGAAAAGTAAGCAAATTAAGAAATAGTATGACAACATTATAATATGAGACGGTGGTGGCACAGGAGCCTGCCCTGAAAGACCACTAGGATGGAAGACTGAAGCTTGGTATTAATTGAGACAAGAGTGAAATCAAACAATGGATTTTTTTTTTTTTGAAAGAGGGTTCTTGGTTATTGCTCTATGGGTTAATTCCAGCAGGCCTGGAACTGGCCTGAGATGTTTTGATGAAATAGGAGACATGTATGCATGATACTGACCCCTGGCCAATGTTCCAGACTCCATGCAAATGGTACTGGTTCCTGATCCAAGTGAAAAAGCACAAACATCAGGAGGCTTTCAGAGGGAAAACAACTGGAACCTGTTTCTAACCCAGCACTAATAAATAGGAGAAAACAGGATTTGTTTTTTGTATTTTTAGTGTATGAACTATCCAAGTTTGACGTTTCTTGTCTGCAGACTTGCATGGCACCATTTGGAGTGTGTGCATCAGACAGCTTTTGTAGTGATGGAATCTTAGAAAGCAAAGAGAGACTACTGAATAAAGGGACCCAACAAGACTAAATTTTATATATGAGTTCTTATTTCAGCACTTACCATATTACTCGATTTAATATGCAAATTTTATTTTAATTGCACCTATTTGAATGTTCCTATTTTGGAGAACAGGAAGACAGTTCATTATATACTCATCTCATTCCTCAAAGCCTTCCAAAGTTTTCATCCAATTCATAATATTCTCATAAGTATGTTTTAGAGTTACTCCAGGTATGTTAGTAGATTCATCATTAATCCACCTCACCAGTGCTTTTAATCTTCCTATAATATTGAAGTAAATATCACACTGCATCTTGCCTAAAGAGATGGGACAAAGGTCTAGAGGCTGATTGTCTTTAGGAGGTTAAAACTTTGAAGTATGCTTGCCAGCCACTGGTAATATCAGACTCCAAATATATGTCCAGTTTCATGGGTTAAAGGTTTATAGAACTGAAGCAATGAAATACTAGTGATTTTAGAAATGAAACAGTTATCAAAAATTGAATAGCCACTAGAAGATATTTTCTTGAGTTTCTTCACTTTGCACTTGTAGTGTAAGAAATATAAATCACTACCATATCTGGAAAAGCTGCCTATCCCTATGCCCTCTGCCAAAGAAGCTTATTCAAAGACAAAATTCCAGGTGTCTCTTTGGTAAATATCAATCATTGTTATCCCCCTGTGCTATGGATTAAATGTGTCCCCCAATGTTCACGCATTGGAAACTTAATCTCCATTGTAAGATTGTTAAGATGGTGGGAAATCCAATTATGGTATTTGAAAAGTGGGGCCTTTGAAATGTGATTAGGTTCTGAGGACTATACCCTAGTGAATGGGTTAGTCCATTGATGGTTTAACAGGTGGTCATGGTCATGGTTATGGTGGCTTCCTAGGGAGAGCAAGTGAGAAGCTTAGCTCTTTTGTTTGCTCAGGACACATAATTAGATTATGAGGACTATACCCGAGTGAACGGAATAGTCTGTTGGGAGTCACCTCCCCCAAGAAGGCCCTCACTAGATGTATTCCCTGGATTTTGGACTTCCCAGCCTCTGAAACCATAAGAAATAAATTTTATTTATTTGCAAATTACCCAGTTTCAGGTATTTTGTTAGAAGCAACAGAAATGGAGCAATACACCATGATACAGAAGAAATTTGCAGATTTCTTCCTTTCTAAGAACTTAAGTATATACCTTGTATGAATCTGTAAGTTTTCTGTGTTATCATTAAATCAAAAGAAATACCAAATTGCAGAAACAGGAAACCGTTCTAGGACTTTTACTGTCAAACCATAGAAAAATGCTTCACAGCAGCCCTTGGGGTATTTAATATACTCTTTTATGATACTTCTCATGTTCCTTAGAGATCCAATAGACTGTATATAAATACTACATTTCTTCATGGAGATTATTGATAAACTGTTCGAAGTCTTGGAGAAGGGTGTTCAGGATAGAAGATGATACAATATGATTCTGAAAGCAGAGTCAAAATAGATCACTGTTTGGTTGGAAAGCTTTGTTCATCGGCTGTTTTTCACCATCTAAGTTCTCATACTGCAACACAAGCGATGGAGTCTTTGAGATGAGGGCTGTTTATGGTGTTTGTTCAGACCTGAAACTATAAAACTACTAAAGGAAAACACAGGTGAAACACTTCAGGAAATAGGACTGGGCAAAGACATTAATGAGTAAGACCTCAAAAGCACAAACAACAACGAAAAAAATAAATGGGACTATATCAAACTAACAAGCTTCCACACAGCGAAGGGAAAAATCAAAAGACTGAAAAGACAACCTACAAAATGGGAGAAAATACTTGCAAACTATACATCTGACAAGGGATTAATATCGAGACTATACAAGGAATTCAGACAACTACACAGTAAAAAAAACAAATAACTCAATTAAAAAATGAGAAAAGGAGCTGAATAGATATTTTTCAAAGGAAAACATAACAATGGCCAACAAGTACTTGAAAAAATGCTCGATATCACTAATCATCAGGAAAACACAAACCAAAATCATATTGAGAGATCATCTTACCCCAGTTAGACTGGCTATAGTCAAAAAGACAGAATAACAAATGCTGGTGAGGATGCAGAGAAAGGGGAACTCTTCTACACTGTTGGTGGGACTGTAAATTAGTACAGCCACTATGGAAAACAGGATGAAGGTTTCTCAACTACAGATAGATTTACCATGCCATCCAGCAATCCCACTTCTGGATATATAATCAAAGGAATGGAAATCATCATGTGAAAAGGATACATGCACTCCCAAGTTCATTGAAATTCTAATCACAATAGACTAGAGGTGGAATCAACCTAAGTGTCCATCGATGAATGACTGGATAAGGAAAATGTGGTATATATACGCAATACAATACTACTCAGCCTTAAAAAAGAATGAAATGCTGCCATTTGCAACAACACGAATGAGCTTGGAGAAAATTATGTAAAGTGAAAAAAGTCTGACACAAAGGGAAAAATACCACATGCCCTCACTCATAAGTGGGATATGAGAGAGAAAGAAGGAAGGAAAGAAAGACCACAGTGTTGTGTTGAACTTGCAGAGGGAGACAACAGACTTAGGGTGGCCACAGCGTGGATAGGGGGGAAAGGAAAGGGGCACTGGGGAGAGGTTGAGTGGGGAACATGGGGAATAATTTCAATTTGAGGTGTTGGACATAATGATAGCATTGATTTGCTCAGCAAATCTTGGGCTGATTTGCTGACAGTCCACTCTTGCCCTGTGAATATGTATAATCAATAAAAAAGTTATGTATTGTTTGCTGTGAAGGTTGATTCTAGGTGTCAACTTGATTAGATGAAGGAATGCTGAGAAACCTGTAAGGCTATCTTTTTAGGTGTGTCCATGAGGGTGTTTCCTGCAGAGATTACTATGAGAGTTGGAGTGGACTGGGTGGGAAAGACCCACCCTCAATGTGGGTGGGAACCATCCAATCTACCGGGGTCCAGAGACAACAAAAGACAGAGGAAAAATGTGAAGTTCTCTCTCTATCTGCTGGAGCTGGGATACACTCTTCTTTCCTATCTGTGGACATGAGAGCTCCAGCCTCTTCAGCTTTTGGGTTCCAGGACTTACACCAAGGACACCATCAGCTTCCCTGGTTTTGAGACCTTCGGACTTGGACTGAGTCACACTACCAGCATCCAGTAAACAAATGGCCTATCATGGGACATTTCTTCACAATTGTCTGAGCTATTTCCCCTAATAAATCCCTCCCATATATTTATAACATATCCTATTAATTCCGTCTCTCTGGAGAACTCTGACTGACACATTTGCACAATGACCGGAATGTTCCATTCATACTGTGTTCCAATGCAGAACATTCATCCTTCAATTTTAAGAGACTAAACCTACAAATGGACAATGAACAGACCATACATAAAAATAGAATTCTACCCACAACCTGCTGCAACCAGCCCAGCAATCCAACCCATTATCTACAGCAACCAGCCTAGGAAGCCAGCTTATTACCTATTAGCCAAACTTGTAGGAAGTCAGACATCTATCTCTAGTAACAATCCAGGAAGCCAAACAGTAACCTCCTTAACAACAATAAAATGTCCAGAACTTGATGAATAGCTGACAGTTTTCCTTTTTGTTTTAGTTTTCAACTTACAACCAACCAGAGACAGCCAAATATGTATCCCTAACCAATTACTAAGGGTGACCAACTTCTGATTAGGTCATCTATAACTCCCCAATGCCAACAATCTCTAATCAGGGCATACTTAAAGCCTTCCTTTCTTTCCACTATAAAGCTTTCTCACTCCTCTGACTGCTTTTGAGTCTCTACCAAAATGCAAATGATGGTGGCTGACTCCTTTGCTATAGCCAGCAGTGAATAAACAGCCTTTGATTTTTCTTATTTGGTTGGTATTTGTTTATTTCCACAGTTTGAATGGGTTAAAGAGCTGTTCTATTGCAAAGTTTACAGGACCCACACATCTAGGCCTGTTCATAGAAGTGGTATGCCGGTGCCCTCCCCTGCCACCAGACCTCAAGACAGTCCATCCACCACCAGATTATTTTCTAAATCAAGATGCTGTCTTTGGACATCCATTAGTGTCCCTTTAGTGCCTGTACATAAAAGTCTGTTGGATCTTGGACAGTGCATTTTCACTACAAGCACTGACAACCATTTGGCCTTCTGAAGTAGAATACTGTCTACATATCAGAATATTTACTAACAAATCATTAACATTTAGACATAAACTCTAATCTCTGCCTTGAAAAATGGAAATTTAATATCAAAGCAAATTTACCTACTTTTTATTTCTCAGGCTGACATGTTACTTCAATTATATTCTCAATACATTGGAATTGGTAGAAGCTTTTGTTATGTCACAGCTTGGAAACTGATTGTCCTTTTTTGAAAAAATTATCAGTTGGGTAGAGCATGGTGTTATAACACAAAGGTCAAGGGTTGGGATCCCCACAGCAGCCAACTGCCAATAAAAAAAAATTAAAAGCCTTAAACCAATCTACCAACAACATGGTAGGTAGATAGGAAAACCTATTAACAAGAAATACCTCCTTATTACAATAAGTAATAAGGAAAAACTCCTTATTATAATTTTCAGCCATTATGGAAAACAGTATGGAATTTCCTCAGACAACTAAAGATAGACCTGTTCTACAATCTAGCAATCCCACTGCTGGGTAAATACACAAACAAATGGAAATTATCATGTCGAAGGGAATACCTGCAGTCCCATGTTTATCAAAGCTCTATTCACAATAGCCAGGCAATGGAACCAACTTCAATGTCCACCAATGGATGACTAGATAAAGAAAATGGGGTATATATACTCAACGGAATACTGCTTTGCCATAAAAAAAGAATGAAATTCTGCCATTTGCAGCAACATGGATGAGCTTGGAGAAAGTTATGTTAAGTGAAATAAGCCAGGCACAGACAGAGAAATACTGCATATCCTCATAAGTGGGAGTTAGAAAAATACGCAAAGAAAAACAAAAGAAAGATACAACAATCACAACAATTCATTGAACTTTCAGAAGGAAAGTACGGAACTGAGGCTACCAGAGGGGAGAAAGTGGGAGGAGAGGGAGGTGGTTAGCAAGAAATTGGTAAAGAGCCACAAAAAATGATTACATTGTGTAATGTTGAATATACTAATTACCCGGAAAAAAATACATAAAATTAATTTTTTAAAGAACTTTGATATATACATAAACTCTAATCTCTGCCTTGGAAAATGAAAATTTAATATCATAATGCACATTTATTTAGTTTTTATTTTTCAGGCAGGCATGTTACTTCAATTGTATGCTCAGTACCGTGGAGTTGGTAGAAACTTGTGTTATGTAACAGTGTAGAAACTGAATGACCCTGTTTGAAAATACATATATATATATATACAGACATATATATACACACATCAGTCGCTTAGAGCATGGTGTGATAACACCAAGGTCAAGAGTTCTAATTCCTACACTGGCCAGCTGCCGATTAAAAAAAATTAAAAGCCGTAAAAACCAAACTACCAACTACATGGGAAACCCTCCTTATCATAATTTTCAGTAAGAAAACCCTTCTTGGGGTGAAATTTCAACTGGAGATTAAAATAAAACAAAATCATCCAAAACTCATTACTATAGTGATGAACAACGGATTGCAGATAGTTCCATTTTCACTACTAGCATGTGATGATAAAAATGGATTTAGGAATTAATGGTGATTTCTCAATGTTGCTTCATAATTTAAAACTGTACATCCTGCTGATGTTTTTTCCCTTTAAATATTTCCCCATGAAAAGCTAAGTAAATAATGAAGTAAATGCCCATGCACAACTTCCAATTCCTCCAGAAATTAGTGACAAAAACGAAAAATGAGAACTAAATCATAATTTATGACTAAAACAGCAAAAAAGTTCCACTTACACTTTTGTGGAATCCAGTTGGGTGAAGTATACCAAACAAGTCAGAAAAAGAAAACACCATGGGGAAAAAAGCAGACAAAGAATATTTTGATTTTTTTTGTTTCTGGACTCCATAAAATAAAGAATGACAAGTTAATAATTAAATTATAGAGAAAGACAACTGGTAAATTATGAAAACCAGTTTAATCAATTTTATTCCTTTTGTGTGTGTGTGTGATAAAAGTACCTAAAATCTACTCTTTTAGCAAAACTCCCAAATACGACACAGTATTAACTACAGTATTAACTATGACACAGTATTAACTAATATGATGCTGTGTAGTAGATCTCCTGGCTTCTTCACTCTGTCTTCTACTTCATATGCTTTGACTCACATTTACCCATTTTCTCTCCACCCCCTTACCCCTGGAAACCCCTTGTTCTATTCTCTATCTCTACATATGCAACTTTATGTTCTTACTTCCACATGTAAGTGAGGTCATGCAGTATTTTTCTCTCTGTGTCGGGCTTATTTAATTTAGAACAATGTTCTCCAGGTTCATCCATGTTGTGGCAAATGGCAGGATCTTCTTTTTTAAGAGTGAATAATATTCTAGTGTGTGTGTGCTTGCATCTGTGTGTGTGTGTGTATGTATACCACAGTTTTTTGTTTGTTTTTTAGTTTGCTTGCTTATTTTGGTGGCTTGCTAGTATGGGGACCTGAACCCTTGACCCTGTTACAACACTGTGCTCTAACCAACCAAACTAACCAGCCAGCACCCCACAGTTTTTATCCATTTACCTGTCTACAGAAATATTGGTTATTTCTATCTCTTAGCTATTGTGAATAATGTCGCAATAAACAGGGGAGTACAGATATCTTTACAAGGTACTGATTTTATTTCCTTTCAGTATAAACCCAAAAGAGGGATTGCTGCATCACATGGGAGTTCTTTTTTAAATTTTTTGAGTAACCTCCATACAGTTTTTCACAATGGCTGCACCAATCTACATTCTCACCAACAGTGTACAAGGCTTTCCTCAAAAAATTATGTTTAAACTCAACACGCTGCAAAATTAGAATAAACAATTTTTTTCAGACGCTAATGAGACATAACACAGAAACAAATGACCATGTGACATGTTCAAAGACAACTGCAATGAATTTTATAAAATAAGTGTGTTGTAGATAGATCTGCGATCCCTATGTAATAAAAGACTCAACAAGCAGGCCCAAAAGAAATAGGCCTAAGAGACAGAATTTTTAATAAATAAGTGAAATAAAATGTCAAAACTTGCAAGAAGAATATTTTTAAAATAGTGGGCACTCATATTAATATCTAAGAAGATGTTGTTCTATACATAGAAGAAAGTAAAACCACTAAGCACTTCTAATACTAATAAAAAAACCCTACAAAATAATTAATAAGACTTCATTTAAAAATGTTAGTAAACAAATTAATATAAAGATATCAGAAGAAAAGTATTCATACAGATTTAACACAGATAAAGGCATAATATTTTCTTTATGACATCCAAAACAATAGCTTTGACAAAGAGTTTCCAAGCAACTAGCATTTGCTACTTAATCAAACTAGCTTAATCAAAGGAAAGAACAAAACTAGACTAAACTGAACCCTATAATATGCTGGTAGGTCCAATCTAGAATTTTCCATCATCTTAATTCAATAGCCTGTAAAAGAGAACCTGAGAAGTTTGGAAGCAAGAGGTGGTTGGATATTACTTGTTTCTATGTATTACTCTTTAGGCATTGAAAATTCAAATTTCTCTGAAGGTGTTATTACTTATTTTTTGCATCAACTTTTTGCCAGAGAACATAGCTGTATTGTTCTCCGTCACTGTGGTGGGGAAGGATGGGGGTCGAGGAAGTTATTGTGGAAAGAAGATGTCACCTCCTCCCTTAACCTGCACTGCTCTCTCCCCTCCCATCTGCTCTTCTCCCTGGTCTTACTCCTCTTTTCTCCCTCATCTCTTCCCTAAGAAACCCATTTCACATTAAGCCGTGGCTGACTCCTGGTTCTTTCTGGCAGGCAAGGAGCAGAGTCATCACGTGGACCTCCTCATCAGGAGAAGGTAGGGCTGTTCTGTGTCTTCGAGGTGCAGAAAGACCAGTACAGAGCGGCATGGTGCTCCCCACATTGAGTCTTCCATTAGCTTTGATGAGAAGGAAGCAGCAACTTACAGTCGGGATCTATTGGAATGGGGGAGGGGATAAAGACAGTGCAGAGAGGACCACAGCGCACTGCAGAGGGGCAAGTTTAAGGTGACTCTCTTTTTCTCACAGAGAAAGGCTGCTGTTTGCTGGGCTGAGTATGGGAATTGTGAAAGCTGAAGCTTGAGATAGGGTTGGAAAATACAGGAAATCAGATGATGTCAAAAATACCACTGCTTTTACCATCCTGACAAAGTATTTATGCCTGGAGACATTTTTTCTCAGTTTTTTTAATAAATGCTATTTGTGATCAGTTGTGCAATTCTTATTTTCTTATTAACATTATTTTTAAAAATATGCAAAGTATAAGAAACTATAACGATGATGAAAAACCATAACCCAAAATACAACCACCCAGATAGAAATCATCATTTTTGTGTACTTATTTACTATCTTTATTATCAAATATTTTTATATAGTTTACATCATTCAGAACATCTTGTCCTTTTAAAAATAGTGAAATCAGGAATATTCATAAATTCAACACTGAAGATTTTTAAATGGAAGGAACAACAATAAAATAAAAACACAAATTGCTCAACACATCCAATATAGCATTTAAAGTTGTAGAGAACCACTACATTTTCTTAATAAAAGTGGGACTATTATATCTTTCTATTCAATTATGCTTGTTTTGAATACGGAGAAAACTCATTTGGGGTGTAATTTTATCCAGCAAAGTCTCCAAATCAGTTTAGTCATTATTACCAATTACTGAGTTAGAACAGCAAGAGTCATTAGCTTATGTCATTGTCAACAAGGGCAAGATTTTCTCACTAAACTGTAGGACGAGAGACACATGAGAAATTAAACAAATAAACAAATTAAAAATTAAAAAAAAATTAGTAGTAGATTAATCTTATAATTATTGTAAGGAGACAACTTTGGCAAGCACTGAGAAACGTTTACTCAGAGTTGGAGAATTGACCTGGCAATAAATTAACCAGAGATATATTGAACTCAGGGCATTCAGCCTCTTAAGAAGAACCAATTTAAATAATGATTTAACTATTCTAGATTTTAGTGTTAATTAATTTTAGAAAAGGTCTTCAAGTAGTATTTTGAAAACAGATACACAGGTAGTATTTTTTGTAAGCATTTAACTTTTCAAAGATTAAATTATTTGTCTCCATGAATTAAAACCAATGTAGCTTAGCTGTGGGATTCTCAAGTCACCACATTTTCCCTCTAGGGAGTCTGAAAGTATAAATTCATTGTTTTCTGCTAGTTCATATTGAAAACAAAAAGTCTAAATGCAGCTTTGTTTTCATTCCTTTGTAGGTCACTTTTTTTTTTCTTTCTGGATGTTTCTAAGCTCTTACATTAAACTTTGTGCTATATCCCATTTGACAAATATCTAGAAGTAGCTTTTCTTACATTGCTTTAGTGGTATTCAGTGACCACTTTGATATTCATGTTCAGGTTAATTTTTTTGTTGTTGTTGTTGCTCTAAAACTAACTTGTCATCAGCTCTAACTGATCAAATGGTTGTTTTTCTTCGTCTTTGTCTCTTCACTTATTTCCATACTTGGTACTGACATTATCTACCTTGTCAGCACAACCATCGCTGCATACAGGAATCTCCTGTCTAGTTCTCAACCTTTTAGAACTTCTCAAGCAACTCAGCTGTAATGGAGCACTGCAAAGAAGATCTGGCTTTACTGCTCATTAGCACAGCTTTGATTCACACAGCCTAATTAACAGATGGTTGTGAAAAGTAAATAATACAGCAAATATAAAGCAAAGGGTCTTACCACCAAATAAACAGTGTATACACAATATTGCCTAGTTCTTTATTTTTTTTTTACAATATTGATCCGAAAACTGCATTTTATTTGACCTACAAACTTTTCTTATTTTTTTAAATTTTATAGTATTATAGCTTTACTTTATTTATTTGACAGTTTTTCTGTTGAAAGATAATTGATTAAATTTTCTTATTTCTAATATTGTCATTAAGAGATTATAGTACAAGCTTCAGGAGACCAGCTAGGAGACTGCTGCAGCCATCTTGAGCGATGACAGGAGCAGGAGAAAGGGGATGGACTCAAGAAATCCTTAGGTCACAAATTTGGTAAAATTTGGTGTTTGATTTAAGATGCCAAAGTCATGGGGTTGAAGTTGACAAGAACTGGCTGGGTGATGGCATCCTCAAGTGAGGGAGAGACCAAAGAGGAAACAGCTGTAAGGAACATGGTGAGTTCCAATTAGGACACAGTGGGTTTGGGGTGCCAGGTGGAACTGGCCAGCAGGGGGTTAAATAAATGAGTCTGAAACTTAGGAGGTAGGCTGGATTTAGAATGGAGACTTGCAAGCACTTAACAATCAGATTTCTATTTGGGCGACAACCACCGAGCCACTGGAAGTGCCCCAGGCTCCCAAGCTGAGCTGGAGGGGCCTCAGCCACAGCCCTCGGACATCTGCATGCAGCCCAGCCACGACTGAGCGGCTGCCTGAAGCCCCTGGGCTCCCCTGCCAGAATGAGGGGGTGCCACAGGCCTCGACCACACCACCTTCCCTCCTTTTTCAACCTTCCTCCCCATCATCCCTCTGCCTTATTCTCAATCCTCCTCCCCCCAAGTGCCCCACAACATCTTAGAATGTAAAAAAAAATAAAATAAATACAAAAAAATGAATAAATTTAAAAAAATTTAAAAAGATATAGACTTGAGGCTGTGTCAATGCTGAAACCACATCATCATTTAAGGAGGGAACAGAGAACGCAGAGTCCGCTTCTGACACAGGAAAGTGAAGGTCAGAGAGAGATGAAAATCATGAGATTATGGTAAGAAGCCAAGGGGGTAGTGAGATTCTGGAACTTTCAAATGCTCGAAGCATCACCTGTAGATAATGAAGAATGCCCATGGACTGTAGTAGTTAGGGTTATCACTGGGCACCTCAGTGACAACAGTCTAGCACAAGGATCGGGCTAATGTCAGAAACCAGTGACATGAACTTAAGGAAAGAGGAGACAGTGGGTGTAAGTCAGTCTTGTGGGGAGTTTGGATGACAAGATGGAGAGAAATTCCCCAGTAGCCATGGGGATTTGGGTCTTGACTGGAGGCATTCACCCATTATTCATTCATCATATCTGTCCTGAGTGTATTTTATGTGCCAGTCCCTAAATAGATAAAAAATGAAAGCAGTGTCCTGCTCTCCAGAAGTGTGCTCTGTGAAGTGATTTTCAAATTTCATTCCATGGACCCCTGGGTTCTAGAGACACCAGCCGTGGGACCAAAGGGAAGGCTAAGTTGTTGTGCTCTGGGACTCCTATCCCTCCCCATATGACTCTGTACTTTTCTTTCTCATGGGCTTCCACATTCAAAATATTCTACACAAAAATACACAGTGTTGCTAACGAAAGAGGTCTGTCAGGCAGTGCTCTACAGGATGCAGCGTTCTAAACTGGGGATTGCAAACTTTTTGTCTGTAGAGAGCCAGATAGTAAGTATTTCTGACTTTGTAGGCCATGTGCTCTCTGTCACAACTACTCTGCCATTGTGAAGGAAAAATAGCAGCAGAGAATATTCATGGGTGGGGCTCTGTTCCAAGAAATCTACATTTACAACAACAGGAGGCGACCAGTGGTTTGCACCCGTGTTCTAAATGTTGACGAGGTGCAGCAGGACTTTTTCAACCTATTATTTCTGAAAGTATTTCTCTAAGCCACAGCATGTCATTAAAGAATAGTTGTGTTCTGGCCCATATAGTTTTGCTTAGTTCCTGGTATTCTCTCACCCTCAGCTGCCAACTTTGATGCCTCCCAACTGGAGTGCTGGTCACTTCCTATCCCCCATGGGAGACTGCTCAGATTAGTCTTTTTCTCAACCTGACCTCCCATATTTATCTTCTTAACCAAAAATTATCCCTCGAACTGGGCAAAAACAATCCTTAAAAATGTTGGCTGAAGACCCACTCCCCTCATCAAAACACCACACTCATGGAATGAGTTTTCATTAATGGTTCTTTGGAGAAACATTGGCCTTGAGAATTCTGATGTTAGGAGCCCAATGTCACACCAGAAATCAGGAAACAGAAAAATGGGGCTCCGTGGGCCAGGCCCTGCCCAGGAGGGAGGCTGCCAGCTCCTTGGGAAACAAATTGGAGGCGTAAGGAAACCTCTGGCCGCTATCCGAGAACAGAGCCGAGCTGGATGCTCTCTGGAGCTGAGTAATAAAACGGTGAAAGGCTAGGGGGAGGAGGCCTTCCCTGTGCAGAAAGGAAACACCTTGTTGCCGTGTTTTGGAAAGTAGAGGAAGGAAGGAGGCAGGGGAGAGGGTGAAGGAGTCCAGGAATCCACCATTTGGATTGGGCTGTAGGGCATGAAGCCTTGTGGCCTGGCTTGTGCAGGCTACACAGGCTGGGAGCAAAGGTCCTTGTTCCATAGTATCTTCCTCACTGGCCTGGAACCATGACTGATATTCCTCTGTTGGAATTTCCCTAGGTATGTCTTGATAATATAATAAAAGGCAAAAGAAAAGCTGAGTCTTGAGAGTGCCAGAACCTGCCCAGGAGCCTTCCTGTGACAGGTAGCTTAAAAACAGGCAGGAGGGCAATGATCTTGATAGAGGAAGGTGAGCAGATGGAAAAGGTTCAGAAGTGTGCAGCTGGACTTGCCAGAAGGGATGGTAAAAGAGGAAACCGGGTAGGAGGGGAAAAAGGTCACCAAGGCACTTTTCTCAGGGGCCAGAAAAGTAGGTAAGAGGCCAGTGAGGTCACGGTCAACTCTTAGGCCTCCAGCCTCTGTTACTACCCTGCCCAGCGACTCCTCCACATCTACTATGCAAGTGATGATCTCTGGCCTTATAACAATGCAGATCACCACTCACACCACAGAGTCTCCTTCAGGAAGTACCCCTGGCGTTTGCCCTTTTCACGTGTGCAGCTGGGGATTCTGAGAACCACCGCCTCCCAAGCCATGGCGACCACCTTTGGGGAAGCAGCCCTTGCAACCCAGCAGACTTCCTTTGGTTGGTTCACTGAATGAACATCTCTGGGTCTGGGGATTCTGGGTGTGAGCCCACCCCCATTCGATGGAAGGGAATAATGCTGTTGTGACTTCTAACACGTCAGGTTTCACAATGTTGTTTGTCATTAGTTCAGCTCTTTTACTCTCAGCAGTTACTAACTGTATCAAGTATGAGGTTTATGGGTTTGAATAATCTCCAGTAAAAGTTAATATAAATGTACACTGTAAAGAATATTTATTTAAATATGATGCCCCAAAAGGGAGAGTTAGCTATAATTACTTCCTTATTATTGACAAGTCAAGGACAAGTGGGCTAAGAAGGGACAGAATGAATGAAGCCACAGCCACACAACCAGGTGATGTTTGATGAAATTTCCAGGTCCACAAGTTCCATTTTGTCCCCCTTTCTCTTGGTTTGGTTTGTTTTAGATTCTACTTCTCTCCTCATTACATTTATGTTTCCTTTAATTTCTTAAACATTTTTGCAATAACTTTTAAATTCCTTCTTAATTTTATCATCTCTGTCAATTCCGGATCTTCTCAACTAATTTTTTTCCACATCATAAGTCATATTTTCCTGCTACATGCATGTTTAGTGCTTGATTGAATCCTGCAAATTATGAATGTTGTCAAGTATCTAGATCCTGCTGTTTTCCTTGAAAGAATATTTAGTTCCATTTTGGAGGTTTATGTACTTGTTGTACATCAGCATTTTGTTAATGAGATTTTTTTTTCTAAGCTTTGTTAGGATGGGTCTAAGTTAGCTTTCATTCTAGGGCTAGCATAGCCTTTCTCCTATAACATGGCCTTTCTGGGGTCTCTACTGAATTCCCAGGGTGATCGATAGGGCTACATTACTTTGGTTATGTCCTGGCCCATGTGAACTTTGGGAACTGTTCAACTGCTAGCTCCCTGATAGCTGTCCTTTGTCTGACCATGTGCTTTCTCACCTTATGCATGTGACACTTATTCAGCCAAATATTCAAGAAGAGCCCGATTCAGATATATACGCCTCAATCAGTGCAGAACTCCCCTTTGCTTTGGTATGCTGTCTCACATATTTCAGCCACCTCTGCTTTGCAAACTTTTATCTCTGTCTCTTAATTCAGGAAAGTTCATGGTTCTCAGTTTGGGATCATCCTCCCTCTACCAGCATCTAACAAGCGCCTCCAGGCGGAAATCTGGGACTACTGCAGGGCTCACCCTTTTTTCTTCTCTCAGGGATCCTGCACTACTAGTTGTTCCAGTTTGAAAAGAGCTGTTTCACATATTTCATCTATTTTTCTAGTTGTTCATGGCAGGGGGCTAATTTTATCACCAGTTTTTCTGCCATGATCATAAGTGAAAATGCTCCATCTGTGATCCTTAAAACTCCTTAGTGAATTCAGATGAGCATTCAACGTTGAGTACCTATGTTCTAGTTGTCATTTATCAACTTAACAGGACACATCTGAATGGATTCATGCTAACAGAATATACAATCACCTCTTTTGTATAATAGATCGGTAACATGTTCAATTTATCTAGAACTTCATATAGGCATTTCTCCACTTGAACCTCTACTATTCTTTGTTCCAATATGTCCTGTGTTCAATTAGTGTATTACTAGTTTCTATTTCCCAGAATAAATAAATTTTGTCAATTTCAAGTTATAAACATTTAATTTTCATGCATCACTGAATAACTTGATATAATTTTCAAATAATTTTTTTAAAACAATTATTGAATCAAAATTGATTATACAAACTTTGGGGGTTCAACATTGGGATAGGTTGATCAAATCAATATTACGAGCATATATATTGTTACAAATCATAATTATTCTTTATACCCATGTCCAATCTCTCCCAATACCCATCCCCCTCTCCCTGCCCCTCTGATAACCCTAGATTTCTTCTCTCCTTCTGAAAGAATAATGGTTACTCTGTTGATTTGTTGCCTAGATGATCTTTCCAATGCTGAGGGGTGTGATCAGGTCCCCCAATATTATCATAGAGCAGATGCTTCTTCTGTCACTCTGAAATGGGCTTTGTGGAGAGAAACGTCCTCTTCTTTTCTTTATCTCTGCTGGTGACTCTCCTTCTGTCAACGCTCTCCAGTGGCTGGCGGACCATCTGCATGGTGTTTGTGGCATCTAGCTGGTTTCACAGCAGCTATGGTTATAGTGGTGGCTGTGGTGGGCCACCCACATGGAGGTGATGTTTTCGCATGCTCCTTGGCCCTGGTGCAGTGTGACTGGATGTGGGAGTTGGATCCAGTCCCCGGCTCCAAGCCTCCATTCCCATGCAAGCCCCTAAGCACTGGTGGTGTGCCTGGATGGAACTAATGTTTTGTCCTTAGCTTACTTCTAAAATGGGGAAACTTCCTGTGGGAACCAGTACTTGAGCTGTGTGATTGTTTAAATTGCTGCTTTGCTGCTGTTTCCCTAGGGAAGGCTTTTTGTGCAGCTCAGGGTTTAATGGTTGACCTTCTAAGTACTTCCAGCTCTCCAGAAACCCGTGGATCTGTGCTGTGTAGAAACTGATCTAGGCCTGAGTTTTTTCATCAAACTGCACCCCATGCAATTCTGCATTCCTGAGCAGTCTCCTCTGAGTGGACCTTTGGTAACTGGGGTGCCGGTCAGCTGTCCTTTTTGTGCCCCAGTGTTCTCCAGGTGGGCCGGTCTCCCCTACTGCCCGTGCTCCAAACACTTCCCATGGGAGAGGCCATGTGCAGGTCCCTTGGGATGACTCACCGGCCTCTGAATGGCTCCCCTTTATCATTTGTCCCGGCTCCTCGCTTCTGCATGGGTCCACAGGCACCCTATTAGTGGTCTTGCTGTCCTGGGGGCCACTAAGGCCCCCTTCTCCCAGGCTGCCTCCAAGTAAGTCCATCTGAAGGGCAGAGCTGTGGCTTCTGCTGTCGCCTGCTCCATGTGCTCAGCAGGTCGAGCCTTAAAGCGGCTATGGCCCAAAACGCTCAGAGCAGTTTTTTCTTTCACTCATCATGGTTTCTCCTGCTTTCATGAACTCTGTAGGTCTCTCCTCCTCTTCCCCTGAGCTCCAGCAGCCCCAGCTTGGCTGATGTTTCACTTTTATAGTTGTAATTTGGTTGATTTGTGGGAGAGAGTGATGCTGCAGACCATCTATCCCACCATCTTTTTCCAACCGTATCTTGTAAAATTTTGTTCTGATTTCATGCCAATGAAAGTTGTCTTGGAAAATACGGGCATGAGAATCCATACTCTAAACAAGTAGTTGACAAACTACAGCCCACAAAACCAATCAGACCCATCATTTGATTTTGTAAATAAAGGTTTTTAAAAACAATTTTTTTAAAGCCATGCTCTTTCATTTACTTATGATCTATGGCTGTTTTCACACTATAAAAGCAAAGTAGTTTAGACAGAGACCATATGGTCCCCAGTATCTAACATGTTTATTACCTAGCCCTATACAGAAAAAAAAAAAAAAAATTTCCAACCTCTGTTCTAAACTCATATATTTGAGTACTCTTCCTTTTCAGTAGGTTGTAAGCTAATGATTCTACAGATATCATACTTTTGCTGTTTATTATTTAGAACAAAATAGCACAGTAAGCATAGGAGGGATCTCATTGTCTCAGTTTCTCTTGTCTCCCTAAATTTTATGGATGGACTCTGGAAGTGGGATTCAAGTGTGAAAGGAGATTTAAAATAACAGTAAAACCTTCATTGGATGTTAGAAGCAGTCATTCAATGGCTTCCAACATTCCTCCTGTAAACTATTTCCTCATCTGTGGAGCACAGCTAATATTTATTGAGTTAACAACACTTATTTGTACCCACTTAAGAAAATATATAAACATCATTTTGTATTATGTTATATTGCATTTATAAATGATGTGTGTAAAATATGTCAAAATTAAATAAAACACAACAAACATGACATATACTAATAAAAAAGGCAATGATCAAAGCTGAAATGATAATGTATAATCCAATTACCACATCTACTGGCTGCAATTAGAGTTTGACTTAGAGGTTAAAGAGCTCTTACAATTTATTAATCCCACAAAGTTCTGACCAGGAACCAGATTTAAGGACTCTAGACACTGTCACAAATATAATTGCCTACATTGTTTATACTGTATTATCAAAATACTTTTTTAAACCTGTGTTACCCTGAAATAGTGAACTACTGCAAAAATTAAAATTGACAAAATATATTTGAATTAAAGTAAGTTTAAAATAAAACCTAATTTTGTAGAGCATTTAAAAATGTTAATGTTTTACAATTCTGTTCCCAAATAAATATGTACAATAAATGTTTCAATAAAATTTTTTTTATGAAGAAAAATGTTAAAAAATAAAAACTCCCCAAAAATGTTTTTCTTTTTCCTGCGGGCATTTAAAAAAAATCAACTTTTTATCTTCAGTCATATTACAATGAAAGCCTATCTGATTGACAGCAAATTAAATCATACGGTAAATTTAGGGCTTTCTTTTTTTTTTTTTTTTTTTTTTTTTGATATCCTTTATTTATTTATTTATTTATTTTTAAATTTTATTTTGTCGATATACATTGTAGCTGATTAATGCTCCCCATCACCAAAACCTCCCTCCCTTCTCCCTCCCCCCTCCCCCCCAACAATGTCCTTTCTGTTTGCTTGTTGTATCAACTTCAAATATAGGGCTTTCAAATACCCTTGTGATAATGAGCCTAATGAAGTAATCAGGTCACTGCTATGAATCGAAAATTACAATTTATATTAAGAAACTGCAAATATATGTTCATTGTATATTTCCATTTTAATATAGTTAATTATCTTTATATTCCTTTTATTTCACTTGAGTGATGTCAATGCACCAGGTATTGTTACACTGTACTGTTTGTAGGAGTGGTCTTATTCATTACCCACCAATGATGTGTAGTTTATTTTGGGTCTCAGAGCAGTTGCTCCAGACCTACCCAACTTGCTGATTGATACAATCTACTGTTTTCACGACAATGGGTTTGGTGGTGGAGATACAGTTTATCACTGAGCACGACGCGTGTGTTGCCTAACCTCAAGGAGCTTACAGTCTATAGATTTATTGATATCAAGGCAGTGGAGATCTCCATGTCCACTCTTTACTTCACTTTCCAGTCTTGTTAGGAAAAAAGTGAAGGTGGTAATAGTGAGCTTTAATCTACTCTGCCATCATTGTGAGCCTCTCCTTATTGTCACTGGCTTGATGGTGTTGAGAAATGAAAATTGGTCCTCTTTTCTAAATAACTCGGGACTTCTCTGATTCAGTAAAAGACATTTTTGGTCAGTTTTATATCTTCTTGTCTTAATTATAAACTCTGACTATGAAGTCAAATGTGGGAAGATTGCAAAATGCTCATTATCATGATAACGTGAATTATTTGGAAAAATGAAGTTAACATTTATGTCATAATGACCTCTATCTTTCAGAGAAGTTACATAAACATGACAACAGTAAACTGATAATGTGTCAATCTCCCGGTCTAAGTATATTATGTCCAACAAACACATATCTTCATTATAACCATTTCTGAAACTTTTCTACATTTAGTTATTTATATATTTTACTTTTTCATTCAAACATAGTTGATTATATTTATTAATTGGGTACAGACTTGACTATCAGGATCTGCATGCAATGTGTGTTTTTCTACATTTATATGACGGGCGGGTCCAGTTCCAAAAATCAGTGTCTCTTTGGGAAGCCTATCAAATACAGAAAAACAGCAACGGAGGTTTCTCAATACATAAATAAATTCAGGACGTTTTTATGCTGCAGTTAAAAAACAAAACAAAAAAACTTCTATTACACATTAACACTATTTTTTGAAATACTCCTTTTGATCAATACATTTTCTGATATTATAGTCCTACAAACATGTACACTTTTCCTTCTCTTTCTTTTAGTTTTCTCTAACATGACAATTCATAAAATTCAGAGAAAGAAAAACTGATCGGATTAAAAATTAAAACCGCACAACCACTGCTACTTTCAACTAAAGTTGAGGTATTTGGATGAAATTTCTGTCCAAGGACACACTAGTGACCTAGAAACCATTGGCATTACCATCCTTTTAATGACTTCCTCAATTTTACAAAAATAGAAATTTCAGAATCTTTTATAAGCTGTCTCTAAAGGATTTATCCTGAAAGCCTTTCCACTGTATGCTCTTCCAAGGTAAGGTCACTTGAGAAGAAAGATGATTATCTGTAAATTTTTAAAAATCAAATGCAGGCCCAGACTTTCATCCTACTGTAATAGACTCAAATGCAACTGTCCAGTCACATACATATATGATTGGATATTATCCTGGTGAAGTACAACATATTATCATTTGCAACTAATCTAGTTTAAGGAGCTATATTTCCGCTAGAAATAAATAGCAAGTTTAATTACTCCACAATATTATATATTGCTTATTGCCTAATGAAATTTATGAATTAATTCATAATGGAGTTCAGGTTACATTGATTAAAATATAACAACAGGAAAAAGTAAATGGCATTATTATGTTATCTTCAAAAAGTTTTATTCTCATTTCTGGGTTTTTAGATGATTAAATGGGATGCTAAAATTTTCAACATAATTTATAAAATGATATTTCAGAAGAAGCTTGTATTTCTTAAACTACCCTGATTTTCCTACTCATCTGAAAGTGGTCAATCCAGTTCCACAACCCCTCTTCTACCACACCCCCTACCAGAATAATTATTTACCTTGACTTTTATTCACTGGAACACTTTATTTTTTTCCTACTTAAATATTACCTGCCTTTAGAATCTACAGTGATGGTGTTTATATTTTCACATTTTATTCTCCATCACTTTAAACTGGTTTCAAAGAACTTTGTGAGGGATAAGGAGATTATAACATTTTTAATTTATGCTGCTTGAACTTTGCGTATCTGCAATACTAGTGGACAAGGCATATTCGCACATTTGATACATAAATAACATGCTTTGAGGGCAGGATATAATTACAAATCCCACTTCCCAGAAAACTTTCAAAACTATTTTTTATAAAATTATAATTTAAAAAAATTTAAAAAGTTATCGTGAATGCAATGATTACCAAAATGCAGAAATAATTTACGTGAAAGATACCTTCCTTAAAACAAAGTCACCTATGCTAAAATTCTTGTTGAACATTAATTTATGGTAAGCTCAAATGTCATTAATTTTCTACATCTTTAAAAAGTATTACTTATGGAACTTCATGAAGAACCAGTGCTTTGTATTTTAACCCTATATCTGCTACTGACTTAATTTCAGTAATTTTTTATATGTGATATATTGCAGTGCTTTATTTCTCATTATTATACAGAATTACCAAGTCGAAAATTCATAAATGATTTTGTACATTGCCTGTCTAAAGATCACCATGTCAAACATTTCTCTCCTTCAAACAATACAGAGAGAATCCATTCAGATACAAACAAACAAACAAAAAAAAACAGTTTCTGAAGGTCAAATAGTATTTGATTTTCTCTGACCTACGTTTCGATGAAAAATGTTAGCGTTACGAATCTGGTATACTAAAACAGCCCTTCACTAGAGAGAAGGAAAATAAAACAGAGGCCAGTCTTTTCATTTAAACGTTTCTGGACAAATAAGAAATCCTTTTGGAAATCTTTTCTATTTATATTTACATTGCATATAGATGACAAAAGATCATTTAAGTCTCGCCACTCTTATTGTGATGGAAGAATTGTTGACACTTTTCATTAGTTAAATAAACTCTTCTTTATTTAGAAACCAAGGAACTCATAAAGATAAAAAGATGATAAACATTTTACTTCTTTTTACATATTCTGCATGCTATCTTCTATTCGTTCCAATAGATTTAACTGAGGAACAATAAAATAGTATTTAATAAAATCAAACAAAAACGTTGTAAGATATATGATTGAAAAACATATTTCTCCAGCTTATTCTCTATTGTGTATAGAAAAATAGATGAAAACTGACCATTGAACATCAAAATTAAAATTATGAGCCCTGGGCATTAAAATAATCAAAAGTATGGTTTCAGGATAGAGTATTTTAAGTACACTCTAATTAAATGAAAATACATACTCTTTAGATATTCATTCAAATCTCCAAATATTCATTTATCCAACCAACCAACCAATAGGTTTCAGCATCTAATATGTGCTAAGAGCAGTAAAAAGTGCAAGGTAAACACTGATAGATAAGAAATTGTATTGTCTACCTGCAGAATCTAACAGGTCTCAATATGGTTATGGGTTCTATGGATGATAACAAAACAAACGGGGTAGATGGGGGCTCCATTCTACCTTGAAAGTTTAAGAAACTCTTCATATATATGCCATTCTTAACTTCACCTTTAAAATTGCAAGTGGAAAATTTAGGAAGTCCTGCTAAACACATCAAGTACTGTGATCCCTAACATGGCTTTCTGAAAGACAATGCTACTAAACTTAAACATGAGGCTAACGAGCTGGTCCAAGGTACAGATCGTGGAGGGATCGCTCAAGGCAACAGGAGCCACAAATGGGTACTTCTACCATGAACAGACATTGTGTTTTGAAGGACCAGGGTAGTGTGATTGTGGATGATGAATCTTAAGGATTTGAGTTTGGAGGCAGAGTGACAAGTCAAGACACCACAGCAACAATCAGGTGACAGCAGTTGAACTTGTGAAAAGCATACATGTTTAAAAAATGTTTATAGGTATAAATGAATGGAATTGTTCACTAATTGAATGTGAAACACAGGGATTGAGGATGCCTCTTAGATTTTCAATTTTCCGAACTAGCACCTCACTTAGCTATCCGTGATAAATTGGTACTGACTTTTTAGATGCTGGGTCAGTCCACTGTACACAAATTTCTGCGAAAATGGTGGAGGAGACCAACATTAATAAAGGAAACGTATTTCACGGGACCTAACTTATAGCTCTGTGGGGCAACAGCCCTGTAGTTTTCGGATTGCACGTAGAAATGGTAAGCTTGGGAAAAACAGAAAACTCTCCCAGGACTAAAGTCTCTGTTGTAGATAAAAAAAAATTGTAACACAGTAAAAATTTTGGCTCTAAGGGCAAGCCCCGCCAGCACTATGGATTATACTTCTTCCCCCGCCATGAGAAAACAAGGTGTCAAAGAAGGATGCATGCATTCATCTCATGGAGAAGACAATCATGACTACCGTGCCAACAGGTGTGACACTGGGGATGAGACTTATGGAAGAAATATATGCAAAGAATTGTACTAAAGGGAATTTCATTTCCTTGGAGGACAATGTCACAAAATGGGAACATACATGGGCATTCCCGAAGCAGTACAGAACAGAAGACAGTCAGACTCCGGGGGAGAGTGTCTTTGAGACAGGCCTTGGAGCCAGGGGAACAGGTCAGAGTTCACAGGAATGGCCAGTTTTCTTCACGGGAGCTGATGGAAATGCGATCAGTGGCCTCAATGGACAGGTCCAGCAGAAATAAGCAGTCAAAAAGGGTAACTGGGTCTGGGGTAAAACTTCCTTTGCCTTCATAGGACTGTGAATCCTTCTTTGTACATAGGTACTAGGTTATATCTTGCCAGGTGTGCTTACCACCATGGTGCACATGTTACCAGTTGCCTGCTAACGCCCTTGAGAGGACTGACACAGGACCTGTCGCAGAGAGGGAGACAACCAGGGGGAATCCAAACCCACCATTCTAAGAATCACCACGATAGGGACAGCCGGTGGCAAAAGAAGCGTGAGGCTATGCACTCACTGAAGGACAACAGGACGAAGACTAAGGGCATGACTTTTCTTCCATTACTGGCAACACCCTTCAGCAACAGAAATACTTGGGAGTGTGCCACCACTTGTCTTCATACAGGACATCGACTGTAACCAGCTCCTTAGGGGACAAGAGCCCATGAGAAACGGAAGGCCATGAGTGATGGGAGTCATGTTTCGGAAATCCAGTACAAACCATTGTATCTTTTTGACCATCACGTTCACCCCCAGGGCACCTTCACATGGTTCTCCTTTCATATCCTACAGCACATTCGGGAACATTTCTAAAATTGGTCCTTGAAGGAGAGTTTCCTCACTGATTCATTCTGCTGTGATGCAAAACCTTGTGTATTCATGAATGGAGCCATCTTTGTGGACAGGCCTAGATCATGCATGGGAAGCTCAGTATAAGACACCCAACACTTTTTGTACTTTGGCTGCAGGGTGCATGCTGCTGATAACTAATAAATTCTCTGACACGGAGCCCTGAAAAAACGTCACACTGGGAAAATACGTGGACGTTCCCGAAGCAGTACAGAATAGAAGATAGTCAGACTCTGGGGGTGAACGTCTTTGAGACAGGCCTCGGAGCCAGGGGAACAGGTCAGAGTTCACGGGAATGGCCAGCTTTCCTCGCGGGAGCTCACAGAATTGCGATTGCTGCCCGCAGTGGACACGTCCCGCAGAAACAAGAAGCAGTCAAAACGGGGCAACCAGCTCTCTGGGATAAAAGTGCCTTTGCCTTCAAGGGAGGGCGAATCCTCTTCTCACATAGGGAATAGGGAATATCTTGGCAGAGGTGCTTTCCCAGCAGGGTGCACATGCTATGAGTACCCGGCTATGAGCCTTGAGAGGATTGAAATAGGACCTGTCCTAGAGGAGGAGACAACAAGGGGGAGTCCTAACCCAGCATTCTAAGAGTATTGTCCCCACTGGCTGTCCCTATGGTAATGATTCTGAGAATGCTGGGTTTAAGCAGGTGGGGACAGAAGCGAGAGGCTATCCACTCGCTGAAGGACAACATGACGAAGACAAAGTGTATGGCATTTCTTCCATTACTGGCAACACCCTTCAGCAACAGAAATACTTGGAAAAGTGCCACCACCTGTCTACATACAGGACATCAAATGTAGCCAACGACTGAGGGGAGAAGAGCACCTGAGAAACTGAAGGCCATGAATGATGGGAGTCATGTTTTGCAAAACCAGTATAAAGCATTCTACCTTCTTGACCATCACGTTCACCCCCCAGGGTACCTCCATGCGGTTCTCCTTTCATACCCCACAGCACCTTCTGGAACATTTCTAAAACTTGGTCCATGAAGGAGCATTTACTCTGTGAACCATACTGCTGTGAAGCAACACCCTGTGTATTCATGAATGAACACATCTTTGTGGACAGGCCGGGCTCATGCACGGGAAGCTCAGTCCAAGACACCCAAAACTTTCTGTACTATGGCTGCAGGGTGCATGCCGTCGATAATTAAAAAATTCTCCAACACCGAGCCCTGACATGCTGATTCGAACAACTCCACAGCCCTCACGTCCTCGGTCTCCCAACAGGCACTTGATTACCAGTCATCATACTGCTGGACGAGAGGACCCAGGACTTCTGGCTGGGTATAAGCTCGCTTTCGGACCCTACAGACAGCATCAGAGAGCAGTGCAAGTACCAGACTTAAGTTAGAAACACATGACACGTAATTCTCCGGAAGACCCACACAACGGATCTGGTTCAGACACCCTCATTTCTAACATAGATGTGGCAAACCCCGGGATTGGAACACGAGTGCAAATGAAGCACTTTGAGGGTAAGGCAAGCAAGTCCCGCCACCACTATGGATCACAGTTCTCCCACTTCTGAGAGAAAAGCTAGTTGTCAAGGAGCAGGCATGTAGTCATCTTACGGAGAAGACAGGCTTGACTACCCTGCCAAGAGGTGTGACAGTGGTGATGAGACCTATGGATGAAATATCTGCGAAGGATTGTACTTAAAGTAATTTCATTACCTTGGAGGATAATGTCTCACAATGGGAACATACGTGAGCGTTCCTGAAGCAGTACAGAACAGGAGACAGTCAGAATCCAGGGTAGAACGTCTTTGAGACAGGCCTTGGAGCCAGGGGAACAGGTCAGAGTTCACGGGAATGGCCAGCTTTTGTCGTGGGAGCTGACGGAAATGCGATCCCTGCCCACAATGGACATGTCCCGCAGAAACAAGAAGCAGTCAAAGCGGGGGAACCGACTCTGGGATAAAACTGACTTTGCCTTCAAGGGAGGGCGAATCCTCTTCTCACATAGGGAATAGGGAATATCTTGGCAGACGTGCTTTGCCAGGAGCGTGCACTTGCTATCAGTATCCGGCTATGAGCCTTGAGAGGAGTGACATAGGACCTTTCGTGGAGGAGGAGACAACCAGGGGCAATCCGAACCCAGCAATCTAAGAATAATCACCATAGGGACAGCCGGTCGGGACAGAAGCAAGAGCCTATCCACTCGCTGAAGGACAACAGGACGAAGACTAAGGGCATGACTTTTCTTCCATTACTGGCAACACCCTTCAGCAACAGAAATACTTGGGAGTGTGCCACCACTTGTCTTCATACAGGACATCGACTGTAACCAGCTCCTTAGGGGACAAGAGCCCATGAGAAACGGAAGGCCATGAGTGATGGGAGTCATGTTTCGGAAATCCAGTACAAACCATTGTATCTTTTTGACCATCACGTTCACCCCCAGGGCACCTTCACATGGTTCTCCTTTCATATCCTACAGCACATTCGGGAAGATATCTGTAACTTCATCCTCAGAGGGGCATTTACTCTGTGAATCATTCTGCCCTCATCAATAACCTGTGTGTTCATGACTGGCCCTGTCTTTGTTGACAGACCTGTCTCTTGTGGGTGAAGCTTGTTGTACAATTGCTGCAATGAACCTGCTTGCTATCTAAAATAACCTTTTGCAATCTGGTTCCGGAAATAATAAGACCAGTATCTCCATTGCCCTCTGTCCTTTTGGAGCAGGAATCATGGACCCAAGAGGGAGGGATTCAGTCCCTTCGCCCAGACCTTCATCCACCAATGCCAGGAACCAAGGAACCCCTGAACCACCAGTACTGTGCAGTGGTGATCAAGGTGGTCTGGCCTGTTCTGAGGAGTAGGTACACCCATAGGGAAAAGTTCTACTGGCATGGCACTCCTGGGATCATTAGGCACGCTTGCTGGCCACCATCAAAGCGGCATGATGCAAAGGGAACACACAAGAGGCTTCAGGATGTTGTGTGAGGAGGTGACAATTAGCCTCATGGGCAACCATTTCCATCTGGCCATCATAGCATTAGAACCTTCATTCCCCTGGGATCTCCAGGAAATAAACTGGTCGCTGTGTGTTTAAAGCCCACATGCCATGAGGCAGGATGATGTGTAGAATCTCTGACCGAGATGCACACATGACCAGTTATTAACCTGAGCACTGCTCCAAGGGAAAGATGGTCTTTTCTTGCCTGTGCACTAGATAGACTTGTGGTAGAAAACTTCTAATAGTGCCTGCGTGGCCCTATCAATAAACAATGAGACAGTGTACAACTTAGAAATCAGTGGCTGACATAGGAAACCTGGAGCATCCCTGTCATCATATGTTGTGGTATGCACTAGACATAGGTTCATATACCACTGCACTTTTTGGCAAATGCAACAACCCCCTTTGATTGTAGATGACAAGGATGTCATTCTCTGTGAGATTCATGTAATGAATGTTCAGCAGAGCCTATAATTTTCCTCATGCTGCTGGTTTAATGAAAATTTAAAATGTAGAAATGAAGAGTTTTAAGAGGAATTTAATCATCTCCTTGATAACGAAATTCTTTCAGTAATGTGAACAATCACTGAATCCCCCATACCTTTAACTGCTAAACAAGGCTTTCTTATGCGGCCCTGTAGTGTGGTGAAAAAATGCTGCAATCTTTGGTACTTTTCCATGTTATTTTTAAGCAATGTACCTGCATCACTCCTGTGGGGAGTCACCATGCTATGGCAGCATGCATGGTAGTTTCTAAATCAGTAGTGGTGGAGGTCAATCTGTCTCTCTCATGGGCATATAATTTTTAGGCCCTAATTCAATCTCTATAGCAGATATAACAAGACCAACTGTTTTACCTCAGGGAGGTGAGGGAAAGAAACAGAACAAAACTCAGTACCAATGTTCACCTAGTTCAGCAGAAATTGAAGGAAGCCAACATATGGCATGTGGTTCTAGTGAAATTATTGCCTGGTATACATAATATGGCACCATTTATTTCCTCACACAGAAAATATTGTGCTGGGTAAGTGTTCACAGCCTGCATCATATGCTGCATATATGACCGTAAGTGGACCCGAGGAAAGTGAACACAGAACAAGTCATTCATATGGAAACCAATCCAATAGACTGACCTTTTAAGTGGCATCCAGCAAAGGGGCAGGGAATGGGATGACAGAGGACAGCACATCAAGCACCATGAGAAGAAGAGTTGGAGTTTCCTGAGTATAATTTTCACTCAGGCACTGGGGAAACCCCCGAAGCAGGAAGGGAATCACCTCTGTTACTATGACGTCCTTCCAGTAATGTGAGGAATCACTGAAGTACCAGCACTGTGAATGTTAGACTGCTAGACCAGTTCATTTTGTCTCACCTAAATTCCTTCTGGAAAAAAAAAAAAAAAGCAACTCAACCTACGGAACACATCGGTAGTAACAGATCTTCTCTGCTTAAATATTTGGCCCTACGTTTCTCCTGTTTCCCATTTCTACCCACTTTACACACCAGGGACATTGTGAGGACCAAATTAAATAGTCATTTTGAAGTTACTTTAGAGTGATAAAGCAGCTTCTTGAACCTAATCTCTGCCGGACGATTACTGGGAGCAGCAATACCATGAAATGACAGATCAGCCATTCTCTGCGGGTTTGGTGAAGTACGCGGGTCCACGGCGAGTTGTAGCTGTCGCTGAGCAGGCCGTGAAGGATTTGGAGACAGTGTGAATGAATCTTGGGAAGAACAATCCAACGCAGTGTATACCTGGCACCATCACTGTCACCAAGCTGAGAGGCACGAAGCAGGCATACAGGAGAGTTCATCGCGTGTTTTGAGCAGAAGGGATTCAGACTCACACCCACGAAGTTCCTCATGACCTATGAGGAAAACTGGAATCAGCATTACAATGACTCTGGAGACTGCCCGTCCTTCTTAGGTCTGATGAAGCACATGAACGCCGGCCAGCTGTGGCCACTGCTCAGCAGGTGCTGAGGGCGGTGAATGCAAAGGGGTTGTGAAGATTACTAGTACGGGTTGAATCTCCCTTTGTGTTCACCACCTATGAAAGGAAGAGGAAAATGTTTCAGAAAATAATAGAAATAATTACAATATAATATGGTTATTGCTTCCATTGAAGATGTGTGGAAGTTGGTGTAAAAGCACAGAGAATGAGAAAAATATTGTCCATTCATGTTTCTCAAACTTAGGCTGCACCACAATGACTTCAGGCTCTTGTTAAAACATAAACCTCAAGAGTTTCTGATTCAGTAATTTTGTTGTGTGGCTTGAGAATTTACATTTCTATCATTTTCCCAGGTACTTATGCTGCCTGTTTGGGGTCACAATGTGAGAATCACTGACTTACACTAATGGGGGACACTTGTAATGAGGTCAAAGTCGAGCTGGGTCTTCCAGAGCATATGGAGTCCCCACGGATGATTTTAGCAGAAGGATGTTAGAGACAACAAACAGGCATCCTTTTAAGCCACGAAACAATAGCTATGGGGAGTACGGATCAGGAAAGACCTCAGAGATAACGGGTTTGACAATTGAAGATGGAGTATATGTTTACAAGTGAGACAAAGGGTAAGAATATTCCAAACAGAAGAAAAATATAACATATGCAGAACAGGAGAAGGGGAAGGAAGCTTGTTCCATTCAAATAATTTCTAATACTGAGATCATTCGTGAGGTCAGCAGAGGTGATGAGGACATGAATGACAGATGTTCCTAGAGTCAAAACCTGAGGTCACAGTAGTGCGTGTGTAGAAGAAGAAATAAAGGTGCAAAACAAGGGAATCCTGAGGAATTCATGACCAGTTAGATTAGAGCGAATGAAAAAGCGAGGTACAGAAAGCGGTCTGATTATTCGTGGACTTTTCAACACGATAGTTTGTAAATGTTAGGTCTTGCCAGAGAAAACGTGAGGAAAACTATTCTGTGAGTATGTGTGTGTGTGGCAGTGCTGGGCAGGGGAGTTTGGTGGGTAGGGGCTGTTCTGTGGAGAGGTTTGAAATGTATCAAAGAGGCAGCAAGATGATGAAGAATTCTCAGGCACAGATTTATGACGTGAGAAAAAAAAGAAAGAAGCCAACTACATTGTACATTGGGATAGTTGTGGTCTGGTGGCATTTACTCATCCTTAAATGACCACCTGAGAAGCTATTTTGCACTTTTGTTGGCCACAGGGAGATAAATGGACAGTATGAGCCTGGGATCTGCTAGGGATCAAGTAAATGGTTAGTTCTTTCTATTTTTGTGATCGTTTGTTGATTTTGTGACTGACAGGGCGTTTTTAGAGACTAAGGAGAAAAAGAAATGGAGAAGAAATAGAAAAGGTGGGAGAAAGACTGCCTTCGAAGAACCTGCCCTAATACCTAACATAAGTATGTTTTCAGCATACGTGTAAGTGATATATTTCTCTCTCTCTCACACACATGCGTGTATAAAACAGAAGGATTCTGGTTTGGGTGTAAAAAACAATCTATTATGTAGCCGCAATGAGTAGCTTTGCCACTAACAAAGCATTCCTTATTGAAGTGTTTATCACTTTGGCTTCCAGGGGTCTGTCAGATTTGGCCTTAGTGAACACTTATATCAACATTTAGGCAATTAATAATCAGAGAATTAAATTGTAATTTTATCCGAAAATGTGCATAGATTAGATTAATTTTAACATTGTATACTGAACTTAAGGAATTTTAATATAGGCATTTTATAAGTATTTTATACTGGAAAAGAAAATATTATCAAATAATGCTACTATGTGAAATATAACAGAAGTATAACTTTGAAAACAGTGAGAGTTTTTATTTTATATAATTTTAAATCTCAAATTATTTAACGAGGTTTTTGTTTTCTCATTATTTCTAAAGAACATGTGCTATTGACTTTCTTCCTGGACTCTAATGGATCAGGCCGCGTCTCTCTGCAGGTGCCCTCACTCGACCTTGGTGCCGCTGTTGTGTGTCAAGAACCTACCGTAGATTCACGGGCGTCCTGACCACTGAGCTTGTTCTCTGTGCTCCCAAAGGATCCTGTGTGGCCTTTTCTCACTACTTGATATCATTTCCTACTCTATGAACACTGTTTGTTTGCTTCTCCATCTCTCTCACTAAATGGTGAACTCAAGAGAAAAAGTTATGCCTTATTTTTCCTTATAAAACAGTATCTGGCAAAGAGTAGATGTTCCGTAAATGAGATGGGAGGTGTACAGCAAATAAGAATGTAGGAAAACGTATACACTCAACAGACATTTTCACCAAACAGTGGTAAAATGATATTTTAAACAATAAAAGACTATAATATTTCACCTGTCATAAGAGTTTTCTCTGCAATAATATAATCTAGTTAGTATATGCAATGACCACATTTGTATCCAGTATATATTTCTAGTTATTTCCCGATGATGATGTGGGCATTTCTTTTTCATTATAATTTTTCTCACGGACACTTTCAAAATTACTACTATATAACGACACACACACACATACATTTTATAAATGCTACTACATAATCTAATATATAGCATTAGAGTAGTATATTAATATATTCATATAATACACCATGTATATATACTTTATTCATCAAATTTAGACAAGGTACCTCAAATTTTAATATATCTGCATTTAAAAAATAATAATCATAAAAAGAAACTTTTTCTGCTTCTCTTCATAAAATATTTTATGCTTTCCTTTCTTCAAACTTAAAGACAAATGTTGACTTTTTTCCCAAATAAAACTCTATATTTATTTCGGGTTACACCCTCTCTAAGAGTCTTCAATTCTCACCAAAAAGCAGTCAGAGAGAACCAAGCTACAGCTCACATAATAGCACAGCAAACAACTAATTTTAATTCAGTTTTTAATTATTGCCATTTTTAAAATTTAGGCAGGCGAATCGCATATTGTAGAGAATAATCATGCTTTACCACTCATATATACTGATTATGATGATGGCTATAAAGATAAAGGAGGAGCAAGAAAAAAGCAAAGGGAAGAAAAGGAGTGGGAGAGGAAAGAAGAAAAGGGAGAATAAAATCCTACACAATTATCAGGATATTATGAAGCCACAATGTCCTTACCAAAATTTCTGTTCCTAAGAACAAAAACTCCATCTGTGACTTGCCTTTACAATGAAAGTGCAAAAAGAGCAACTTCTGGAGTTCATTGTGTCAAGACTTAATTCTCAGCTGCATCAGTTTCCATGGCCAGATTACGTACCCCTTAAACCCCAGTAACGTCATCAAACACATAATATCGATCTGTTAATGTCTGTAAAAATTAAAGTAAATAACACACTGCAAGTTCTACGTGCGACACCTGACGCACAGTAGGCACTCAGAAATCAGGGCCTCTCATTACCACTGGTTCCATTCCTCTGTAAGTCATATCCTTCCCTTTAACACAGTATTGCTGTTGCTTAGGCATTTTGGTGTCATTGGTTAATTTGCATGTCCACTTAAGCAATGCTAAAACACAGTGAACATTTTCATAAGCCTGTAGCTATTTGGGCTTTGATCACATAATTGTTCCTTGATGAATTATAAGTGCCCTTTGAAGCTGAGATCAAGTCATGTTTATCTCCTAATGGAACAAAATAGGATATTCTTTTGATAAATATGCTTTCTGTGACTGCACCCATTTTCCTTTTATTGCTCCTATAAATGGCAGTACCTGGCACCAATAATGAAACAACAGGTTACAGTAAAACCACCCTTTTACAAAGCTAAGGGGAATGCAGAAAATGGTATCACACAAAGAGTACATTAGACAACCGGCTCGCAAAAGTGAATAATTGAGAGAAAAGTTGTAAGGAAATTTCAGCACCAATTCTTACTCTGTTATTACATTATGTGAAGTAAATTAATTCCAAGGCACCATTGTTTTTTCTCTTCTGTGTGGAAATGTAACCATTCTATTGAATAACCAGTACTGAATCTGGGACACAAAAAAATGTATTCCCTGGGCCTTCCACTGCCTATTTAAATTTGTTCACTGTCTAAACTGTGCACCCCATGGATAAAATCTAAGTATGTCCACAAGTTTTTCATTCACTGATAGAAAAAATTATCTTCTGGCCACTTTGGTATCCAAAAAAAAAAAAAATAGACTCATTTTAGTAAGTAAAATATTGAAGTACATATAATAATGGTAAAAACTCAAATATTTATTTAAAATTATATCTTCTCTGTCTACCCTGAAACTCAACAACTCTGCTCCTAGCATGTACCCATGAAAAATAAGTGCTTATTTTCACCAGGACAAATGTACCACAATGTGCATACACCCTTATCCAAAGTAGCCACAGACAGGATAAATTCAAATGTCAGGCAACAACAGAATGGACAAATATCCATGTGATGGAACATTCAGGCAATAGAATACTACACACAAAAAGCAAATGGAAACTGATCCTACAAACGACTACAAAGATATTACTCTTAGAAAAAGAAGCTGGATACAGAAAGTACATATTATGTGTCCAGTTAAAAGAAGTTATCTCTTTAAAATGTTTTATTAGCAAACTATATATGTGGCATACACATGAAATACAGAAATAATTAATGAAGTGAACGCATGTATACCTACCAGAAAGAGAACATTACCAATGTCTTTGGAACCCCATATATACACTTCCAAAATTTTACCACTCTGCCTCCTAGAAAAACATACACAAACATACAAACACACATACACACACACACACACCAAACATTTAGTGATGATATTTCCTTGGTTTTCTAGGTAATATTTATTGTATTTATATGTCCTATGTATTTGTCTTTCATAACATAATATAAACAGAGAAGAGTGAAAAAATACCAAATAACTAGATCCATGTACTTAAGAAAAGAGAACACAGCTTATAAACACCACTCGGGTGGAGAATGAAACATTGTCAGACTTTCAGAAGAAGAAAGAGAGATAATTCCCTTTACCACCTCCCATCACAATGCCTTCCCTTTTCTCCATAGCTAATCACTGCCCTGCCTCCTAACATTTTAGACGGATTTTGCATGTTGTAGAGCAAAGGAATAAAAGAAATCCTGTAACTATTTCTTCTCTACCTGGAAAGCCAGGTGGGAGGAAATGACCTCCTTATAAAAGTGCTAATGACATTGGTAATAACTCTTTGTAAACATGCTAATAGTTATCACTGTCTTACCAGAGCGTAACTTGTCTAGCTTGTTTATTCTAAATAAACCTAGAAGGGCAGACTTCAGGAGAGATGTGCGAGGATCTGGGTGAATACTAATCCCTGTAAAACAATCATTGAACTGGTGAATATTATATCAAAAACATTTGAAGTTTCTGGAAGTTAATGGCACATAGCAAATAGAAAAAGAAACATTCAATAAAATCTACTAAATCTTGGTAAGAACAGTAAGAGTCTATGACTGTGACATTTGAGTTATGATCTGCTCTCATGCACCCTCCTTCCAGCTCTGTTACAGAATCTCTACTGCAGGAAGTGAAGACAAGAAGACAATCACTCCCTCCTCTCACAGCATACAATGTAGAGCTCCAATTTCACTTTGGGAGGACAGGCTATGTCTCTCATTCACCACCTCCCCTACAAGCCCTCTGCTGAAGAAGCTCTATTCCAGGAAAGCACGGTCAAGATGACTGGGGTACATTTTTCTCACCTAGCTCCCACTTGTAGGGCAAGGGCTCTGCCCCAGGAGGTAATTTCCCTCTCCTGTGTGTCTTGTTGGGCAGAAGTTGAGTTTTGGAGAAGGCAAGCGAAAAAGGCCAGGTGCTATCTCCTTCCCCCACCAGTGCCCATTCTTACAGCAGAGATGTCACTCTGGCAGAAGTGGATCTCTATCCCCTACCCTAACTAAGAGACTTAGTAGTAGTGAGGTTTTGCCTACGGGAAGAAGTAGGCTGTACGGACTAGTATATCTGCAGCTCTGCCTAAGGGTACTGACTTTGTATGGGACAGAATGTGGACAGTTCATACCCACGGGCTTCAAAAGCAATGGAGACATTGGTGACAAAATATTGAGGGGCTGCTGGCTCCATGGAAGTAGTAGCAACAGGGAAGTTGGAGAGCAGCTAGAAAATTAACAGAGAGAACCAGAGATAGAGAAAGCCAGGAAGGGCCTATTTGTGATCACACTTATGCTTGGGGGTCCAGAAGGATGTTTGCATGTTTGAGGCTGCATCCACTGAGAAGTTATTGGAGTAGGAGGTGGAGGAAGACTTTAAAGCATTCCCAAATTACAAACAGGTCAATCAGCCAAAGGTAAAAACCTCAAAGGCTCAAGTTGCTTAAACATAATCTGACTAATCAGGGGCTGAAAAATAAGCTATTCTGAACCCGGGGGATTCCTATAAAGCCAAGCTGAAAAATAAAATTATATTCAGTCTGTTCTTTCTGATGCTAAAAGATAAAACTTTGAACCTGGAATGATGAAAGCAGTCTCCAAGCAGCAAATAGATCCAAAAGTAAAGGATGAACATTTTTCCACTTTAGGGGCTCAAGTACAACTTTTCACCAACAAGTGTTTTCTGCCGATAAAGGGAGGATCCCTAGGAAGCCAGGCTAAAAAGATAAAAACAGAGAGAAAATCTGAGCAAGGATATCAGAAGCTGCACTATGAAGTAGAAACAGACTTCCAGTCAAGTCACTCAACAAACAATAAGCCTGTTTGGAGAATAGTATCCAGATTTAAAATATTACTAATATGTCCAGTTTTTAACAACAACAACAAAAAAACCTGAACATGCAAAGAAATAGGAAAGTGTGATACATATACAAAACAACAGGCAAACAATAGTCAATGCCTTTAGGGGAAACCATATGTTGGACTAGCAGAAAAATAGTTCATAACAGCTATTACATGGGGAGTTATTGTTTAATGGATCCAGAGTTTATGTTTACAATGACAAGAAAGATTTGGAAATAGAGGTGATGGTCACACAGCACTGTAATTGTAATTAATTTCATGAATTGTATGTTTAAAACTGCTTAAAATGACAAACATTATGTTATATACATTTTTACCACAATGAAAGATATATGTATATCAGCTTCAAGTAAGTAGAGAGATTAAGTGTGTTTAACTGAAGAGTAAGTTTTACATATTCTTTAAGATCATTAAATGAAAAAATCAGCTTTGATAAATAAGTTCAAAGTAGTAAATAAAACTACGTTTAAAGACTTAAGGAAAATGTGATAACAATGACTAATCAAATAGTGAATATCAAGTAAAAACAAATCCAGACTTAGGGAGAGACTTTCATTAGAAAAAAAGGAAAAGAAATCATTAGAAAGAAAGGGTAATAGGGAGAACACTCTGATCTCATTCTTTGCAAGTACACATAAAACATTGTCAAGAATAGACGATACATTAGGCCTAAAGCAAAGCCAAATTAATTCAAAGGAATTGTAATAAAGCAAAGTATGTTCTCTGACCACAACGGACTTAAATTGGAAAACAACAGAAGGAAAATAGAGAAATTTACTAATAAGTAGATATTGAACCACACCATGAAAGACACAGTGGGACAAAGAATAAATCACATAGAAAATTTGAAAATCTTTGAGATGAATGAAAGTGCAAACAAAACATCACAGCAAATTAGGGGATGAAGCTGAATAAACAATTAGAGGAAAATTTATAGCTGTAAGCATCTATATTCACATAGTGAAAAAGATCTCAGATAAATGACTTTACCATAACTAGAAAAAGAAAAGTAAATTAAAACTAATAAAAGCCGAGGGTAGAAATAAATAAAGATTGTAGAAGAAATAAACGGACAATATAAAAAAATAAAAACATCAATGAGAGCAAAAGTTGATTCTTTAAATATACCAACACAATTGATAAATGTTTAGGTAGACTGACAAAAAAAAAAAAAAAAAAAAAGCTAAAATAACTAAGATCAGCGATTAAACAGAGGAAATCACTCTCAAATTTGCACAAACAAATAAAAGGCTTATAAGAGTTTACTATAAACAACTACATGCTAAAAATTAGATAACTTACACAAAATTGACCAATTCCTAGAACGGCATGAACTAATCAACTCTTTCAAAAAAGAAAAAAACAAAACAAAACAAAACAAAACAAAAAACCAGAACTTCTGGATAGAAATATAACAAGTAAAGATACTGAATTAGTAACTTCAAAGTAATATCTTCCCATGAAGAAGAGCCCATACCCAAATGGCTTCACTGGAAAATTTTAAAGAACACTTAAACAATAAATAACAGTGATTCTTCACAAAATGTTCCAGAAAATTTAAGAGGAGAGAACACTTCCCAACTCATTCTATATTGCCAGTACTACCCTGCTACCCAAACCAGACAAACACATCACAAGAAAAGTATAGACCATTATCTCTTATGAATACAGATGCAAAAATCCTTGACAGTATATCAGCAAACTAAATCCAGCAACATATGAAAGATTAAACATTATGACCAAGTAGGATTTATGCTAGGAATACAAGATAGTTTCAATATCTAAAAATCAATCACTGTAAAACACCACCTTAACAGATTAAAAAACTAAAATCATATGATCATTTCAAGATATTCAGAGAAACACATGACAGTATCCAACACACTTTCATAAAAGAAAACAAACTAGGAATAAAAGAGAACTTCCTTAACCTGAAAAAATGCATCAACAAAAAACCTACAGCTAACATTGCACTCAGTGAGAGAGGGTATGTTTTCCACCTAATATCAAGAACAAGATAAATATGTCTATTCTGACCATTTTTTTCAATATGTTTCCCAGAAACAGACATAAGGTATACAGATTGGAAAGAAAGAAGTAAAACTATCTCCATTGGCAGATAACATTAAACTATATGAAAATTCTAAGAAATCCACTAAAAATTAGGAATAATAAATCAATTTCACCAAGGATGCAGAATACGAGGAAATACACAAAATCCATTGTATTTTTATACTGTCAATGAATAGGCCAAAACTGAAATAAGGAAAACAATTGTTTACATCACAAGATATTAATTACTTAGTAATATATTCAATTAAACAAATGCAAGACTTACAGATCTAAAAGCACAAAACAATGTAGAAAGAAATGATTAAAGATTTAAATAAATGAGAAACAATCATATTTATAGATAGCAAGAATAAACAGTTTTTTTTTTTTTTTTTGTCTTTTTGTGACCGGCCGTACCGCACCCAGCCAGTGAGTGGACCGGCCATCCTTATATAGGATCCGAACCCGCGGCGGGAGCACTGCTGTGCTCCCAGCGCTGCATTCTCCCGAGTACACCACGGGTTCGGCCCGAGCAAGAATAAATATTTTTATGATGGAAATACACGGAGAGCTGGAGAAAAATGGACCAGCATCTTTCCAATGCTAAAGAAAAAATAAGATTGTCAACTCAGAATTCTATATCCAGCAAAATTATCCTTCCAAACTGAGAATGACATAAGAAACCTCCACATAATCAAACCTTAGACAATTGGCTGCTGGATAACCTGTAATGCAATTAATACTACAGTAAGTTCTTCAGACTAAAGTGAAGCAACACTTCATGGAAATTAAAAATTACAGGAAAAAATGAAGAGCACACACAAAAAAGAAAATAGGAAAATATGTGGTGAGTGATCTTTTTCAAGGGCTGCTTGATTCAGTTTGATAGTATTTTGTTGAAATTTTTTGCATCTTTCTTCATGGGGATATTGGTCTATCATTTTCTTTTTCTGTTTTTGTTCTTGTCTGTTTAAGGAATTATCCCAGGGATGCAAGAATAGTTTGACATTTAGGTTGGTTCTGCATTTTGGCTATTTTAAGTACAGATGTGATGAACATGGGAGTGCAGGTAACCTTCCACATGATGGTTACCATTCTTTTGCATATATTCCTAGAAGTGGGATTGTACCCCCAAAACATGTACAATCAATTATGCTTCAGTTAAAAAACAAGAGTGGTTCAACAAATGCAAATCAACAAACTGATACATCACAGCAGCAAAATGAAGGACAAAAAGCAAATGATCATCACAACTAACACAGAAAATGTATTTTATAAAATTCAATATCCCATTATGACAAAAACACCAACAAACTTGGTATAGAGAGAACATACTTCAACACAATAAAGGCCACATATGACAAACTCACAGCTAATATCATACCAATGTGGAAAAGCTGAAAGGTTTTACTCTAAGAACAGGAATGACACAAGGATGCCCACTCTCACCACTCATACTTAACACAGTACTGGAAGTTTTACTCATAGCAATTAGGCAAGAGAAAGAAATAAGGGGTATGCAAATTGTAAAGGAGGAAGTCAAACTGTCTCTGTTTGCAGATGACATGATCTTACATATAGAAAATCCTAAAAGCTCCACCAAAAACTCTTAGAAGTGAATAATGAATTCAGTAAAGTTGCAGGATACAAAATGAACATACAAAAATCAGTAGAGTTTCTATAAACCAATAACGAGCAAGCTGAAAAAGAAATTAAGAAAGCAATTCCATTCTCAAAAGGTACAAAAAAAGATAAACTACCTAAAAATAAATTTTACCAAAAGCATGACAGATCTGTACAAGAAAAACTACAAAACAGTGATGAAAGAAACTGAAGACACAAAGAAATGGTAACACATACACATTCCACATTCACAGACTGGAAGAATCAATAATGTGAAAAATACCACACTACCAAAAGATGTCTATAGATCCAACTCAATCCCTATCAAAATGCCAATGACATTCTTCACACAAAATAGAATAACAATCCTATTTGTTTGAAACCACACAAAAACCCTAATAGCCAAATTAATCCTGAGCAAAAGGAACAAAGCTGGAAGCACCACAGTACGTGACTTCAAAATATATGCAAAGCTATAGTAAACCCAAACAGAATGATAGTGGCATAAAAAAAGACTAGAAACTAATAGAACAGAATAGAGAACCCAGAAATAAAGCCACATATTTACAGCCAACTGGTTTTATTTTCTCTTTCTTCAGACTATAAAATGATTAGTTGATAACTTTAGTTAAATCTTGAGTAATTCTTTTTTCTGTTGCACATCACAAATTATATATGTCATAGAAATGATTTTTTCTTCTTATTTTTATTTATATATTTATACATATTTAGGGGGTTCATAGTTGATTATCAGTATTTGCGTATGGTGTGTGATGATCAAAACAAAACTGATTATGGACAAAAACACTAAGAATATTCATTAGGGAAAGGACAGTCTCTTCAATAAATGGTGCTGGGGAAACTGGATACCCATATGCAGAAGAATGAAGTTAGACCCTACCTCTCACCATATAGAAAATAAACTCAAAATGAATTAAAGGTTGAAATGTAAGACCCAAAACTATGAAACTACTAGTAGAAAACATAGAGGAAATGCTTCAGAACATTGGTCTGGGAACCGACTTTATGAAGAAGACCTCAAATGTACAGGCACTAAAAGCAAAAAACAAACAAACAAACAAACAAACAAACAAAAAAACAGACAAATGGGATTACATCAAACTAAACAGCTTCTGCACAGCAGAGAAAAACATCAACGGAGACAACCTACAGAATGGGAGAGAATATTTGCAAACTATGCATCTAACAGAGGATTAATATCCAGAATAAAAGAAAAATTCAAAAAACTCAAAAGAAAAAAACAGCAAATGAAAAATCCACTTAAAATATGGGCAAATAAGCTGAATAGACATGTTCCAAAAGACGACATGTAAATGGGCAACAGGTATATGAAACAAAGCTCAACATCACTAATCATCAGGGAAATGCAAATCAAACCTACAATGCAATATTACGACATTCCAGTTAGAATGGCTAATATTAAAAAGACAAAATACCAAAGGCAGGCAGGGAAGCATAAAACAGGAATTCTTACATACTGTTGGTGGGCATGCAAATTAATATAGCCATTATGGAAGGCAGGACAGAAGTTTCTCAAAAAACTAATAATAGAACTACCATGTGATCCAGCAGTCAGTCCCACTACTGGATTTATATATATAAACAAAGGAAAGGGAATCAGCATATCGAAAGGATGTGCGCACGCTCATGTTTATTGCACCACTGTTTATAATCACAAAGATATGGAATCAACCTAAGTATCTATCCACAGTTGAATGGATAAAGAAAATGTGGTATGTGTACAGGCGATGCTATTTAGCGATTAAAAACAATGAAATCCTGCCATCTGTGGCAACACGTATGAGCTTGGAGGACATTGCATTAAGTGAAATAAGCCTGGAGCAGAAAGAGAAATACCACATATTCTCACCCATATGTGGAAGCAAAGAATTTTTATCACGTGTAAGTAGAGAATAGAATGGTGGTTACCAGAGATTACCATGCTGAATTGTTACCAGAAGGATAAAGGGGTAGGGGATAGTGAGAGTTGATTATCAAACACAAAATTACAGCTAAGTAGGAGGAATAGGATTGAGTGTTCTATAGCACTGTAGGGTGACTGTAATTAACAACAATTTATTGTATAAATTCAATCAGATGGCAAAGAGGATCTTGAATGCACTTGACACAAAGAAACAATAAATGTTTGAAGTAACAGGAAAAAAATACCAGTGGTTACCAAGTTCTCAGGGAGAGAGAGAGATACACAGATGAACAGGTGGAGAACAGAGGTTTCCTGGGGCAGTGAAACTATTGTGTATGATACTGTAATAGTGAATACATGACATTACACATCTAGCAAAACCCATAGAACTATACAACACAGAGAGGGAATCCTAATGTAAACTTTACTTTATAATAGTTTATCAATATTAGTTCATAACAGTAACAAATGTACCACAGCAATGCAGGATATTAATAATAGGATAAACTGTGTGTGTGTAGGGGGGTATTTTCTGCTTGATTTTCCTGCAAACCTAAAACTGCTATAAACTAAAGTCTACTACTCAAAAAAAATAATAAAATGTATGGGGAAATATAAGAAAATTTTTCTATTGTTTTTAAAATGCATTTCAATGTATAAAGCAAAAAATGAAAAAAATAATATCGTATATGGAAAATATATGACACCAAGACCACAAAGTCCCATGTCATGAGGGTACATTTACATGGAGTGGTACAAACATAACTCTCAGTACACCAGGGCAAGATAAAGGTTGATATGCCACTCCCTAGAGCAAAAATTCGACATGGTGTAGATAGTAATCTGGTGACTGTGTCTGTATAATTCATTCCCCCAAACTAATCTGTTTAGTACACTCATTATTTACTGTTTTTGTTTCCTAACAAACTGTACCTCAATAAAAGTACTTGCATCATATGGCTCATACCCTGTGCATGTTAAAAACTAAAGAATAATTTATTAAATCTATGAAATATTTAACTTGAAATAATTATGTATAATGAAACAGAGAAAAAGCACTCTTCAGGAAGATCATTTGCCTTAACAGCAATTGTTTATCTTATGGAAATATAGACTGAATTAACTTTCTATAAAAGAAATAAAATGTACAGATTCAAAAGTATTTCAATAACTAGTATTTGTAGAGATAAACTCTTGCTTAATAGCTGTGTCACATATAGTTCTGGAAGGTGAATTACTATGTATTACTGAAGGTTAATTTATACTAAGGTAATTTATACTAAGTATAGAGCCTAACTAATAGGCAGTTGCCCATTTAAATTTATTTTTGTATATCCTTTGAAGGATAATACTAATCCCACTTTTAAGAACTCTATCAGTTCATAATTATTTGATTACCGAAATTATTATATATGAAGTCTATATACATTTATATATATACACACATATGAGTCATATATAGATAGTATTACATACATTCATAAACCATCATTGCTTTTACTTATGTTCTATATATTGCATTGTACCAAATACTTTTGTATTCTATTTATGTAAATAATTTTACACTTAAAACAAATTTTGCCAAAGCACAACAGTACTGTATACTACAAGAAGCAATACTACGTAACTCTAGGTAGAAAATAAAAAGTAAATAATTCAAACATCAATCCCTTGAGAAACCACTAAAAGTAACACAAAAATATACATTACTATACTAGTTACTATTACTACATAAAAAATTACCACAAAATTTATCTGCTATTATATATTCCACATTTAATTGTTTGCTTTCCCACAGGGCTCTCTCAATAATAAAAATGCAGCACATAATCCACACCAGAAACACGACCAATATCCCTTGAATATAGACACAAAATCCTTAATGAAATATTAGCAAATAGAATTCAGCCATATATAGAAATATTATAAACTATGACCAATCAGCATTAATTCCAGTGACACCAGGTTGAGTCCATATTTGAAAAACAATGAGTGTAATCTACCATAATAATGGGCTAAAGAAAAATAAAAATCACATGATAGTATATATATATATACACACACACACACACACACACACACACACACACACGCACATATATATATGTGTGTGTGTTTTTGGCAACTGGCTGTTACAGGGATACAAACCCTTGACCTTGGTGTTAGAATGTCATGTTTTAAGCAACACAGCAAACCAGTAAGCCATTTAAAGGAAATGTATTGTTTCATTAGGGAATCTAAATCTAATATTTTATTTGTGAAAAAGCCAGAATATAATATGTGCACAATTCTGTCCTTGTTTACCGAATTTTTGTATTAAATTTATTAATTTATTTATTTTTCTGCGGCTGGCCAGCATGGGGATTCGAACCCTTAACCTTGGTGCTATAACATCACCCTCTAAGCAAGTGAATTTGATTGTATCAACTGATGAAGAAAAACAATTAACAAAAAATCAAAACCCATTTATAATTTTTTAAAATACCCTCACAAAAACAGGAGCAGAGAAAAACTTCATACTTTACAAAGAGCATCTAGAAAAACCTATAGCTAACATTATACATAATTGTGAAAACTGAATGCTTTCCCTCAGGAAACAGGGAGGGTACATGTACTCTCTCTATTCTCATGCAATACAGTGATGGAAGGTAAGTTAGGGTGTTAAAGGAAAAAAAAGATTTAATAGGCATACATACAATTGGCCCTATTTGCAGAGGGCATGATGTCTACATAGAAAATCATAAGGAATCTAAAAAAAACCTCATAGAAGTAATGACTCAATTCATCAAGGGCACAGGTCAAGACAAGCTTACAAAATCAACTCTATTTATGTATACAAGCAATGAACATATATACACTGATATTAAAAATACAATAAAATTTATGATTGCTGAAAAAATAAAGCACATTGGTATAAATCAGATGAAACATGTGTAGGCCTTACATGTTGATAACTTCATGATGCTGATAAAAAAAAATCAAAGTAGATCTAAACAAATGCAGAGACGTACCATGTTTGTTGATGAGAAGACTGAACACAGTAACGTTACAATTCTCCTCATATTGATATATTGGTTTAGTAAATTCGTAACAAAATCATAATAAGATTTTTCTTTTTACATGCATATAGGGTAGTTCCAATAAAAATGCAAATGCAAAGAAATGAGAATAGATAAATTTCGAATTAAAAATAAAGTTAGAGGAATCACAGCACTTGATTTCAAAATGTATTGTATAGCTACAGCAATCAAGAAAGTGAGGTACTGGTGAATGGATAAACATACAGATCAATAGAATGGAAGGACAACCTAAAATGGCCCCACAGCAAGGCCAGCTGATTTCCAATCAAGCTGGAAAGGCAAATCAAAAGAGGAAAGCATAATCTTTCAACAAATAGTTCTGGAACAATATGATACCCAGAAGCAAACACATGAACCTTGATCTAAACCTCACAGCTCATACAGAAATTCACTCATAATGGATCATAGATTTAACTGTAAAACGTAATTAAATAAGAAAAGGAAATCTCTGGAATACTGCAAAAGAAAGAATCCTTAGGCTTGATACCAAAAGCATGATCCATAAAGGGAAACACTGAGAAATTAGGCTCCAAAAAACTGAAGACTTTTGCTATTCAAACAGTTTTATCCTGTGCTAAAAACATGAAAAGACCAACTGCAGACTGGAAGAAAATATTTTCATGCCATATGCCCCAAACAGACTTCGATCTAGAATATATAAAGAACTCTCAAAACTCCACAGTATAAAAGGAACAATCCAATTTGAAAATGAGAAAAAGACATAAACAGTAACTTCACTAAAGAGGATGTACAGATTGCAAATGAAAATGAAAGGATGCTACTGGCCATCGCATCTTGGGCACAAGTGGTGACAATCAGCTCTGTATCTCATGAATAATCATAACCAATACAATAACGTGGTAAGAAAAAAATTTAAAAAGAAATAGAAAATGAAAGGATGCTCAACATCACAACCACGAGATAAATGCAAATGAAAACCACAGTGAGCTATCATTACACGTATATCAGAATTACTATATTTTTTTTTTCAAATAGTGACCTCACCAAAGACTGAGAAGGCTGTAGGCAGTCCAGATCACTCACACATTGCTGTGGGAATGTAAAATGTCTCATTATGGAAAACAGTCAGGTTCTTTAAAAATAAAGAAACTAAAATTGCAAATATCATACAATACAGCAATTGCAGTCTAGGGCATTTATCCAAGAGAAATGAAGACTTTTGTTCACTTGGAAACTTGCACACAAATGTTCATCGCAATTTTTTTTAATTTTTAATTTTTTTAAGTTTATTGTTTTCATTGTATACATTTATGGGTTACAGTTTTTTTTGTTTCAATACATGCATATATTCTATAATGTCTAATCAGAATACTTAGAATATCTATTATCTAAACAGTTATCACTTCTTTGTGGATATTACATTCAAGATCCTCTTTTCTGGCTATCTTGAGATATACAATACAATATTGTTAACTATTGTCACCCTAGAGCACCAGAACTTATTCTTCTATGTAACTGTAACTTTGTAACTTTCTACTGGCCTACCAACCTTTCCCCGGGTCCCCCGTCCACTCACTTTCCCGGGCTTTGGTAATCACTATTCTATTCTCTATTTATCTCTTTTTTTCTTCTCTTTGTTATTTCTTTTTCTTAATTGCATAGTAGATTTATCTGTATTGCCTAAACGTGAAACAATCTGAAGTCCATAGAAGTGTAAATGGTTAAACTAAATGTGGTACAGCCATATCAGGAAGTACTATTTAGCAAGAAGTAGGAACAATCTACTGATACATGCAAAAACCTGCGTAAATCTCCAGCAAATCACGCAGTGAAATAAAAGAAATACCAAGCTGACATACAGTATTATTCTATTATACAGCATTGCTGAAATGAATCATTCATGTATACACATGCACACACACATACATATATGATGAACAGATTATTGGTTGCTGGAAATCAGGGATGAAAGGGAGGTGGGGGCTGGAGTGGTGGGATGTGGGTGGATTTGTAAAGTGCAACACGAAGATGCTTCAGACGACTCAAACATACTTCAACCTGGCTGGATCAGTTTTAATACCCTGGTCGGAATATTGCACTATGGTACTGTAAGATGATAAAACTGGCTGGAAGTGGATAAAGGATTCTTGGGACGTCTCTGTATCAGTTCTACATTTGCAAGTGAATCTAGGATTATCACAAGATGAAAAGTCCCAGTGACATTTTCCAAATTTAATACCCCTCCCTCCCCATAGTATCCTAACTCAAAGGAGGATATTGAAGACCCAAGATACTAAGTAGGGTGACACGATATAGCACTGAACACCTATCTGCATTTTAAAATAATGACCATAACAAGTGGTAACAAGAATAGAGAACAAATGTAAATCTCATACACTGCTAGTAATCTATGTAGGGTATAAAATACTCAAAAATAGGCAAAAACATTAAAATTTTCTAACATAGCCATATCATGTCTTCATGTTTACACAATAAAATAAAAACATCCATCATACGAACACTTGTAAACAGTGTACACCTTATATGAGAAGGACAGGGTTATGGCAGGAGGAGGAGCAGGAAATATAAAATTGCACAATGAAACTGAAGTGGAGGGATGAATACACACATGGCCTGGCTTTTATTGATGGTTTCACAAATAAATGTACATATGTATGTGTGTACATATCTACATACTGATTTATACATGAGAGAGTACTTCAAAAAGTTCATGAAAAGATTCCTGTAATCTCTTCATTGTACTTTTCACGAACTTTTTGAAGTACGCTTGCATACACACATATGAAGCTTGTATTATTTGAAGTTGAAGATTTTATTGAAATACAATTATATTCCAATGAATCTGTTATAAAGTGTAAGATGAACCAGTATATGCCCTAAAGGGACATCTATAGCAATAAATGCAAAATGGAAATCCTGGATATTTATGATCTGATAATATATCTCAAGGTATTGAACAAAAAGCAGTAATTTAATACTAAAAACTGGCAGAAATGAGACAAAGACCTCTAGTTCCTAGGAGACATGTAAGGTGCTTGGAAGGTGTCACTCTCATCCTCACAACAAGAAAAGAGCTGAACAAACTGGAAATTAACTCTTCTTAATCCATTACACAACTGATGATGTTACAGTGTGAAACGCTGCCCCAAATACTGAAGAGAGGAAAACACAGAGTCACAGCTTGCTGAAGCAAAAGCCCAGGAGCAGAAGGCCACCGCTGCAGCTAGTACCAAGGGTATTACAATGCAAAGAACTGCACATCTCAAACCTTATTTAAGTCTCTAGGGAAACTAAAAGACAACAGGGAGTCCAAACAAGGACCCTGGAAAAATTTTTGACCTATGACACCTACAGCTACAACTAACAGTAGATGCAGTCTAACACTCAGCCAGATAAAAACATAACACCTTACACTAAAGACTTATTTACCTCAGTTCCTTATACCCAATACCTTATGTTGGGCTTTCAACTAAACATTACAAGGCACACTAAAAGGTCAGAAATAAAATAAAATAATAGTTTGAAGAGTCAGCATCAAAAGCATCAAAATAAGATCCAGATATGGCAGATATTTTGGAATGCTCAGACTGGAAATTTTAAATAACCATAACTAATACGTTAAGGGTTCCAATGGAAAAAGTGGACAACAAGCAAGAGCAGATGGGTAATGTAAGCAGACGGATGGGAAACCTAAGACAGAAGCAAAGGCAAATAAAACAATATAAGATTAGTAAGAGATATTAATTTCAAATTAAAAAGAACAAGTCATCTAAAAGATTTTATTTTCTTAAAGGATTAAAAAAATTGATAAGTCCCTAGCAAGACTGATCAAAGAAAAAAATCTGAATAATTTATATCAGCAATGTAAAGGAAATCCTCACACAACATCCTGGAGGTACACACATAATTATATAGGAACATTTATACTAATAAATTTGATATTTCACACAATGAAAAAGTTCCAAGAAAAACAGAGCTCGACAAATCACAAAACTAGGAAATCTCAATTGCCCTGCAGCTCATAAAAAAATTGCCACTATATTGAAAAATACTTTTAACAAATGAAATACAAATGAATTCTATGCCTGAAATCATAAATTTTCTATATGATGAAAAAAAAATAAGAACAATCTTTTAGAAACTCTTCCACATAATAAAAACTGTAGAAACACTGCCCAGATATTTCATGTGACCTTTATAAATTTTATGCCACAATGACAAGTACATTAGAAGAAAATAAAATCAAATATTTATATTCCTCACGAAACCACACTGCCCAACCAACATCTCCTCCAGCCCCCCCCCCCAAAAAAAAAAACAGAAACGACTTATGTTTGACAAACAGAAACAAAAGCTTCCACGATATAAGGTCATGAATAAACTGGGTAGAATGCAAGCACGAATTATTGCTGGATTAGCATTTTGGAAAGAAACTACTTTAATAAAGCAAAGGAGAGAGTTACATCACCATCATAATAGATACAGAGAAACCATATGACAAATATACCATTCTGTTATAATTTTTTAAAAAACTTACTAAACTTAAGTAAATATCGTAATTAGTGGTGAAACATTGAAAACCTTCCCCCTGAGATTATAGAGATAAGAATGCCTACTATAACCAGTTCCATACAAAATTTTAGGTAGGTTACATAGCCAGGACAATAATGCAAGAAAAATAACAAAATGCATAAACATTGGAAAGAACAAAATGAAACCCCCTTTACTCACAGATTGAATGATTATGTTCGCAGGCTATTAAAAAGTGGTCTATAGGTAAATACAGTAGAATTTTGAAGTGAAATTAGCAAAAAAGCTGAAATTCACAGAGTTAAACCTGAACATATTTTTTCTAGGAATAGCAATTCTTATTTAAATTTTTTAACACACATCATAAGAAATGGCACAAAAATCATACAAGTTCTTAATTTAAACATTTTTTTCTAGGTATTCATCAGCCAAAATTCAAAAGTCATTCTAACCCTGATTCCTGTTACCATTTTTTTCTATTATCATGGGAACAGATGCCTCTAAATGTATGATAAACTGCACAAAAGCATACTTAATATTTAATCCTAGTGGAACAAATAAAAGGGCACTCATTGTGACAATTTTACCTTTGGCCACTAGGTTAATGATCTTGCTGAGTAATTAGAGATCAGCTGCTTCTAAATGTTTCACTATTAAATTATATTCTTTTTCTACATAAATTCTTTATGTATTTTATTATTTCTTTTTTTTAACACTTTACTGTTTCTGGCTTTAAATGTTAGTGTCTTACCTGTTCTGTACTATCTTACCAGGAAAAAAAAAAAATGAAAAAAAGAAAAACAGTAGATCCTCCAAAATTATCACCAGTGATGTGCCTTTATATCACTATTTCTTTGATTTTTCTCTTAGTAATTATCAACCTGTCATGTACTCAATGTAAAATTTAAAAAAAAATAATGTAACTGTATATTCCTTCACAGAAGGAACCATGATTTGCAGTGGGGAGTGTTTTTAAACAAGATACATACAAAAATATTTACATATGTAATACATTTATACTCTCGTGCACATGAGTGAAATAAAGTAGATTGCTTCCCTTTTTATTTCCTTGTGATTGCTTTTGCAAGTATATTAGATCTACCTGACTGGTTGTAAAAGTTACATAGTATTCATTGTATTAACACAGTATATGTTATTTAAAAAATATTTGTTTTGCCTTTTTGTATCCACACTTTTATGCACACATTTAACAAGGTCTGCCAGACACAGTGGTAAAAAGGCAATTACCATATAAAGGACTAGGCAAATTTAAAACTTTGCTAAATATACCAAATTAATTTTAAATATCCAAGACCATTTTATACATCTTCCATAATCTTGTATCAATAAAAAATAGGGCATCTGGTTATTTAATTTCCATTAAGTATTCAGCATATTTTATACACTAATTGCCAATTCATGATTATTTTTGTGTATATCCTTAGTGCATTTTATTAATTCCACTTGTTAAAGAGACTATCATTTCATAATTACTTGAATACCAAAACAATTAAATAGTAAGCCCATGTATACACCTAAAATTTTGTTACTTCCACTTATGTTTATATATTTCATGTTACTTAATTGATTTTTATATATACTACATATAAATCACTTCTCATGTAAAATATGTTTTTCCAAAGAAAAAACTGAACAAATATTAAAGAGTGTTTTATTTCTATTATTTCATTAAAAGACAAATAACACTTGAAACAAAAATGTGAGTAATTACGTAGAGGGAAAATATGTGAAAATTCATCAAATTATAAGGTTAAGATTTGTGTATTTAACTTAATGGGTTTTAAATCCTTTACCAAAAGTAATTGCACTGTTGTGGTTATACAACTTTTTACACAAAGTGATATGATCCTAACTTTAAATAAACCAAGATAAGTAAAGGAATCATATGCTAGCCCCTTCAGCAATGACTGAACATAATACAAAGTGGTATAAGTAATATTCTGGTTGCTATGCCTGCATAATAACAAATCACCAAAAAACACACTGTCTACAATATATTCCATTCTTACTTCTTAGATTTTAATAGATTATACTTCTACCACATAATCCATACCTGGTACATGATGGGAACTAGGGAAATATGTAGAGTATCAAAGGAAAAAATTTAACTGGAGTACATTAAACAAATTATGACAGAAAAGCTCCACGGCTTGGGTAGGTTATTGCCATAAAATATTTTTATATTATTAATACAAATATTATTAATTGTCTATAGAAGGAGAAACATCTAAAACCAAAAACATATTTCAAAAAGAGTATGTGTAGTATTGTCTGCTTTCATTAAATGGCAAACCAGACATTTCCGTCCACCCTTTTTGCCCTGAAAAACCAAGAGAGTGGGTAGATATTAAACACATTGTATGAAAGCACCATAAACCCAAGGAAGCAAGCATTGGAGGAGACTGGATCTCAGTTGGAAGAGAAGCCCAGATGGTAAGACCCAAATGTGATATTCATTTTCCCTCAAGGCTTATACTAATTCAAAAGAGGTGACTGAGAAGCCAGGATGCTATGTAAGAAGTTTTAGATGAGAAGTTAAGCACCTGACCAGGGCTTTCAGCAGCCTCACCTAATCAGGGGACGCACATTGAGTTCAGGGATCACCATGGCAGAGAAGATCTGGAAAACAACCCAAAGATTGACACAACATCCGTCATAGGCTATATTTACTTAGTGGTGATTTAAACTAAAAATGAAAACTCTTTCCAAATCATGACATCCAGCTTCCAAAGGACTCAATCACTGATTGAGATGAGATGAACTACCCCACCCCACCTCTGAAAGCAAAAACAAAATACTCCCAGGATAAAAATAAAATGATCCAGAGCATATAATTATCTTTAAAGTATTTCATACAGAAAATTCAGCACGCAATAAAACATAAGTATACATGCAAAATGTAATGAGAAAGGGTTAGTTTCAGGCCAACGATCTATTTTCTTCATTTGCTGGGGGTACCTGAGACAGAAAGACATACGACGACCTGGTAATTTACAGTCACGGTGAGATACAACTGCACACCGACAAGAAAGCTACAATCAAAAGAACTAACTATAACAACTGCTGGCAAGGAGGTAGAGCAACCGCAACTCTTACTGCTGGTAGGATGGAAAATAGTACACTCACAACCCAAGACACTTTGACATGTTCTAGAAAAAATTAAATATACAACTCTCATGTAATCCAGTCATTTCTTTCCTTCATGTTTTTCCAAGACAATACGAAACAAACAAACAAGCAGAAATACCCAAAGCATATGTTAATACGAAGTTCTGTGCAAGAAGACTTTAATAGCATGTGACTGGTGAAAGGGCTTGAGCAGAAACAGGAAGGAGAAATATATAATGGACAACAAAGAAACTTGATGAGGGCGGATGGACATTTACATTATTTTGCTTGTGGTAGGGATTTCATAAATATATAAATATTAGAACTTGTACTGTTTCTTTTAAAGTTGTACAGTTTAATTTAAATCAATTATAGCTCAATAAGTTATCAAAAACTGTGTAGATGCATCAACACATGGGCATAAAGGAAAATTCATGCCATTATTGCAAAAGAGGATGTACTGAAAATTTAAGACTTGATAAAACACAAAATTAGAAAATAAATGAGGAATATAAATCAAAACTTGAAATAAAAACTTAAAAGTATGATCAATTAATCAAACTAAAAAATATTAAATAATCAACAATACTCAATGGATTTTTCCCAAAGGTTAAATATGTTACATAAACCCTGGCAAGACTGAGCAAAAAAGAACACCACCACCTGCACCACCAGCATCACCAACAGACATACAGAAGGGATCATCACTATAGATTCTGGAGACACAATAATTATATTACAATCAAATTTATGCCAGTAAATTTTAATTTCATGTAATATCAAAAAAAACAATAAAAATAAAAACACCACTCATAAAACAGATAAACTAGGAAATGTCAGTAATTCTCTATTTATTAGATAAAATGCATCTGTACTGAGAACCTTCTTACAAATGAATTCCATGTCCTGATGCCTGAATCCCTATCTTCTCCATGTAACTGAGAAAGATGTAACCACCAATCTTGCACAACCTCTTCCACAGAAAAATAATGTCAAAACACTCCCAAAATGTTTTATGAGACCCCTATTAACTTTGGACAAGGCTGATATAGACATTATACACAGGGAATCTACAAAGGTTTTTATGCCTCATGTCAAAAAAACAAACAAAAATAAATAAATAAAATGTAAAGCTTTCGTTTTACAAAGAGATCAAGAAAAATACCCTATTCAAAAAATGTGTTTCATCCAAGAGAAGATTTTTGTTGTCTTATCATTTTGAACTCAAACTACATCGGCAAACAAAGGAGTAAAATCTTATCACTATCACAACTAAAGATTAAGAAAACCTTTGGACACAATTTACTAATAATTTATGATTTTTAAAAACTTAGAAAGCTGCAGCAAATATTGTAACTATTGGAGAAATATGGAAAACCTCCCCCTGAGATCAGAAGACAGAAGAATGCCTACTGTCACCAGATCTATTCAACATTTTCTGGATGTCATAGCCAGGGCAATAATGCAACACAAAGAGGGGGAAAAGGCATAAACACATTTCTCTGAGAATAGCAATTCTTTCTTTTTTATACACATTTTTTGAAATGGCACAAAAACCTACACAACAAGGTTATATTTAAATGTTTTTTCAATATTCTTATTAGATAATATTTGAGAGTCATTATAACCCTGATTATTGTTGTCGTATTTTCTGAATCCATGTGAATAGATGCCCCAGAATGTAAAATGAACTTGATAATACACTTGGTGTTTAATCCAAGGGAAATGAAAAAGCATTCTTTTTGAGAAGTTTACTTATGGCCTCCAGTATATTGATCTCATTTACTAATTAAATATTTGCTCTGTCTCACATTTAGGTTTGTCTTTAAGCATAACTTCTCATCTATTCTGTACAACTTTAAAAGGGAGAAAATTACATCATTAGTGATATCCCTTCATGTGACTATTTCTTTGATTTCCTTTTATGAATTAAAAATTTAGCAGGTGCTCGGTGTAAAATTTCCAAAATTGCAGATCATATCTCTTCACGGAGGTAACAGTGATCAGCAGTGAAGTTTTTATATGAACAGATATACACATACACATTCACTTGCACATAGGATATAGTTATATACATGCACACACGTGTGAATCAAACTACAACTTACTTTCTTTTTTCATTAGTAGTATAACTTGGACATATCTTCTGCAAATATATAAGAACTACCTGATTGGTTGCTAAGATGTAAAGGCTGTAAACCGTAATAGTCATGCATTGAACACAATATAATTAACTTAAAAATAGGTCTTTGGTCATTTTTTAACAAACTTTTATGAACATTGCTAAGTAGCTATGTTGACTGTAGTCCTAGAAGGAAAATTACTGTTTATAAACGGTTGACATTTTCTAAAATATCTTAAACATACAAATATCATGGGACCCAGCCATTCTATTCCTTGATGCTTTTCCAAGAAAAATGAAAGTGTCTGTGCACATCAAGATTGTATTAAAATTTTCAGAGAATGAAAATGGGGAAGGGCCCGGGCTGGACCAGAAGGGGTAAATCCAAAGGTGCACCTGGAAACCTGGGTGAAGAATGAATATGTTCATTCTATTAATTACGATGATGGTTTCACAAATATGTACATATCTCAAAACGTTATATTATTACAAAGTTCTGTAGTTAATTTTATGTCAACTATAACAAAATAAAGTTGCTAAAAATGTGTAGTACCCATCATAATATGAGTCTAAAGAAACATTTCAGCATTAAAAGCAATAGAACAAATCCTGAAAATTTAAGGTCTGACAGCCACCTCAAAACTTGTGAACAATAGAGTCGATGTAAACCAAAAGATAATTGAAATAAAATAATAAAATTAGAATCAGTTAATGAAACTCAGAGGAAAAAGGTAAAATCAACAAATCCAAAAGTCAGTTTATTTTTAATTGCTTTCTTTTTGAAAAGGTTCAAAAATTATAAATCCTGACAAGACTGATTGGGAAAAAAAAAAAAAAAAAAGAAAGGAAGACATACATTATCAATTCCAGAAATGTAGAGTAGATCATCATTAAAGATGCTGGTGATGCTTATATAATAAATGAAATTATACGAAATGACAAAATTCCAAAAAAAAAAAAATACATCTTAACAAAATACGAAATTCAGAAAATCTCAATGATACTTATGTGTATTAATTGAAGCCCATAGTGAAAATCCTTCCTACAAAGTTTCCACAGCCTAATGCCTGATTTTGTGAACTGTGCCATACAGTTAAGAAAGAAAGAATACCAAACACGCACAAAATCTCCGCAGAATAAAAACAGTAAAAACACTCCACAGAATGTTAGTAAGATAATTATCAACTTTACACTTAACTAATAAGGACACTAGTATAAAAGAAAATCAACAGCTAATATGCATCATGACAAAATTTGTTAAAAAATCATATGTTTGACAAATGGAATCCAAAGACACTTTCAATTATAATACCCCACGTACGAACTGGGTTTAATCCAAGGGACTGGTATTGGTTTAACACACTGAATCTCTTTAACAAAACAAAGGACAAAATCATGTCATGATCACAACAAATACACAGAAACCATTTGATAAATTTACCATCTAGTTATGGTGAAAAGAAAAAACTCAGCATACTGCAGCAAATATCATAATTAGTGATGCAATGTTGAAAACCTCACCCTGAGATCAGGATTGAGACAAGGGTGTCTACTATTTCCATCCATTGAACATTTTACAGAGGTCATAGCCAGGGCAAAAATGCAGGAAAAAAAATGCGTAATGACTGGAAAGGAAGAAATGAACCCACTTTTGTTCACAGATTTTATGTTTATGTTTCTAGCATATCTAAAAGCCATTTACAAATAATAAATTAGAATTAATAACTGCATCCGGCAAAATTGCTGGATTTCATACAGTTAAATCTAAACACACTTTTCTGAGAACAACAATTCTCGCTATTTTACAGATATCATAAGAAATGGCATGAAAACCCTGCACAACAAGGCTATATTTTAAGTCTTTTTTCATATACTAATTAGATAAAAATTGAGAAGATTTTAACCCTAATTATTGTTGTCAATTATTCTGATATCATGACAACAGTGGCTCATGAATATTAGGTAAATTCTAGCTTACACTTGACATTTAATCCTAGCAGAACAACAAACAGATCATTCTTTGTGACAATTTCTCTTATGGCCTCCACTTTAATGATTTTAATGACTAATTAGAGGTCAGCTTCTTATAAATCAATCACAACTAAATTAAATTATTTCTCCACGTAAATTTTCGATATTTCTCTTATTGTTTTTTTTCCTTTATACCTCTGTTCCAACTCTGGCTTTAAGCATAACTTCTTACCTGTACTGTAATGTAGTCATTAAAAGAAAAAAAAAAAAGATCGCCCAAAAGAATCATTAGTAATATGCTGTCACGTAAACATTTTATTTTCCTTTATTAATTACAAATAAAATGTTCACCCAATGTCAAATTTCCAAAAAATACAGACTCATAATCTTTCACAGGACCAATCATGATTAGCAGTGAAGTGCATAATTTAACACATATACATATCACTATATACATACATAAATAATACATTTATGTACATGGGAACACGTGGAAAAATTAGAGTTTGCTTGTTTTTTCAATAACACTATATAATGAAGATATCTTCTATAATTATTAAAGATTTACCTGATTGGGTGTAAAATCTGCATAGTACTTATGGTATCAACTCATCTTATTTTATTAAAAATAGCAGTTTTGCCTTTTGATATCCATATTTTTATGCACTTTTCAAGAAGAGTTCTGTCAAATACAGTCATAGAAAGGCAACTACTGTGGAATAGGACAGGTGAATTTAAAATATTGTGTAAAAATATCATACTGATTTCCAAAAGAGTATTATTTATGTGCTCTCCAGAATCTGGTATCAATGGATAACAATGTGATATCTTGATATTTCATTTACACTAATTAATAAGTATTTTGATACTAATAGCCAACTAATACTTATTATTGTGTATTTCATATATGAATTTTACTAATATCATTTATTAGAGTGTCATTTTATTATTATTTACATACGAAAATTATTACATATTATGTACATAAATATATGCATAAATTGTTACTTTCACTTACATTCTGTAAATTCCTTGTTACTGAATTGGTTCTGATATGCACTCTGTTTACATAAATCATTTCACTAATAGAACATGTTTTCCAAAGCATAAAGTTATTATATATTATATAAAGTAATTTAAATTATTTTGCTAAGGGTAACACAAGTGTGTCATCTTACAGTTTCTCACACTATTCAACATTAACATCAGATCAACAATTATAACGATTGACTTTAATATATGCTTGTAAATGTGCTTACATTCATTTAATGTGTGTACATATAATCGATGCAGATTTTTAATGTTTTTTAGTGAGAAATTAAAAGATGGGATGTTTGGCTTTTGTTTTTTTCTATACGTGGGGTTTTATTAGCTTTTGTTTTGTTGCTATTTACAATCAAATAAATTATCCTTTTATTACACAAATGGGAAAATTTGAATTGAATTGCTATTGAAAATAGCAATAATATTTGAAAAATTTAAGCTGCCAGATAAAAATCTAAAAGAACAACTTAAATATAATAATAAAAAAATCCAATAAACACAAAAGTAGGTACAAAAAGAGGGACAGGAAAAAAGTGAGGGGAAAAATAGAAAACAAACAGCAAGATGGTCAATTCTAAAACAAACTATATTAATAGTAACATTGACATTAGAAGGAGCAGGTCAGGAAGGGTGAAAGCAATTCAATTCAAAAGGAAACTCTCTGAGAACTAAAGATACATCACCTGTCCAGGAATGACGATTTAAAGATGGCTGCCTTCACAACAGAATCCATGGAGTACCAGAAATAATGAGCACAATATTTCCAGTGCTGAAAGAACAAATGAAACAGTCCACAGAATTCTATATCCAGCAAAATTTTCTTTCCAAACTAAGAAATAAGACATATCCACATACACAAACCTGAGACAGTTTGTCATGGAATTGTCAGTAATTTCTGTTGCTACAGGACGTTCTACAGGCTACAGGAAGTGGCACGTGATGAAAACCGAGAATATCCCATAGGCCAGAAAAGCCCTGGGCAGAAAGACTGAGATTGCGCCCTCTACTGACAGAAGTTAGTAATGGCAGTGGGCTGGAACTTCAGTCTAAGAATTTATGTAGCATCACAACTGCTGCACTGTATTACTGGTCTTGAGAGAGTCACTAAGCTTGGTCCAGAATCCAAGCAGGGGCCATAGCTCCATCTCCTTTCTCTTTTCATGACTTTCGCTTGTTTGTTTGTTTGGTTGGTTGGTTTGGTTTGGTTTTTGTGGGTACTGCGATCTGGCCCCATGACCTTGGTGTTATAGGGCTCAACTCTAACCAACTGAGCTAATGGCCATCTCCAAACCCCATCTCTTGGTGGAATGTATGTCAGTGAATGTGTGGGCATATTTTTAAACCACCACAGGTAACAATCCAAAAGAGAAATTCAAATCAAATAATTTAAAAATTTAACAACCATAAAAGTAGGTATAAAAAGAAGAACAGAACAATAAAAAGTGATGGGAAAAACAGAAAACAAATGGCAAGATGTGTAACTTTAAAACTAACTATATTAACAATAACAATGAATTTAAAAAGAGAGGGTCAGGAGGGGTGATTACACAACTCCATACAGAAATTTGGCAGATAACAGTTATGTTTATTATCTTGATTATGCTGATAATTTCATGAGTGTAGGCATATTATAAACTGCATCATATTGCACATTTAAAAACTGCACTTTTTTTTGTATGTCAATTATACTTCAATTAGTCCATTTTCAAATGTGTGGAATGAGCCTCAGCATACATCGAAAGAAAAGTTCCCAGATTAAATAAAAAGAAAAAATGCTGAAAAAAATCCCCAAAAGCTAAAATATCTAAGATCAGGGATTAAACAAAGGACATCACTCTCAAATTTGCACAAACAAAAACAAAGGCTAATAAGAGATTAATATAAACAACTACATGCTAAAAATTAGATAACTTACATAAAATGGACCAATTCCTAGAATGGCAAGAACTAATTACCTGCGCAAAAACAAACAAACAAAAACAAACAAACAAAAAAAAACAGAAATTAAATAGAGTTACAACAAGTGAAGATATTAAATTAGTAATTTGAAATTAATTTCTTCCCATGAAGTAGAGCCCGTACCCAAATGGCTTCACTGGAAAATTTTACAGAACACTTAAACAATAACTAACAGCGATTCTTCACAAAATGTTCCAGAAAATTTAAGAGGAGAGAACACTCCCCTACTCATTCTATATTGCCAGTTTTACCCTGATAACAAAACCAGACAAAGACATCACAAGAAAAGTATAGACCAGTATCTCTTATGAATACAGGTGCAAAAATCCTTGACAGTATACCAGCAAACTAAATCCAGCAACATATGAAAGGATTATACACTATGACCAAATAGAATTTATGTTAAGAATACAAGATAGCTTCAATATCCAAAGATCAATCATTATAAACACCATATTAACAGAAAAACAAAAATCATACCATCATTTCAAGATATGCAGAGAAAACACGTGACAGTATCCAACACACTTACCTAACAAGACAACAAACTAGGAATAAAAGAGAACTTCCTTAACCTGACAAAATGCATCAACGAAAAACCTACAGCTAATATCACACTTAATGAGAGACTGTATGTTTTCCACCTAATATCAAGAACAAGATAAATATGTCCACTCTGACCAACTTTATTCAATATGCGTTAGCAAGAAACAGACACATAAGGTATACAGATTAGAAAGAAAGAAGTAAAACTACTCCACTTGCAGATGACATTAAACTGTATATAAAAAATTCTAAGAAATCCACTAAAAATTAGAACAATGTTCAATTTCATCAAGGTTGCAGAATACGAGGAAATACACAAAATCCATTGTATTTCTATACAGTCAATGAATAAGCCAAAACTGAAATTAAGAAAAATAATTGTTTACATCACAAGATATTAATTACTTAGTAATATATCCAATTAAACAAATGCAAGACTTACAGATCAAAAATCCCATAACAATGTAGAAAGAAATGTTTAAAGATTTAAACAAATGAGAAATAACCATATTTATAGATTGCAAGTATAAATATTTTTATGATGGAAATACACCAATGGGAAAAGAATATTTTCAACATGTGGTACTGGGACAACTGGACATCTACATGCAAACGAAAGAAGTAGGACCCTTACCTCACATCAGATAGAAAACAAAACTGAAGTGGATCATAGAACTAAATGTAAGGGTTACAGCAAAAAGGCTCTTGGAAGAAAGTACAGGAATTAACATGTGTTACCTTAGGTTAAGCAATCGTTTCTTAATTATGACAGCAAAGCATAAGCAATAAAATAGAAGACTGATAAGTTGTAATTCATCAAAATTGAACATGTTTTTGTTTCAAAGAACATCATTAAGGAAATGAAAAGACAATTTACAGAATAAGAAAAAATCTTTAAAAATCATATGCCTGATAAGGGATCTGTATACAGAATATGAAAAGAACTTTCTCAATAAGAAAACGACAATACAATTTTTTAAAAGTTGGCAAAGAATTCCAATAGGCGTTTCTCCAAAGAAGATATATAAATGGTCAATAATCACATGAAAAGACGTCAAACATCATTAGTCCTTAGGGAAATGCAAATCAAGCCCACAATGGTATACTACTTCATATTCAAAAGTATTAGTTTAAGCAAAAAGACAGATAATAAGTATTGGTGAGGAGAAATTGAAACCCTCATATATAGCTCTACAGTTTGGTCATTCTTCAAAAAGTTAGACAGTTAGTATATAACCAAGAATTTCCAACCTTACCTGTCCACTCCAGATAACTGAAAACATATGTCCATACAAAAATTATATCCGATTGTTCATAGAACCATTATTTATAACAGCAAAAAGTAAAAACAACCCAAATGTCTGTCAACTGATGAATGAACAAACAGAATGTGATAGACCCATATGATGGAGTATATTTGCCATTAAGAAACCTGAAATACTCGTCATTCTGAAGCTTGTAAAACTCCAAAAATTAGGCTGAAGTTATTCCTTGCCCCAAATAGTGTATACTTGTCTCTCCTTGCTCCTTTCCACTAGATATAGCCAAAAACTCTGGAAATAATACAAAACACAAGTAGAAAGAAACTCTGAACAGTGGTAAGAAGAGGGCAGGCTTCTAAGTGGAGGCAAAGTGTAGGAATAACAGAGCAGCAGGCATTTGATGACCACCCACCCTACAAAAGAAGGTGACCTAGACCTGGTATTTCTCAAAACCCAGCATAACAACCTATTTTGGCCCATACAGGCTCCTTTCTCCCCTGGACCCAAGAAGAATTCTGCCCAAATCGCTGGACCAGCCAATTAGAATCAGAAAGAGGGGTGTTATTGGCAATACTGATGACAATAAATAGCCAAGGAATGTGTTAGCCTTCCCACCTTGACCTGAGACCCTGCTCCATTCAGTGCATGGCAGGATGCGCTGGCAGGGATCACGTCTCAACAACAGTTTGTATGCAGAAGAAGTCTGTTCATATTCATTGGTGAGTGGCAGTATATTGTGTGATATACCGTATTTAACCCATTCTTAGAAATGGTGAACTTTTAGATTTTGTCCAGCTACTAAGTATTAGTGTTTCTATACACGTTTTTGGCACAGACGTGCATTCTTAGGATAACTATGTAAGTTAGAGTAGAATTACTGAGTCATATTGTATGTATCTATTCAGCTTAATAGAATCTGCCAAAATTGTGCCAGAGTCCTGGCTCTAATTTCTCTTTCCACAAACTATGTATGAGAGTTCCTCACTGATACAAGCTATTGCCAAGGTGTGAGATTTATGTTTGTCCAGGCTCTCTGGATGAGGCAATTTCACCTATGGCAGGGAGTTTGAAACAGGTAGAGCATGGCAGAGTTGTTAAGCTGATGAAACAGAGATTAAAAGTCGAGGCTGCTGTGCAGCTGATATTTACCTGGTACGACACTCTAGATGAGGGAGCTGTTCACAGGACCAAGGCAGAAGTCTGTGTGGAAGTTTACAATAGGTCCTTGGTCAGGGCCTGGGCTGAACATGTGCACAAGACTCATCAAGGCATAGCAGGCAGTGGCTGTGAGGCTAAGAGAGGAATGGAAATAACAGAGGTCTTGCAGTGCCCATTGACTGTGGGAAAGTACAGCAACCTGTAGCAATCTGTTAGATAATATTCAGTCATCAAACATATGCTTTAATCAGAGTCCAATATGAGTAGGAAGAGTAATGGATCAGGGAAAAAAACATATGATTATAGAAAAGAGGTCAAAAATTCCCAACTTTTGAAAAATATATTCTAATTACAGATCCAAGATTAGTGGAACCAAAAATCAAAATAGATATGCATGTGGTACATCATACTTAAACAGCTAAAAGACAAATAATAAAATTAAATGTGCCAGAGAAATACAAATTAATTGCCTTCCTATCTGGGAATAATGATGTAAACAATGGCTGCTTTCTCAAGAGTATCCACAGAGAGCGGGAGAAAAACGGACCAGCATCTTTCCAATGCTAAAGAAAAAATAAGATTGTCAACTCAGAATTCTGTATCCAGCAAAACTATCCTTCCAAACTGAGAATGACATAAGAAACCTCCACACAATTAAACCTGAGACAATTTGCTGCTGGATAACCTGTAAGGCAAGTAATACTGTAGCAAGTTCTTCAGACTATAGTGAAACAACACTTCATGCAAATTAAAAATTAAGGAATAAAATGAAGAGCACACACACAAAAAAGAAGATGTGAAAATACGTGGCGAGGGATCTTTTTAAAGGGCTACTTGATTCAGTTTGCTAGTGTTTTGTTGAAAATTTTTGCACCTTTTTTCATCGGGATATTGGCCTATAGTTTTCTTTTCCTGTTTTTGTTCTTGTCTGTTTTAGGATTGATCCCAGGGATGCAAGAATGGTTCAACATTTAGGTTGGTTATTTATTTTGTCCAGCGTATAAATAAAGCTGTGATGAACATGGGAGCATAGGTATCCGTTCAACATGATTTTCATTCTTTGGGTATATTCCCAGAAGAGGGATTGTACCCCCAAAATATGTATAATCAATTATGCTTCAGTTAAAAAACAAAAGGGTGGTTAACCAAATGGAAATCAACAAACTTGATATATCACAGCAACAGTATGATGGACAAAAACCAAACGATCATCTCAACTAATGCATAAAATGTATTTTATAAAATTCAATATCCCATTCTGACAAAAAGCCCAACAAACTGGGTATAGAAAGAACATACTTCAACACCATCAAGGCTACATATGACACGCCCACAGTTAATATCACACAAATGTGGAAAAGATGAAAGTTTTTTCTCTAAGAACGATGCCCACTTTCACCACTCATAACACAGTACTGGAGCAATTAGGCAAGAGAAAGAAATAAAGGTCATGCAAATTGTAAAGGAGGAAGTCAAATTGTCCCTGTCTGCAGATGACATGATTTTATATGTAGAAAATCCTAAAAGTTTCAGCCAAAACTCTTAAAACTGATAAATGAATTCAGTATAGTTGCAGGATACAAATGAAAATACAAAAATCAGTAGTTTCTGAACACCAATAATGAGCAACCTGAATAAGAAATCAGGAAAGCAATCCCATTTACAGCAGCTAAAAAAAAAAAAAAAACTACTTAAATATAAATTTTACCAAGGGAATGACAGATCTGCAGAAGAAAAACTAAAAAACACTGATGAGAGAAATTGAAGACATGAAGAAATGGTCAGACGTGGACATTCCACTTTCACGGATTGGAAGAATCAATAATGTGAAAAATACCACACTACCAAAAGCTGCCTATAGATTCAACTCAATCCCTATCAAAGTGCCAGTGACATTCTTCACACAAAATAGAAAAAACAATACTGTAATTTGTTTGAAACCACAAAAAAACCCTAATAGCCAAATTACACCTGAACAAAGGGAACAAAGCTGGAAGCACCACAGTACCTGACTTCAAAATATATTGCAAAACTGTAGAAACCAAAACGTCATGATACTGGCATAAAAAAAGCCTAGAAACTTATAGAACAGAATCGAGAACCCAGAAATAAAACCACATATTTACAGCCAACTGGTTTCTTCTCTTCTTTTTTCAGATTATAAAATAATTTATTGATATTTTTTTTAATCTTCAGTAATTTTTTTTCTGTTTCACATCACAAATTATATATGTCCCAGAAATGATTTCTTCTTATTATTATTTGCATTTTTACATATTTATGGGGTTCAGAGTTGAATACCAGTATTTGTGTACGGTGTGTGATGATCAAATCAAAACTGATTTCGGACAAAACCCTAAGAATATCCATTAGGGAAAGGACAGTCACTTCAATAAATGGTGCTGGGAAAACTAGATACCCATATGCATGAGAATGAAATTAGACCCTATCTCTCACTATATGCAAAATAACCTCAAAATGAATGAAAGGCTTAAATGTAAGACCCAAGACTATGAAACTACTTGTAGAAAACATAGAGGAAATGCTTCAGAATATTGGTCTGGGAAAAGACTTTATGAACAAGACCTGAAATGTACAGTCAACAAAAGAAAAAAAAAACAAAAACCAAGAAACAGACAAATGAGATTACATCAAACTAAACAGCTTCTGCACTGCACAGAAAAGCAATCAACAGACACAACCTGCAGAATGGGAGAAAGTATTTGCAAGCTATGCATCTGACAAAGGATTAATATCCAGAATATAAAAAGAACTCAAACAACTTAACAGCAAAAAACAAGCAAACTAATAATCCAATTAAAATATGGGCACATGAGCTGAATAGACATGCTTCAGAAGAAGACATATAAATGGCCAAGAGGTATAGGAAACAATGCTCAACATCAGTAATCTTCAGGGAAATGCAAATCAAAACTACAATGCAATATCATGTCATTCCAGGTAGAATGGCTAACATTAAAAGACGGAAAATACCAAAGGCAGACGAGGATGCACGGAATGTGGAATTCTTACACACTGTTGGTGGGAATGCAAATTAATACAGCCATTATGGAAAACAAGATGGAGCTTTCTCAAAAAGGTAATAGTACAATTAAAATGTGATCCAACAGCCCCACTACTGGATATACGTTTAAACAAAGGAAAGGAAATCAGTATATCAAAGAGATGTGTGCACACTCATTTTTATTGCAGCACTATTTATAATCACAAAAACATGGAATCAACCTAAGTATCTATTCCCAGATGAATGGATAAAAAAAATGAGGTATGTAAACACACAATACTATTTAGCCATTAAAAAGAATGTAATCCTGACATGGGCACATGTGTGAGCTTGGTGGATATTATGTTAAATGAAATAAGCCAGGAGCAGAAAGAGGAACACTACATGTTCCCACTCATATCTGGAAGCAAAGAAAGTTGATCATGGGAAAGTAGAGATAAGAATGGTGCTTACCAGAGATTACCATGTGGAACTTTTGCAGAGGATTCTTAAAGCAAATGCTCTTCAGAGGTCCTGGTTTTCTAAAGCCGTGCAGTTTCAAATATTGACCTTGCAGAGGACTGGACATTTTTCTCAGGCTATAAAGTCTTTGCTGTAAGATAAAGATTTGTGGAACAGCAAGGCTGCTGGCTCAAGGACAGGAGGATTACTGATTGTTATGTGAAGACACTGGAAATTTTCTGGAAAGAGAAGGAATGTTTGCTAAGATCAAGCTTTTCGTCATGGATCACTTAATTGTCTAAGCGCATGTCATCTGATTTGTTTCACTGAAAGTTACCAGCCTATATTGTTAAATTATATCCCCACCTTTGTTCTCTTCCTGTAACTTCCTGCTCTGGAAGATAAATGCATGAAGAGAAACCCAATTCGGGGTAGATTTCCTAAGGAAGGGATGCCTCTCGCTTGTGGGTTCTGGGGAAGTTAACCACTTCGGCGCTTCTCACTGCACAGAAGAGATGGGCTTTGAGTAATCCTTTGTGGCTCCATCACTCAGGGGAAGTGGGGTGACAAATCCGGGGCCAAAGCAACAAGTTTTTAGCAGAAGGATAAAGTGGTAGGGGATAGTGAGAGTTGATTAACAAATACAATATAAGAGCTAGGTAGGAAAAATAGGATTTAGTGTTCTATGGCACTGCAGGGTGACTGCAATTAACAACAATTTATTGTATACATTCAATCAGCTGGAAAAGAGGATCTTGAATGCACCCAACACAAAGAAACAATAAATGTTTGAGATAACAGGCAAAAAAATACCAGTGGTTACCAGCGTATCAAGGAGAGAGAGAGATGCACCGATGAATAGGTGGAGAACAGAGGCTTCTTAGGGAAGTGAAACTATTCTGTATGATACTGTAATAGTGAATACATGACATTATGCAGTTAGCAAAACCCATAGAACTATAAAACACAGAGAGGGAATCCTAATGTAAATTTCACTTAATAATAGTGTATCAATATTGGTTCATAACTGTACCAGCAATGCTGGATATTAATAATAGGATAAAGTCTGTATGTGTGTAGGGTGGTATTTTCTGCTCGATTTTTCTGCAAACCTAAAACTGCTATAAAGTAAAGTCTACTACTCATAAATAAAATAAAATGTATGGGGAAATACAAGACAATTTTTCTACTGTTTTTAACATGCATTTCAATGTATAAAGCAAAAACTGATAAAAACAGTATCGTATACTTAAAATATATGACAACAAGACCACAAAGTAAAAGGGATTAAAAGAAAGGACTAAGTCATGAGGGTATATTTACATGGAGTGGTACAAACATAACTCGAAGTACACCAGGGCAAGATAAAGGTTGACATGCCAATCCCTAGAGCAACCATTCGTCCCGGAGTAGGTAGTAATCTGGTTACTGTGGCTGTATAATTCAATCCCCCAAACTTAGCTTTTTAGTATACTCATTATTTACTGTATTTGTTTCCTAACAGACTGTACTTCAATGAAAGTACTTGCATCATAGGACTCATACCTTGTGAATGCTAAAAACTAAAGGAAAATTTATTGAATCTATAAAAAATTTAACTTAAAATAACTAGGTATAATGATAATAAAGAAATGCACTCTTTAGGAAGATCATTTGCCTTAACAGCAATTCTTTATCTTATGGACATAAAGACTGAATTAACTTTCTATAAAAGAAATAAAATGTACAGATTCAAAACTATTTCAATAACTAGTATTTGTAGAGATAAAAAAAACTTGCTCTAATAGCACACCAGCCTTTTCAGCTCAACCATCCTACTGAGAAAAACTAGGAAAGCTGGAAGATATTAAAGATGTTGTTGGAAGGCACCACAAATCAAAGGAAGAAAGCATTCAAAAAGACACAATCTCAATTAGGAGAGAAGCCTTTGTCATGAGAACCACTCACATTTGTTACCGCTTCTCCCTTGAAGGCCTTTGCTGATTCCAAGGATGTGAGTGACGATCCAGGAGGCTTCAGCAGAAAGTTGGAGCTGAGCAGCTAAGCACCTGAGAATGACTTCTGGCGGTCTCACCCAACCAAGAGGACACAGGTTCAACCTGACAGTTCACAGACGAAACGAATCACAGAAAACAAATCAAGGGTTCATTTGGCATCCCCAAGGGGATATGTCCTAAGGTCAATATAAACCTAAAATAGAAAACTCCACACAAAGCTCGAGATCCAGCTTTAAAAGGACTCAATTTCTGACTGCAGTGTGATTAACTGTCCCCACCCTAACTGCTGGTCAACTGCAAACGTATGCCAGAGAATGATAAAATCACCCAGAAACTCCAGTTACGTCTACACTATTTCATACAGAAAATCCAGCCTGCAATCAAAAGTACCCACACATGCAGAAAGCGAATGGGGTGGGAAAGGACTAGCATCAGGATTGGGATCCATTTTCTCCATATAATGAAGTTGCCTGGAACAGAAAGAACTAAGACTTGGTGATTCCCACACAATTTACAGCAACAGTGAGATACCACTACAAACCTGCTAAATGAGAAACAATGAAAAATAATAACCATAATAAGTGGTGACAAGTACTTAATCAAAGGTGACTCTTTTACACTGCTGCTAGGGTTTAACACAATATGTTCACTGCAGAATATTTACACAAATTCTAAAGAATCTGAAAGGCACAACTATCATGTGATCTAGCCATTCGGTTCCATGAAATTAAAAAATAAATAAATAAATAAATAAAAATTTACATCCATACAAAGACACCTTCAAGAATATCCATAACACAGGAAAGGATGGAGGGCTTTGGCAAGATGAGAAGGGAACAATATGAGGTTCATAAGGAACCTAGGTGGAAGAGGAAAGGATATTTATGTTATCTTGATTGTGATGACAGTTTCATTAACACATGAAAGTCTTTAAACTTTTTTGATGGCTTTAAAATTGTGTGCTTTATTTTAAATCAATTATACCTCAAAGAATTGCTCCAAATGTGCAGTATGCACCAAATATGTGTCGCAAAGAAATTTCAGATCATTAAATTTAAAACAGGAAGTACTAAAATCTGTAAATCTGATAATCAAGCTCAAGTATTTGTAAAATTACCCAGTAATCTTAATCTAAAAAAAAATGAAAAACAAAATTAAGATCAATGGATGAAATTTTTTCAGTTATAAAAAGCAGAATCAACAAATCCAAAAGTTGTTTTTAGATGTTACTTTTGTTGTTTTTCTTTTCTGTAATAGGTTTAAAAATGATGAGCCCTTGAGACATTTATCAACACAAAAACCAGACATTATTACCAGGAATGGAGAATTATCTGTCCAGATCCTTGAGACATACACATAATATTTTAAGCAAACTTACGCTGATAAAATTGAAGTTACATTAATTCAGTAAATTCTTTAAAAAAATGAAATTAGAGAAAAATTAAGAAATCTCAATAATCTTACATCTATTTGACAAATTGCATCTGTAATGAAATATTTCCTACCAGTGATTCTATTCTACACCCTGGTGCCTGAAGACTTGCTGTTTTCCATTTAATGAAAAAGAACCCCAATCTTGCACAATATTTTCCAGATAAAAGAAATGCTTCTCAATTATATTATGAGACTGGTATAAACTTTACACAAAATCAATAATATAAGAAAGATAAGAAAATAAAATCAGTGGTTATAGTGGAGAACAGGAGAAATATAGCACCATCTTTCCAATGGTGAAGGGAAAAGTAAAACTGTCAATTGAGAATTCCATACGTAGAAAAATTATGCTTTCACTGAGAGTGAAATAAGAAACAACCAAGCTTGAGACAATTTACCACTGGGAAAACTGTAAATGAAGTAACGCTAAAGGAAGTCATTCAGGGTGAGGGTAGAGTTATCTCTCCTGGTGCAAACTAAGAACCGCAGGAAGAAGTGAAAAGCTCTGATTAAGTAAAATATGTGAATAAATACACGATTATTTACGATTATTTAATTCATAACTGAGTAGAGCTAACTACTCTGTTCAAGCAAAACATCACAACAAAATAGAGTTCCCATCTTCAACTACGTTATCAAAGGTCCACCCAGACCACGCTGTATGTACCTAGTTAACTCAAATCACCATCACATGGCATCCATAGCGGTGCAGTTGGAAGATGGTACGTTCATACTTGCTATTACTAAAGAGTGCACCCTCCACCACACCACAGTGTTAATGGAGAGCAGGTAGAAAGTTTGGACTTCTACTCTCTGGGAATTAATGATATACTGCTCCCGTTCTTGCTGAAGTGCCGTAAGAGGAAGCTCAGAGAAGAGTAACAGTTTTCACCACAGCCCATGCTAAAGAAGTCACTCTAGATGGTGTGAGTAGTATGCACATGAGGAGCTGTGACCTGCCACTCTCAGTGGAAGCCTAGTTTGGGGACAGAACTTCCAACCCTACCCAGGATTAATGAGGAACATCCCCCACTCAGGAGTCAATGGATGCCAAGGGTTGAATCTGGACTTCTACAATCACCTGGCAACAGAGGCCGTGCCTTCACTTTCCCCCTGTTGATGTGGTGCAAAGGAAATAATCATTGACACTGAAGGCAGAAAAAGAGTAATTACCCAGTCAGGAAACAGAAAGGAAATATGAATAAGGGGGTGGGTAGGAGAACAAAGTCTCAGAGACCTGTGGGTCAATAACAAAGGTTCTAACATTCCTGTCATGAGAATCCCATAAGGAGTGGACAGAGTATAGTACTGTGAATACTTTTATAAATAATGCCTGAAAGCTTCCCAATTTGTCAAACAAAATCTATACGTACACGGCCTTAACAAAATTCTCTCAGGATAAACCTGAAGAATTCCAGACCAAGATACATCATGACCAAAATTCTGAAAACTAAAGACAAAAAAAATATATATATAAATAATTATTGAAAGCACCAAGAGAGAAATGGCATCATACCAATAGAGAAAAAAATATGACAACATTCAAATTATGTTGAATTTATCATCAAAAACCAGGGAAGCTAGACGAAAGTGCCACATTTTTCAAGTGCTGAAAGAAAAGAAATGTGAAATTCTAAACCCCTGAAAAGATCCTCAGGAATCAAGTGAAAACCAAGACATTTTCAGATGAAAGAAAACTAAGAGAATTTATTGTCAGCACAACTACCTTAAAATAATAGCTAAAGGAAGTTCTCTAAACAGAAAGAAATTTAAAAATCAGAAATCGTGGAATATCCAAGAAGAAGGAAGGACAAGGTGAGCAAAAGCCAGGTGAATACAATAAACCAAGTTTCTCTTCTTTAGTTTTCTAAATAAGGTTTTTCATTAGAAGTAAAAATTGTAACATTTTCTTATGTGGACATCAAAGTATGAAGAGGAAGAATTTAAAACAATTATATTAAAAATAGTGGGCGGGTAAAGAGATGTAATATGAGATAAGGTTTTTAACACATCACTAAAAGTTGTGAAATAATGACACCAGATTGTGATAAGTATACATATACATATATTTGTGTATATATATATATTGAGATATAGATATATATATAAAGTTAATAGTAATCAGTAAAATAGTAATGCAGAAAAACACACTTAAATACACTATACATAAATAAAAATAAAAAATCAAATTACAAAAAATTTTTAAAATACCCTCAGGAAGGCAGACAAAGGAAAATGAAGAAATAGAAACAGAGAAAACAAACAGAAAAAAAGTTATAGCGCACTTAAATCCTAACATACAGATAATAACATTAAATGAAAATGACGTATACAATTGTATAACAACTGAGAGATAAATACCGGCTGAGTGAATTAACAAAAAAATGACTCAACTATTTTCTGTCTATAACAAACTTGCTTTAAATATAACGACATAAGCAGACTGAAAGTAAAGGATATGGAAAGATATACCAAAAATTTTCAAATAAAGCAGGAATGGCAATAAGAGTATTACATGAAGCAGAATTCAGAGCAAAGAAAATTAACAGAGACAAAGATGGACATTATATTATAAAATAACAAATGGCCAGTTTAACAAAAAGATCTAGAAATCCTGAATATGTATTTACCCCAAAACAGAGCTATAAAGTATGAGAAGCAAAACTGATACAGTTGAAAGAATAAATAGTTGAATTCACAATTATAGCTAGAGACAACAGTCACTGTCTCTCAACAGTTGACAGAAAAATTATATAGATTCAGCAAAATTTCTGAAGAAATCAACACCACCATCAATCAACAGGATGTGTTCCACAATTACAGAACACTGCGCCCAACAACAGCAGGAGACAAATTTGTTGCCATTGTCCATGGAACATACACCAAGACAAATCATATTGTCAAGCATAAAATAAACCTCAAAAAATTGAAAAGGACTGAAATCACAAGAATGTGTTCTGTGACCTTAATAAAATCAAATGGGAAATCAATAACAGAAACATAACAGGAAAACCTCCAAAATTTGCAAACAAAAATATTCACTTGCAAATAATCCATGGGTCAAATAAAATTTATTTTTAAAAAACTCACTGAAATACATATAAAATAAAATAAATCAACATTTAAAGTAGAAAACAGAAATAGAAAAATAGCAAGCTAAAGAGGCGGAAACACTTCTCAGTTCAATTTATAAAGCTACTATTATCATTATATCAAAATCAGACAAAAATGCATCACAAAAAACACAATCTACAGACATAAAACCACAAAATCCTTAAGATAATGGCAGCAAATAGAACTCAGCAATATATTAAAAGTTTATGCACCACAAACAAGCACATAATTCCAGGGATACACACAAAAAGGTAACCGTGGAATGTGATGGGTATGTAAATTAGTTTGACTATAGCAATCAGTTTGCTATGTCCGTGTATATCAAAAAATCACGTTGTACACCTTAAATATATACAATAACTAAAAAACACAATTAATGTAATCTACCATATTAACGTGCTAAGAAATGAAAATAACATGAACACAGTAATTGATGAAGCAAAAGCAATTAAACAAATTGAATACCCATTTGTGATAAAAACTCTCAGAAAAACATGAATACATGGGGGTTTCCTAAACTTGACGGAGCAGCTGAAAATGCCTACAACATTCAGTATATATAATGGTGGAAAAATGAATGCTTCACTGGTAGGTTCAGGAATAAGGCAAATATGCCCAATTTCACCACTCTTTATTCAAAAGAGTGCTGGATGGTGAGTGAGGGCAACAAAACAAGAGATGGAAATAAAAGGCATATAACCCTGAAAGGAAGAAAAAAAAAAAAAAACTACCTATACTTGCAGGTGTCATGATGTGTACAGAGACAATCTCAACGAAACTACAAAAAAAAAAAAAAAAAAAAAAAAACCTTTAGAAATAAGAAGCAACACTGGCAAGGTTATGAGACGCAAGAGGAACATATAAATCCCGCTGTATTTCTATATACTCATGATAGACATATGGACACGGAAATAAAAAATACAACAGAATTTACAATTGCTTCAAAAGTTAAATACTCAGTGTTAAATGTAACAAAGCATCTACTGGCATTCTAAGCTAAAAGTTACATAACACACATGAGAGAAATCAAAGATTATGGAAAGACAAATCAAACAAATGGACAGACATACTCTGCACATGGATTGAGGGCTAACCATGGTTAAGATTTAAATTGTCACCTAAGTGATGTAAAGGCTTAATACAATTTCTAAGTAAATTCCAACAATACTATTTGGAAATATTCAGAATACTGTCCTAAAATTGATATAAACGGGAAAAAGAACTAGAATACTTAACATTTTGAAATAACAAATTATGTGGGACAACTCACTCCACTTAATTTCAAGATGTATTATACAGCTATAGTAATCAAGACAGTGTGGTATTAATACTGAGATAGACACACAGATGAAAGAAACAGAAAAAGAACCCAGAAATAACCCTACACAGCATGGCCAATTAATTTTTGATAAAGCTACAAAACAATTCTATTGAGAAAGAGTATATTCAAAAATTATGCAATAGCAATTGGACATTCATAGGTCCATAAGTTGACCTCGATCAAACTTCATGATGCCTCATACAAAAATAACATCAAAATGTATCATAAATTTAAAAAAAAAATCTATAAAATAGACTTTTAGAAATGAAATAAGATTAAAAACCTTCCAGACATCGGGCAAGACAAAGAGTAATCAGATTTCACATCAAATATACAATCCATACAAGGGAAAAGTGAGAAATTAGTCTTGGTCAATATTAAACACTTACTATGCTAAGAGCTTTATCTTCTATTAAGCAAACAGAGAGACAAGCTACATACTGCGACAAATATCTATAAGCCGAATATGTGACAGAAAACAAGTATCTGTAATATAGAAAGTAATCTTATAACACACATTTTGAAAATCCAACTGTAAAATGGTCAAAAGAAATAGAGATTTCACCAAAGAGGATATACAAATAGTAAATAATCACATGGAAACATGTTTAACATTATAATTATTTGGTAAATGCAAATTAAAATCACAATGCGATATCACTACACAGCTATCCGAATGGCTAAAATAAAAAATAGTGACACCATGAAATGCAGACAAACTCAGACACTCTTTCTTGGAATGGAAGATGGCGCAGCCACTGTTACAAATTTCAGCAGTCTGAAAAAAAAAAAAATCGCTGAATATGCTAGTACCATATGACATAGCATTGCACTCTTTGGAATTTAGCAAAGAGAACTAAAGACGCATGTTTCCAAGGAAACATGTACAGAAATGTTTGACCCAGATTTATTTGTAATAGCCCCAAACTGAAAACACCCGGATGTCCCTCAAATAGTTAAACAAAATGTGGTATATCCATAGCATGGAATTCTACTCAGCAATAAAAACTTTAAAAACCTATTTATACACGCAAAAATCTTTATGAATCTCCGGATAAGTATATTGAGAAAGAAAAAAAATGTCCCAGAGGTCACATACAGAATGATTCCGTGAATATAATGTTAATAAATTTTTTAAATATTACACTACTGAACAGATCATTAGTTGCCAGAAGTCAAGGATGGGGAGACGAACGACAGGGGCCTGCCTATATCAGGGAAACGAGAGGGATTCTTGTGGCGATTGAAATGTTCTCTATCTTGACTGTATAAATATAAATATCCTGCTTGAGATAGTGCTCCATGGATTTCAAGATGTTAAACCTGGGTAAAAGTAAGTAAAGGGTACATGGATCTCTTCATATTAATTCTTGTAACTGCAAATGAATGTACACTTACCTCAAAATAGAAAGTTAATTTTGTTCATAGTCTTGATATAGAAATTGGGATTAATTGGCTATGGGAGGAAAACAACTATTAATTAAAACTGATTTTAAATAATAGGTTTAGGGGAAAAAAAAAAAAAAAAACCCTGCCTCCTGTAATAATCAACGAGTCCAAGCATCCTGCTGAGAAAAACTGGGAAAGCTGGAAATATATGAAAGATATCCCTTTGAGGTATTACAAGTTTAAGGGGGCAAGAATTAAAGGTTCACAATCTCAGGAGAAAGTAAAGCCCAAGTGGTGAGATCTAACTTTGGTATCATTTTCGCCACAAAGTATTTGTTAATTGAAAGATCTGAATGAGCACTCAAGATGCTAACACAAAATTGAGGCTGAGAAACTAAGCAACTGACCGTCTTCCAGTACTATCTCCATCACAGGCAGCACAAATTCAGCTCAGAGCCCACCAAAGCAGAAGGCTAATTAGTGTTTTAAAATTTTAGGTTCTTTTGACATCCTAGAGGGGATATGCACTAAATGTCTATGTGAACAGGAAATACAATATAACTTGAAATCCAGCTTCAAAAGTTCTCAAGGTCAGAAAGGGCATTTCACCAGGTTACTGCCTCTCAATAGCAAAAGAAATGGTCCCTGGAGGAAGATATAATCACCCAGAGCCTGCAATTATCTCTACACTACATCAAGCAGAAAAGCCAGCATGCAATAAAAAAGAACTATACATGCAAAACATGAATGGAAAGGATTCGCATCAGGCCTTTAATCTGTTTTCTCCATTTACTGGGAATGCTTGGAACACAAAGAACTATGACTTGGTTACACCTTGCAACATAAAGCAACAATGCATACCTATTAGAAGGGCTACAGTTAAAAGTTCTGACCATGACAAACAATGGCAAAGATGTTGAGCACCTGTGACACTCATATTGCTGGTAAGCTGTAAAATGGTATAATGTTGCAAACTACTTTGTCATACTGTATAATAACTTAAAGAAACACTAATCATGCGATCCAGTCATCCATTTCTGGAAGTTTAATTTTTTTTAAGAAAATGAAAGTATATGTCCATAGAAAGACTTACACAAGAATGTGCATAGCATGGGGAAAAGGTGGAGTGTTTGGGCAGAATCAGCAGAGAGGGGATACATATATGCACAAGAAAACTTGGAAAAGTATGTAAGATGGATAGTTACATTATCTTGATTATGGTGACTGTTTCACAATATATAATATCTCAAAACATATATTGTTCATTTAAAAGTTGTGCAGTTTTTTAAGTCAATTACACCTCAATAAAGCTATTACGATGTATGAGTTGCCCCAAAATATATGCAAATGAAAATAAATAGCATTAATTGCACAAGTGAAAATACTGACAATTTAAGATATGACAGCTGACCTCAAGCAATTGAAAAATGAGTAATTTACTATAAAAATAATTGAAGACATGAAACAATAAAATTAAGATCAGTGAATGAAATTTTAATGATTGCAAAGAGAAGATTGACGAATCCCAAAGTTTTTATTGAACTGAATATAAAATTGACAGATCCCTTGCACAAATTATGGAGAAAAATAAAAGAAACCTATTACCAGTACGAGAAACGTAGATTGAATCACCACTACCAATCCTGTAGACAAACACATAATACTACAAATTGATATTTATATAAATTTTATGCTAACAAATTTTAAAGTGTATGGAATGACAAAAAATTTTAAAAGTGGGAAATCTCAATAGTCCTTCAATTATTAAATCAGTAGTGTTTATAAAAAAAACCTTTTTTACAAAAGAATTCTATGTCTTAGTGCCAGAATTCCTGAACTTTTCTGTATAATGAGAAAGAAATAACACCAATCTTGTTCAAAGTCTTCTGCAGAATAGAAGAACACTCTCCCAAATGTTATAGGAGAACTTTGTAAACTTTACATCAAATTGATGAGGATATTATAAGAAAGTAAATCAAACGTTCATATCCTGCATGACCAAACCACAGAAAACTACAACTTATGTTTGATATAAAAAATCAAGGATGCATTAATTATAAAACACAATGCTCAAATTGAGGTTAATCCAAGAACGAATTCTTGTTGGTTTAACATTTTGAAATCAAACCACTTTTTAAAAAGCAAGAAAAAAATGTACTATTACAAAGGGAATAACCATTTGACATAATTTGCCACACTTAAGATTAAAAACTAAAACTCAGAACACTGCAGCAAATATCCTACTCAATGGAAAAACATTGAAAATTTACCCCTGAAATCAGAAAAGATACACCAATATCTCCTGTCCCCAGTTCTACGCAACATTTTATGGCAGTCTTAGCCAGGGCAATAATGCAAGAGAAAATGTAAAAGACCTGAAATTTAAAAGGAAGATATGCAAACATCATTATTAAAACATTACATGTTTATGTTTCCAGACTATCTAAAAGCAATCTGTAGCAAATGTATTAGAATTAATAAGCGTTAGCAAGATTGATGGACACTAAAGAGTCAAACATAAACACATTTGTCAGAGAATAGCAGTTCTTTAATGAACTTTGTATACATATCATCAGAAATGGCAGACAAACCCTAGAGGACAAGGATATGTTTTTAAGGCTTTTTCTATATACTTATTGGATAAACTTTGAGAGTCGTCATAACCCTGATCATTGCTGTCAATTTTCTCCGATATCACGGTAACAGAAGCCCCTTAATATAAAGGAAACTATATAATACACTTGACGTTTAATGTCAGTGAAACTTCCAATTCTGTAGTTTTTAAGCATAGCTTCTTTCCCTGTTCTGCAATAACTCAAAAAAAAGAAGAAAAGCATATGCCACCTTTTGTCTATTTCTTTGATTTTTCATTTATTAATTACACATACATCGTGTGCTCACTGAACACTCTCCAAAATGCAGATCTCCATTCCTTTCACAAGTAACCATGACTAGCAGCGAACTGTGTGTATTAACAGATCTACACACACATATGTATTCACATAAATAGTATATTTACAAATTGTGCACAGATTGGAAAGTAAATTATAATTTGCTTTCTTTTTTAGCAATATATCCTGGAAGTTTTCTCCATAAGTCTAGCTTTAAATTGGTTGAAAAAGCTACATAGTATTCATGGTACAGACAAAGAATAATTTACTCAGAAATAGCAGTTTTGCCATATTCGGACCCATAATTTCATGTACATGTGTGAATAATTGTGTCAGATGTGGTATTAGGAGGTGAATTACATTATAGAAGTTTAAGTAAAAAAAAAAGCCAAATGACTTTCAAAAAACCAGTTCTATTTTATACCACTTTGACAACCTCGTAGCAAGATATTATATAGAGTCTTGCTATGAATAACTTGAACTAAGTATTAAGCATATTTAAGAGAGTAATTGCCAATTTATACTTAGCTTGTGTGTACATCAGTACTTAGATGCAATGTTAAGTCCATTTGTTAACCTATCATTATAATTATTTTAAATACCAAAATTATTACATATTAAGCCTATCGAATTGTTACGCATATCCTCTCATCATTGGCCTCTGTTCTATCTGTCCACAGAAAGTACATGTCCATGCTGATAGATTCTGCTTAGTACTCACAGATTCTGATATTTGCTACATTTCTATGAATCGCTTCTGATATGGTTCTGCCAAAGTTTAATGTTACTGAATGCTGTAGAATAGCCTTAGATATAAAATATTTTGCAATAAAAGTGTCAATTCCTTATTCTCCCTCAAGGAGTTTTGGCATTTCTCATTCAATTTCTCATCCAAGTCACAAGTAATACCAGATCAGAAATAAGAATAACAAACCATTTGGATATTTTATGTGGAAATGTGCTTAATTCATTTCAAGTTGTGCACATGCAGATATCTTTACGTATTGAAGATAAAATTAAATGTTTGCTTTTTGGCTTTTCTTATTTTTCATACCAGCTATATGTTCTGCTTTTCTTTGTTTTATTGTTACTGTCCAATAAATTACCTTCTATTTACACATATGGAATAACCTGCATTGACATAAAATATATTGAAGTTTTTGAAGTCTTAGTAAACTGTATATTTGGCACCTATGTGAAATATAAGTAATATTAATGAAGTAAGCTAATGTATACCCAGGAAATACTTCACAGAAATAGATATAGATTACCCACCCATGAACAATGATTTAAATGACAGCTGCCTTCTTAGCAGGATCCACGGAGAACAAGAAAAATGGTATGCAATCTTTCCAATGCTGAGGAACAAGGTAAAATTTGAAACCCAGAACCATGAGAGCAGTACCCAAGCCACACACATAACCAAAGGTAAAGGATGAATACCTTTTTGGTAAGAAGCTTAAAGATAAAACCTGTGACAAAACAGTGTCTTACGCTGACCAGACGAAGAACTCAAAAAAGCCAAGCTAGAAGATGACAACATGGGGAAATATCTGAGAAAGGATATCAGAAACCGTACTCTGCAGTAGAAACAGACTTCATAAAATTAGTCCAGTTTTGTCACCAAACAAACACCAGACAAATGGCAGCACCAAGCCAGCTGGGGGATAAATGTCCATGTTTCTTATCTTATATTATGCAACATGTCCACTTCTTAACAACAAAAAAAGTTATGAGACATTGAAAGAAACAGGAATGTGTGACACATATAAAGGACAAAAGGCAAACATCAGACACTGCCTTTGAGGGAACCCAGATGTTGGACTAGCAGACAGATGTTACAACAGCTATTATGAATATGTTCAGAGAACAAAAGAAAACCATGTTTTGAAATTTAAAGAGATATACTATTAGCAATGACACATCAAATACAGAATATTAATAAACACTTAGAAGTTCTTATTTTGAGAAAGTACTAAATTGAAATTCTGAAGCAGAAAACTACGATTAACAAAATTAAAAATTCACTGGATGACTACAAAAGGAAATTTGAGATGACAAAGAAAAATTACCAAACTTGAACATAAATCAATAGAAATCATGCAATTGAAAAAACAGAAGGGAAAAGGAATGAGGAAACATGAAAAGAGCCTCAGATAAATTCGGGACACAATCAAGAATACCAATATACACATAACTAAGTACCAGAAAGAGGCAAGAGAGAATAGGATAGAACATATATTCAAAGAAACAATAGCTAAAAACCTCCCAGAATTCAATGAAAAACACTAATCTACACACCTAAGAACCCAATGAATTTCCAAGAAGTTAAATGCAAAGAGATTCACTTCAAGAGATATCACAGTCAATATGCTGAAAGCCAAAAATGAAGAGAAAATATTGAAAGCAGGAAGAGAGAAGTAAATCAGCACATAGAAGTGTTCATGGGTAAGGCCAGCAGATTATTTTTCATCAGAAACGCTGCCAGAATGCACTGGCATGACATATTCAAAGTGCTGAAAGAAAAAAGAAACTGTCAACCAAGATGCCTGTTTCCAGCAAGGCCATCTTTCAAAATGAAGGAAAAATTAAAACTTTCACAGATAAATAAAAACAAAGAATTTATTGTTAATATCCTGCAATGTAAGAAATGTTAAATGAAGTTCTTCAGCCGGAGAGGAGTGATAGTAGACAGCAGGTAGAATCTATATGGAAAAAAAATTAAGATCTCCAATAATAGTAATTGTGTAGGTAATGATTAAACAAAGCATAGTGACTTACTGAGGTTCCTTTCTACTCATAACTGACTTAAAGGACAATCGCACAAAACAATATAAAAGAAATTGTATTTTGGTCATATAGCATATATCAATGTAATATATTTGACAATAAGCACATGATAAAGGGGCTTTTGAATGAAACTACATAGGAGTAAGAAATTAAGACCAGATGGTAACACAAATTCACAGAAAACAAATGAAAAAATTCAGAAGTGGTACATAAGTTTAATACAAAACCAAATGAACTCTACAAATATAATTCACTCTCCTTTCTTCTACCTTCTTCAATGGACATTAGATTGTATACAGCAATAAACATAAACGTATTTTGGGGTGTGTAACATACAAAAACATATGAATAAAAAACAGCATGAAAATGAGGGAGTTTAATGGTAGTAAATATTCTGGATCCTACTGGATGGATGTATAGAATGGATGTATAGATTAATTTCGTGTAAATCTCAGAAGTGGTGGACCAATGAGTACAAAACTATGCTCTCTGTCCTAAGTTAATCATTGGGCAGTATATGCCTGTATTGAATCAACACACCGTACCCCACAAATATGTAAAACTAAATGTTCAAATTTTAAAAATAGTGTAAATCCAAACTAGATTCTGATAAAATTTATACTGTAAGTCACAGAGAAACCATTAAGATAATAACCTGAAAGCATGATGGAAATTATTAAAGAAATTAAAATGGTACACAGAAAAAGTCTACTTAATAAAAGGAAGTAAATGCGGAGACAAGGAAAAAATAGTCATAAGTCATATGGAAAACAAAACCAAAATAAAGTCAGACACAAATCCAACCATATCAAGCACAATATTAAATGTGAAAGGATTAAGCAATACCAGCAAAGGAAAAGATTGTCGGACTAGATAAAAGAACATATAACTCCATGCTGTCTACATGGGACACATTATATTCAAAGTTGCAAATATGCTGAAAGTAAAAGAATGGAAGAAGCACCATACAATGAACCACTCTGAGAAAGCTGGAGTGGCAGAACAGAATATGTAGGCACAAAATCAGGCAAAAAATCAACAATTATATGCAAGATGTGAACAACATCATAAAATAAGAAGGCCCAAAAGACACCTGTATAATACTCCATCCCACAATTGCAGAATAAACATCCTTTGCAAGTATACATGGAACATTTCCAGTGCAGACCTCATACTAGGCCGTAGAAAAAACCTCAACAGAGTAAAAGTACCAAAATGCAACAAAGTATGTTTTCTAGCACAACACACTGAAATTACAAATCAACAACAGACAGAAATTTGGAAAATTTTAAACATGTAAAAATTAAACCACATTGTACAACATAAAAAATATGTCAAAAAAGAATTCAAATGAAAAGTTAGAACATTAAAAATAGAACTAATTTTGCTAAGCAAAATGTTAAGTAATATTTTAAATATAAAATATGATTTATAAACTTCATTGAAATGTTAGATGAAGATCTACACATTTAACTGAATATTCAAGTTTCTCATTTAAAAAAATAATGGAAAATTTCCACAAGACATTTAAATAAAATATAGGACAAAAAGACCACAAAGAAAAGGGGGATAAATGGAATTTCCCTGTTAGGAGGTTGCATTTATATAAACTGCTATTTTCTTAATTCTATGTAGACCAAGATAAGTAAAGGATTCATTTGCCAAACTCTATTTCAACCAGTAAACATAACTCACAACACAAACAGACATAGGTAACATTTTGGTTACTAATGTAGCTTAAAAATTACCACAAAACTTATATCCTATAATATATTCCAAATTTACTTGTCTGCTTTACACTATGCTATACCTCAATAATGTACCCCCACCACATGATCCATACCTGGCACATGTTGGCAACTGGAGAAACATTTAGGCAATCAATGAAAACATTTAAGTGCAGTACATTAAGCAGAAAAAGACAGAAGAGATGCACTCTTCAGAAGATTACCTGCCTTTAAAGTAAATTTACCTTATTGTTATAAAGATTAGGTTAACTTGGTATCAGAGGAAAAACAACTAAACGTCTACCAGGCTAACCATTCGCTGAGAAAAAACTAGGAAAACTTGAAGACATTAGAGACATTATTTGAAGGCACGACAAACCCAAGGAAGCAATCATTTGAAGAGAAAAGATCTCAGAAGAGAAGCCCAGGGCATGACATCCAAGTATGGTAACTCTTTTTTACTCAAAATATATGAGAACTCAAATGAGGTGATTACGAAGCCAAGACGCTAAGCAAAAAGGTGTAGTTTAGAAACTAAACAGCTGAGCAGAGCTTCCAGCAGTCTCAAAAGCTCAGCTTAGGGGACACAGGCAGAGCTAATGGTGAACCAAAGAGAAAAGTTCTGAAAGACACCCAAGGGTTCATTTGGCATCCCTGAGGGATTATGCCCTAAATGTCAATACCAACCAGAAATAGAACACACCTCACAAAACCTGACATCCAGTTCAAAAGGACTAATTCTCTGAGATGAACTATGAGATGAACTTTGTGCCTGCTGACTGCCTCTCAGAAGCAAAAGCAAATGCTCACTAAAAGAAGTAATATTATTTCAGCGTTCTAACCATTTCTATTGCATTTCACACAGAAAATAAAGCATATGATTAAAAATATACATATACGCAAAAGCCTAAATGTGGGGAAAGGATAAGCATCACGATTGTGATTCATTCAGTCCATTTATTGGCGATAACTATGAAAGAAAAAATAATGACTCGTGCATACCTGTACAATTTAGAGTGACAGCGAGATATCACTGCTCACCTATTAGAGGAGCTACAATTAAAAACACTGACCACAAACATCTCTGAAAGAACACCTCTCATATGATTCAGCCATTCCACTTCTTGAAGTTGATCCAAGAAAAAAAGAAATTGCAGATCCATCAACAGACTCATACAGGAATGTGCATAGCATGGCAAAGGAGGGAGGGCTTGGGCGGAATTACGAGAGGAAAGTCCAAAAGTACACTAGGAAATCTGGGGAGAGGGATAAATATGCTCATAATCTTAGCTGTGGTGATGGTTTCTCTCTCACACACACCAAAATATATAGCGTTTATTTTAATTTGTGCAGTTTATTTTAAATCAATTACACCTCATTTAAGCTCTTAATAATTGTGTGGTACATACCAAAATACATGTCTAATGGAAAATTTAGGGCATTAATGTAACAGATGAAATCGTGCAAATTTAAGATTTAAAAATATTTTTTCATAAAATTAAAAAATAAATCAGGAATTTAAACCAAAATTTTTAGCATGAAAAACTAAAGTTAACGTCAATTAATGAAACCGAAAACAAACAAAAAAAGACAAATGCACGAATTTTCTCTTTTTTTTGGTGAAAGAATAAAAATGTGATGAATCCCTGGCAACAATGATCAAGGTGATAAAAAAGAAGACGCACATTATCAACAGCAGGAATTTACAAGGAATCATCATTAGGATACTGAACACATGTGCACTACGTTATGAGCAGATTTGTGCCAATAAATTTGAAATTCATGAAATGATAAAATTAAAAAAAATAGCAAAATAGTTAAACTAGGAAATCTCAAGGATTCTTTATTCAGTAAACTGCATCTTTATAGGGAAACTTTCCTACAAATGAATTCCAAGTCTTCCATCTAGAATTCCTGATTTTTCCCGTATTTGAGAATTAAATAACATCCAATATTTCACAACCTCTTAATAGGAGAGAAACAGCAAAAACCGCCCAAAATGTTTTATAGGACCCTTTAAAATTGACACCAAACTGATAAAGACATCATATGAAAAAAATCAAAGGTCTGTATTCCTCAGAATAAACATAAAAATTTAAGTGGAATTAAAATTTTACGTTTAACAAACAGAATTCGAAGACACTACAACTACAATGCACCATGAACAAGCTGGATTTAGTACAGGAAGGCTGTTCTTGTTGGTTTCACACTTTCAAATCAAACATCTTTGACAAACAAACAAAATCAGGTCACTATGACAGCAGATACAGAAAAGTCATTCGATAAAATTTATCTCCTACAAATGAGGGTTTTTTCTCCTTAAAACAACCCCCCCAAACCTAGAAAACTACAGCACATATAATAAGTGGTGAAATATTGAAAAACTTCTCCTTCATATCAAAATAGAGACAAGGATGTCTACTACCACCAGTTCTATTTAGTCAGGGAAATCATGCAAGAAAAGAAAGAAAAAAAGCATGAAGTTTGGAAACAATGAAATGAGCCCCGCCATTATCCACTGCATAATTATCCCTGCAGAGAATCTAAAAGCAACTTCTAGATAATGCAGTAGAATTAATAAATGAATTTATCAAGATTGATGAATACCGTACAGTTAAACAAGACACATTTTTCAGAGAATAGGAATTCTTAAAACATTTTTCATACACATCATAAAAAAGAGCAGAATAACCACACTGCACAAGGTTATACTTTGAAGATTTTTCTATATGCTTATCAGATAAAATTTGAGTCACTATAACTCTAAAGATTGCTATCATTTTTTCTGATATCATGAAAACAGAGATACTAACATATAAAATAAACATTTATAGAACACTTGACATTTAATCCAAGGGCAACAATAAAAAGATCATTCTTTGTGCAAATTTTCCTACAGTCTTTTGTTTAATGATCTCACTGACTAGTTAGACATCGGCTTCTTTAAAGTGAATCACAATCACTTTTTTTCTTATTTCTTAAACTTTTTTTTTTTTTTTTCTTATTTCTTTCGTTTCTATTTTCTAGTTCTGCATTTCAGCTTGAGTTCTTAACTGTTTCTGTAGTACATTCTGTACTACTAAAAGGAAAAAGAAAGCAAATGTTAGTTGTTTAGAAAACAATCACTAGTTTAGTCCTAAAAGGCAGTATTATTTTTAAGTAGGTAAAAAAATACTTTGCTAATGCTAAATTAATTTCTAAAACACCAGTACTATTTTATACTCCCCTGATATTCTGTTATCAAGATAAAGAATCATCTTGTAATTTATTTAATTTGTACTAATTATTAAGCATATTTTAAGAGTTAATTAAAATTTATGCTTATTTTGTGTAAATTGTTTGATGTCTCTTATTATTACATTTTCACTTTATAATTCAAAATTATTTTAAACACCAAAAATTTTATATATTGAACTTGTGCGTATACTCTTCTCACTTTCACTTATGTTCTGTATTTTTGCCTGTTAGTGAATCAACTCCTATGTGTGCTATATTTAATCTATTTCAGACACGAAATATGATTTGACAAAGCAAATATTTTGCTATAGGTAATACAAGTGTCACTTCATTATTCTTTATAAAAAGTTTTCATTCCTTCCCACATATTTTCTCATGCATGACAATATCAGCAACACATGAGCAATCATAAAAACAACTTTTAGGTTTTTCTTGGGAATGTGCTTAAATTATTTTATTTTGTATATAATTTGTAGATATTTATCCATTTAAATAAAAATGAGATGTTTCTCCATTGGAGCTTTTCCTTTGCTTTTGCTGTGTTTTGTAGTGATTGTCAGTCAAAACATGTTTTATTTTCATTTACATAAATGGAATCCTTAGATTGACACCATAGGTGCTGGAATTTTTGAATTTTTTTTATTAAACTATATGTTAGGCATCTGTATGAAATATACAGAATATCAGTGAAGTGAGCAAATGTATACCAAGTGAAAACGTCTGAGAAATAAAGATACATTACCTATCCCAGAGGGACGATTGGAAAGACGGCTTCCTTCGAGACAGAATCCATGCAGAACGGGAGAAAACGGAGCAGAATCTTCCCAGTGCTGAAAGAAAAAATAAAACCGTCAGCACAGAATTCTACATGAGGCAACATTATCCTTTCAAACTGAGAGTTAAATAGGACATGGCCACATAAACAAACCTGAGACAATCTGTGGCGGGACAACCTGTACTTTGCGTTGTTAAATGAAGTCCTTCTGGCTGCTGGAAGCGACCGGTGATGGGAACTGAGAATGTCGGGAATCCGTGAAGAGCACCCGGCGCGAGGGCTACGACGGCGCCCTCCGCTGGTGGCAGTTGGTAATGGCGGGTGATAGAATTTCTGCCCAGGAATTTGTGTAATGTCACAACTGCCCGCATTGTATGGGTGACCAGAGGCACTAAGCTTTCTCCAGAGTCCAGACAAGGGGCCATAAACCCTACTCTTGAAGGAAGGATGTGGCAAAAAACGGGTGGGTGTATTTTTAAATTGCCTCAAATAAAAATAAAATGAAGGAATTTAAATTGAAAAATAAAAAAGTTTCAATAATCCCAAAAGTAGACACGGAAGGAGGAATAGACAAATAAAAAGTGATAAAAAAAAAATCAATAAAAAAGACTGGCAAAATGGCCAACTTTAAATCAAACAATATTAATATAAACATGAATTTTTTAAAAGTCTAAACATTTCAATTAAAATGCAGAGTTTTTCAGATTAGGAAGAAATAAGTCCCAATTATATGCTAAATGAGAGGCAATTACATGGAAAGGCACAGTAAGGTTGAAAGTAACAGTACAGACGATAACATACCACGTAAAATTAAGCATAAGACAACCGGAACTGGTAGAGTAATGCCAAACAAAGTAGACTTTCCGGAAAGGAAGGTAACTAGAAGTAGAGAACACTGTCTTATGATTAAAGAATCCATTAATCAAAAATGGAAGAAAGACATTATTTATATAAGAAATATCAGTACAGAATCTGGAAACAGACAAAATATAACCATTTACATGCCAATAAATTTGAAATTCTTTGAAATGTAGAAGTCCAAGTAAACCCACCTTAAAGAAAAATAAAACTGAGAAGGTCTGCATAGTCTTAAGTTTGTAAAATAATTACACTTATGATGGAAAACCTTCCTCTAAGTGAGTCCCATGCTCTGGTGATTGAATTGGTGAATTTTCCTCTACAGTTGAGAAATACATGACACTAATCTTACACAAGACAATGCAGAGAATAGAAACAGCAGGCATCGCCTCCAAATCTTTTAACTTTACACTGAACTGACTACATAAAAGGAAAATGATAGAGTTATATCTTTAATGACCAAATGGAAATAAAAAGTTAGTTTGACAAACTGAATCCAAAGTTATATCAAGTCTTTTTTTTTTTTTTTTTTTTTTTTTTTGGCGTTTTTTTGTGACCGGCACTCAGCCAGTGAGTGCACCGGTCAGTCCTATATAGGATCCGAACCCGCGGCTGGAGCGTCGCCGCGCTGCCAGCGCAGCACTCTACCAAGTGCACCACGGGCTCGGCCCATATCAAGTCTGATACACCATGAAAACCTTGGGTTTTATCCCAGAATTGATTCTTGTTGGATTAACACTTTGAAATCAAATGACTTCAATAAAACAAAGGAATATATAATAATGTTATGATTATTACAATAGATGCAAAATATTGACACAACTTATCTCCCACTTAAGATTAGTAAAAAACCCATAAAGCTGCAGCAAGTGTCATAATCAGTGATGAAATATTCACATCTTCTTCTGTGATCAGGAATGAGGAAAGGATTCCTACTATCACCAGTTCCACTCAATATGTATTTAGGGCAATAATACAAGAACAAGAAAAAGAAATACATAAGGATTGGAAAAGAAGAAATGAAACTGCCCTTATTCACATATTGAATGTGTATATTTCTACACTAACATCAATCTATATGTCCCAACTAGAATGAATCAGTGAATATAGCAAGATTATTGATTACCTGGTTACAAAACAAATTGTAACTGTAATTCCAAATACCAGCAACAAATAATTAAATTAATTTTATTAAAATTACCATTTACAACTCCATCAAAATTTCTCGAACTCTTAGGTAAAATTTTAATGAAAGCTTGGCGAAATCATCACACAGCAAACTACAGGGAATTATTGAGGGGAATTCATGGAGATATGAATAACTGGAATGGTTAACAACATTTATTAATGGAAGATTTGGGTTTTTTAAGGCAATCAATTCTTCCCACTTTGAAGCATACGCAATCCTATTCAATGTAAACCCAGGTCAAATCCCAACAGTAACTCAGCATGTCTTGTAAATACTTTAATTTAAAAAATGGGCTAATGTAGAGTAACATGTTGGGAAACGATTAATTAGGCCAGTTCCGAAAACTGCGGATTCCTGAAACTGGTGTTCAACTACGAACTGTACGGACCGTTGATGAAGATGTTCTACTTGGAAATTAAAGATAGGGTGGCTGGCGGCTTGTGACACTTACACTTTATATTATATCTGAGCTGATATGATTCCATTGCTTAAGAGTATTTGGGTATCTGATAACCTACCTACCGGATTTTCTTTCCTTTTTATTTTCATTATTTTTTTTTTTTAATTTAGAAAACTTTTTTAAAAATGATGACATACTGAATTTGAATATGTATGAATATATATGAATTTGATTGTATATAGAATTTTTTATAGCATATTATTCAACAGTGCATCTTTTAAACCATGGAGAGGGTTTTCATTTTTATGATGATTTTTAAATGGCATGCTTATCCAAGGGTGGACATTTATCGACAAGTGTGCTTCCCTGTAAATGAGAGGCAGACACATTCAAAATCATCACAATCAGATTCTCGAATTTGCGTTAAGTGTTGTAATTGAGATCTAATCTGGCCCAGGTCACAACTAATCATTTTTTTCATTTCTCCAGTATGTAATCACAAACAAATGAAGCATTGTGTTTTTAAAAAGTATTTCTGAAAGCTGGATCTTTTTATTCACTATATTCCTCACTTTCAAAATAAGCTCAAAGGTCCAGTGATTTTAATGTCGCCTACATGGTTTTCTGCACTTCACTATGACCCTATCATACAGTCTAACATAAAAGCATTTTTCTCTTTTTAAATTTTAAATGTTTAGATTTTAAAAGTTCTTACGACAAAGAAGCAATAAGTATATGAGGTGATGGATGTTAATGAGTCTGATTTGGTCATTCCACAACGTATACATGTATCAAAACATTACATTGTACCCCATGAATACATGCAATTATTATTTGTCAATTTAAAATAAAACAGTTTCGTTCTTCAAGTTCTCTGCCTCAACTAGCAGGCCGAGCAAGCTGTCCCTGGAGTGTAGTACTGTAACTGCTTCCCCCGATAGCCTAAGGTTTCTGTCTCCCCAAGTCTGCTCCCATAAGCAGGCTATATCCGGAGTAGAAAACTGTGACCGTCTTCCTAGGCTAGGCCAGATGACAATCTTATCCCTAGAAAAATGACACCCTGCTGTCTCTCGGCGCTGACGCCATTTCTCGGCTCAGGCAGGCAGGTCTGCATGTTGCTTGCTAACAAAATCTTCTCTTCTTCCTTTACCTGTCTAGTGTCTCTTTCCTCAGCGACCTTACACAAAGTACTAAAACTTGAAGTGTTTGTAGAGACATAGCTTTTAATAATGGCAGAGAGACTTTATAGCCCAACCATGCTACTGAGAAATACTGGGAAAGCTGGAAACTTTAAAAACATATGTTTAAAGGCACCTTAAAGCCAAGGAAATAAATATTTCAAAAGACAGGGTCGCAATTAGAAGAGAATCCCAGGTGGTGAGACCCAAACCTGGTACCCTTTTACTCCCAAGGCTTTTGCTAACTCAAAGGACATGACTGAGAAGTCGAGATGCTAAGAAGTAAACTGGAGCTGAGAAGCTAAGCAGCTGACCAGGGCTTTCGGCAGTTTTACCATCCCAAAAGACACAGATTGCACCTAAGTGTGCACCAATGAAGAGAGGTTCTCAAAAACAACCCAGAGGTCCATTTGACATCCTGGAGGGGCTAAGACCTAAATGTCGATATGAACTCGAAAGAGATCATTCCTGACAAAACCTGAGACTCAGCTTCTCAGTTCCTGACTGCTGTGAGATAAACTGCTTCCATGTTAACTGCCTCTCAGAAGCAAAATTAAATGCTCGCTGGCTTCAAATTACTTTCATAATATTTCATACACGTGATACAGTTTGCAATTTAAAAAGAACCATACATGCAAAATATGAATAAGAGGGAAAGAATTAGCATCAGGCCTTTGATCCATTTTCTCCATTTATTGGGATGCCTGGGAAAGAAAGGACAATGACTTTAGAGGGACAGTGAGATACCACTGCATACCTACTAAGAGAACCACAATTAAAAATACTGACCATCATTTTGTACACATGAAACTTATAAAGGAAAATATAGTGCTGACCACTGCAAGTGCTGCAAGGATGTACAGCAACTACAAGTCTCATGTACTGCTGGTTGGGTGTACAATAGTATAAGCATATTGCCAAACACTGACATTTTCCAAAATAACTTAAAGGTACACCAATCATACAATTTCATTTATTGAAGTTTATCCAGGAAGAATGAAATTATGTATGTATACAAAGACACAAGAATGTTTATTTCAAAGGAAAGGGGTGGGTACACAGGCAGAAATAAGAAGGGGGAAATGAAAAGATACAGAAGAAACCTTGGACATGTGAGAGAGAGATTTACATTTTCTTAATCGTGAATATGGTTCTACAAATATACACACATTTCAATACTTGTTAATTTAATACTTGCTAATAAAGTAACTTTTTACTTGTTAAATTCAATACTTGTTAGCTTAATAAATATGGATTATTTTAAGTCAATTATATCTCCATGAATCTGTTATAAAATGCATGTAAATTATACGAAAGTACATGTCTAAAGGAACTTATACACCATTTCAAAGCAGCAGAGGAAATCTAGAGAATTTAAGATCTGATAATCAGCCTCAAGAAGATGAAATTTAAAAAAAGAGTAATTTAGTAACAAAAAAAAATAGAAACAAAACGGTAACATTAAGATCTAGAAAAGAAATTTTGAACAAAATTACAGAGAAGATAAACTAATTCAACAGTTGGTTTTCATTTTTGTAAGAGTTCAAAAAAGTAAACTCATGGCACAACTGGTTAAGAAAAAAAGAAGGCTACCGTTAGCAATACCAGGAATGTAGAAAGTATCGTTAACTACAGATTCTGGAGACATAAACATAATACTATAAGCAAATTCATTTTAATACATTTGAAATGACACAAAATGATGAAATTCAGACAAGCACACATAATATATAAGAAAAAACTTTAGGAACTATAAATAGTTTGATATCAACTAAGTAAATTTTGTCTAATCAAAATCCTTCCTAAAAATAATTTCCATGCCCTGGTGCCCTAAGCCATAAACATTTCCATAAAATCAATTGAGAAAGAAATAAAATCAGTCTTGCAGGAGTTCTTCTACAGAAAACAAAGAGTAAAAGCACTTCCCAAAATGTTCTATGAGACCTATATAAACTTTACACCAATCTACTAGGGACAATATGTGGAAGGATAAACTTATCTCTGATGGAAAACAGCAATCATAAAAATTACTGTGATATTTGTACATTTATCATTAACTTACAAAAGCTAAAATAAACAAACAAACAACAACAACAAAAAACTTATTTCTGGGCTGGCTGGTCAGCTCAGTTGGTTAGAGCACAGTGTTAGAAAACCGAGGTCAAGGGTTTGGATCCCCATATCGGGCAGCTGAAAAAAGGAAAATAAAAAACAAAAAGCTTTTTTGTGAGAAATGGATTCCCAAGACACATCAAATATCATGTATCTTACAGCACTGTTCATATGACAGGGAAATCTGGGTTTAATCCAAGACTGAATTATTGTAGATTTAACACTTAGAAATCAAACAACTTTAAAAAACCAAAGGAACAAAAATGTGTCACATCACAATAGATAGAAAAACTATTTGACAAAACTTATCACTCACTTATTATTAAAAAAACAACTCGGAGAATTAAGAATAACATGATTAGTGGTGAAATATTGAGAATCTTCCCCCTGAGATCAAGAGTGATAAAAGGATACCTACTATCACCAGTTCAGTCAACATTTTATAGAGTTCCTAGCCAGGGCAATAATGCAAGAAAAAAAAAAAGAGCATGATCGTGTTTGGAAACTAAAAGGAACCTGTAGGTCATATATTAAAATTTCTTAGAGAATTTATCGAATTTGTTAGATTACATTCAGTTAAACACAAACATATTTTTCTAAGAATATCAGTCCTTACAAAACTTTTATTACACATTACCAAAAATGGCACAAAAAGTCTACATAATAATGCCATATTTTTTGTATATACTTATCAGATAAAACTTGAGAGTTTATTATAATCCTGAATATTATCATTATTTTCTGACATTATGGTAACAGAGGTTCTAATCTTTAAGATAATTTACAATACATTCGAAATTTAATACAAGTGAAATAATAAAAGAGAATTTTTGTGATAATTTTACCTATAGTTTCTTGTTTAATGATTTCACTAACTAACTAGAGTTCAGCTTCTTTTCAATAGCTCACTATTCATTTAAATTAATTTCTCCACATATCGTTTTTCTATTTTTTTCTTAAAATTTTTCCTTTTTAACTGTTGTTAAAAATCTCTATATAGGCTTACCTTCTTAAGCTATCCTGTACTACTCTGAAATAAAAGCTGTGTAGGTTTTTCAAAAAAGGTATTAATAAGAAGTCATCATGTGACTGTTTAAATCTCTTACTGCATACAAATATGGCATATGCTGAAAGTAAAATTTTCAAAAAATTGCTAATGCAGACGCCTTTTAAGAAGTGATTATAAGGTGATATCTCAGAGTGGTTTTGATTTGCATTTCCCTGATGAATAGTGATGTTGAGCATTTTTCATATACCTGTTGGTCATTTGTATGTCTTTCCCTGAGAACTGTCTATTCAGTTTCTTTGCCCATTTTTTTACTGGGTATTTGTTTTTTGCTGTAAAGTGGTCTTTGCTCTTTGTATATTCTGGATATTAATCCCTTGTCAGATGCACGTTTTGCAAATATTTCTCATTGATCAACAGACACAAAGAATTATCACATATTGTAACAATGAATAAGCTAACTATACTGATCTAACCACCACACATTCTACACAATTATTGAAAATCAACGTTGTACTGCACATGTATGTACAATAGCAAATAGAAATAAATAAAAAAAGAAAATTTAAAAAAGAAGTGGTTATGATTAGCACTGCAGTTTGTACACAAGTATACACATGCACTTAAACAAACCATATATTTACATTTTTGTACTCAACTTTGTAAGTAAATTACAACTTGCTTTATTGTTATTAGCAACATGTCTTGGAGATATATTCTGTAAGCATTTAATACCGAAACGAGTGTAAAAGCTGCACGGTATTAATAGAATAGACATAGGATAAGTTATTTTTAAAATAGCAGTTTGGCTGTTTTGCTCTTTTTACTTTTTCAAAACTGAGGTAAAATTTACATAGTTAAATTAACCAACACAAAGTGATGAATACAGTGATTTTTTTTGCCTTTTTGTAGCATATGCGTAAGTAGCCTTTTGTACCATATATGTGTAGTAGTTTTTGTGCACGCGTGTAACTTTCTCAGAGAGTCCTTCAAGGAAAATTAATATGTCAGTTAACAATTGAACAACAACGAAAAAATACTTTTCAAAACCCAGTACCATTTTATACTCTATCAGTAATCTGTTATCAAGATAAAAAGGGTATCCTGTTACTTAAAATTTTTGCACTAAGCATTCAACATATTTAATACACTAATGGCCCATTTATATTTATTCTCCTTAAATCTTTGGATGCAACTTACTAATTCTGTTTGATTTTTTTTTGGCAGCTGGCCAATATGCACATTTGAACTCATGACTTTGGTGTTATAACACCATGCTTTAACCAAAGGAGCTAACTGGGCCCACCCAACTAACTCTATTTTTTAAAGTCTATTATTTCATAATTACTTGAATATCCAAACTATAAATTAAGCCTCCCTTTTTTCTCTCTATCTTCTTCTTTATATATATATAGAGAGAGACAGAAAGGGAGAGAGAAGAGAGGTGCTTAATTCATAAGAGTATTTATAACATATATTGTATATATACACCCATATATAAACTCTTGTTATGTTCATTTATATTCTATGTATCACATGTTCCTTAATTGATTGTGACATTTTAGTATATTTAAATAAATAATTTTTCATAAAGAACATATTTTGCCAAAGCAAAATGTATTGTATATTATATAACTATATTAGACATAAAATATTTGCTGTAGTAAATATAAGTATCACTATCAGGATATTTTGGCTATCATACAATATCAAGTCCAGGATACTTAATGATCACATTATAAGTTGTAGCAACAAACTTTTTCGATATTTTGCTTGTGAATGTGCTTCAATTAGTTTATTTGGTTTATATCTATGCAGGCATTCTTACATATTTAAGTAAGAAATCATTTTTTCTATTTGGTGCTTTTCATGCAGACTATTGCTTACGATTTTTTTTTTTGCTCTTTTTGATTAGGTTATTTTCTTATATAAATAGAATAATTTTCAGTGGTAAAATAACTAGTTATGTTTTTGAAATATTTAATAATAAATTATACATTGGACATCTATATAAAATATAAAGTACATTAGTGAACTGAACAAATGTATATCCACCAAAAAATTCAAATCCATCTGTGCTTGGCACTTTTTTGAGGGGAATAGTAAAGTGCTTTTGAAGGGAGAATTCTCACAATTAGCTGTTTACTCTAGTAGGCCGGTAGGCTAGTTTCTCTTATAATTATACCCTCCTGCTTTTGTGATTTAAGGTGAATACTGACCAACCTTTTTTCATTCCCAAATCTACTTTGGACAAGTGTATCCGTTATAGTTATTTCATTTAATGTTATATAAACTAATAAAATAAGAGCAAACAAAAAATAAATAAAAGAAATAAGCACACAATACATTCCCAGGAAAAATGATTTAAATGGTGACTGTCTTCTCAACAAAATTCATGGAAAACAAAAGTAAATGGGGAGGCACCCCTCCAATGACAAAAGAAAAGATAGAACTTTCAACCAATATTATATATTCAGCAAAATTATCCTTCCTAATTTAGAGGGAAATCAGGCATAGATACATAACAGAATCTGAAACAATATGTAGCTGGCTGACCAGTAATAACAGTCATGCTAAGGAAAATTCTTTATGCTAAAGGGAGATAATACCTGAAGAAAAACATTTGGATAAATTTAAAATGGCAAAATTTCGAATATTTTTGAAAGACAACTGATTCTTTAAAGCACAATGATAAATCTTATTGTAAATGAATATTATATAAGAAGAACATAAAGGAAAGGGTGAATATATGAAATTGTAGTATTATGAAGTTACATTTCTAAAAAGTGATTCTATTTAACTCTACATGGACCATGAAAAATAAATAATTCAAATGCTAATCCTTGAATCACTGAATCTGATGCAAAAAGTTAGGTAAAATCTTAATTAGTATTACTGCGTAATAAATTAGCACAAAATTTATCCTCCATAATAATACCCACATTTACATGTCTATATTCTTACTAGGTTGTTCCTCAATAACATAATTCCAGCACATTGTCTATACCTGGGATGTGTCTAAAACTAAAGTCACATTAATAAGATGAATGAAATAATTACATTAAGAGAATTAAACAAATGAAGCTCCCCCCCCCAAAAAAGATCCGCTGCTTCTAAAGGTAATTTAGCTAAAAAATATTGCTGGATATCTATGGCAGAGAAGATATAGTCAACGTCTTCTCCCCATATTTTACCCGAAGGTCAACTAAAAAATCTGGATATTATATATAAAACAAACGTAAAACTGTAGGTGGAGAGAATTCAAAACTACTAGGGAACTCAGGACCCAAGGAACAATAGGATGGTAAGTTCCCTTTTGTTTTGTTTTGCTTTGTTTTGCATCATACATGCCAGATCCAGACCTGAAGAATCAGGCAATCCCAAAATGCCAAAGGGTATAAACAAAAACAAGAACAAAAAATGGAAGCCAACAAAAGCCCACTCTCTAGACAAAGAACTAAGAAAGACACAGCCAAACAAAACAGATAACCTGTAGACAATAACTACTCTTCTGTAGCCAAACATCATCTTCACCTACACCATGAAAGGTCCAATTGAGAGTCTAGACCTCCACTCTCAGCCCAAATGTGCCCTTTCCTTACCCCAAATGGCTCCTCCCCATGGTGATCTATTTTCTCAATTTACTGAGAGTGACCAAAAAAAAAAAAAAAAAGTATGACTTGCGTACATACATGCAATTTAGATAGACAATGAGATACCAATGAAAACCTATTAGAAGGGCTCAATAAAAAACTTTGATTATAGAGGTTTCAAGATGGCAGTGGCTGCAGCGGTTGGCGCAGAGTAGCTGAGGTGGAAAAGGCAGCCACTGGGCCTCAGGCAGCCGGGAAACTTGTGGACCTTCTTCTTGCCATCTCTTAAGGGAGGACCGCAGCTGCTGGCCGGTCATGGGGGCTGACTGCCACTTTGCCCCCGGCAGGAGAGGCTGCCTCATTTACAGGCAACAGCTTTGAAGTGTGGAGCAGGAAAAGAACTGTTTCTTAGCTGCAGTGAGTCTCGAAACAGGGAACACGGCGCCAGGGCTGCCATGGATGCAGACAGGATCCTGGAGGCCAGGGCCGTGCTGAAGGCGGCCAGCTGCCCTATTCAGAATCTGAGGTTTCAGGCCGGCATTAAAGAAGATTCCTGGGAGCGCCCGAGCCGTGCCGCGACAGAACAACCCGAGGCGGCAGCAGCCAAGAACGGGGAAGGCGGCAAACCAGAGGCAGAGAGTGAGCGCTGGACCTGGCACAACCCTGTGAGTGAACCCTGGACCAGCCCTGTTTCAGGGGCTGACGCCCACCTGGCTCCCGCCTGCATCCATTTTCCCAGGTGCTAGCAGCTCCGTCCAGCTCGGTTGTCACTGAGCCTTCCCACTTACTTGGCCCGGCGCGGCTTTCCGGAGCCTGTGGGCTGGCCTCCCCTCCCACTCCCTCCACGGTTCTCTGGCAGGTTGGTGGCGTGGAGCATCCCTGGCCAGTGTTGGGAGGGCAAGGAAGTACGGGTGGGCCGACTGTCACTCCACCAAACCCAGGACTCCGGCCCCCGGTAAACTTCCTGTTATTGGGAGGCAGATACCATCACTGCGGCCACCAGTTTGGAAAAAAGCCTAACCAATTTCTGGTTGGGAATAGTGTGGTAGGAGAGTTCCCAGATCCGCTTGAACCTGCCGGAGAGCTGGCTGCAGGCGGGCGCTAGACTCGGTTTATACCGGGGGGATACAAAGGTGAACAAGTCTCGAGAAAGATCTACACAGTACTACAAAGGCACCCAGAGCGACCGGTCGTCTGTGCCTACAAGAAACCTGGTAGACTTCCTGGGCGAGGCGGTGCTGAGCAGGGTCTTGAAGGCCCAGCTGATAGATGAGGGTTGCAGAAGACACGCCCCAGCCCAGCACAGTGCGCACAGAGTGGGGAGAAGTGCGGCCAGGGAGGCGGAGACTTGACAGAAACCACACACCCTGTAGGGTCACCACTGCACGATCCAACAGCCTGGGCCAGAGCACACGGAACAGGGAGAAGTCCTGCACAGGAAGTGAAAGCTCAACAGCAATCACACACCCTGTGGTAGGTGATCCACCAGCCCAGCAGAGTCCAAGCTGACCAGAAAGGTGGCTCCCCAGAGAAGCCCAAGACCCGAGGCAACCACACACACAAGGCACTAGAGGCCAACTGAGCAGCCACGGAGGTAGCCATACGAAATTGGCAACCACAGCAACATCCTAGTTAGTCATTAGTCTCAAACCGGTGGACTGTGAAATCCCCTGCCACAATGAATAAACATCAAAAAAAAGATACCAGAAATACAAAAAATCAAGAAAGTACACCAACAAAAGTTAATAAATCTCAAACCCTAGATCTTATAGAACAAGAAGCCCTTGAAATGACTGACAAGGAATTTCGAGTGATAATTCTAAGGAAACTGAATGAGATACAAGAAAACATAGCTAGACATCATGATAAAATGAGGAAAAGTATACAGGATCTGAAAGAGGATATGTACAAGGAAATCAATGTCCTGAAAAAAAATGTAGCAGAACTTGCTGAACTGAAGAAGTTATTCAGCGAAATGAAAAACACAACAGAGAGTTTAACCAGCAGGCTTGTCGAAGTTGAAGAGAGAACCTCTGAACTTGAAGATGGGCTGTTTGAAATAACACAAGCAGACAAAAAGAAAGAAAAAAGAATCAAGGACATTGAAGAAAATCTGAGAGAGATATCAGACAACCTTAAGCGCTCAAATATCCGAGTCATGGGTATTCCAGAAGGGGAGGAAAATGGAGATTCCATTGAAAACATATTCAACAAAATAGTGGCGGAAAACTTCCCAGGTATAGGAAAAACCACAGATCTTCAGATCCAGGAAGCTCAACGATCTCCAAACGTATTCAACCCAAAAAGGCCTTCTCCAAGACATGTCATAGTCAAATTGGTAAAACTCAGAGACAAAGAGAGAATCTTAAAAGCTGCAAGAGAGAAGCGTCAAATCACCTATAAGGGAGCCCCAATCAGGCTAACATCAGACTTTTCATCACAAACACTAAAAGCTAGAAAGGAATGGGATGATATTTTCAAATTACTAAAAGACAAAGATTGCCAGCCAAGAATACTCTACCCTGAAAGGCTATCCTTCTGAAATGAAGGGCAAATAGTATATTTCTCAGACAAACAAAAACTGCGGGAGTTCACTACCACAGGACCACCCTTACAAGAAATCCTCAAGGGTGTACTGGGTTTGGTTCCTGAAAAATAACTACCACTGCCGTAAAAACCCAAGAAAAATAAATGCCCACTAGTATAATAAAAATGGCATTCAGGAAGAGAAAACAAGCAAAGAAAAATGCTATCTACAACCTAAGGAACCAACAAACACAGAAACCAAACAGTAAATCAGAAAGCAAGGAACAAAAGACACCTAAGACAACCAAACAACCAATAAAATGCTAGGAATAAATCAACACCTTTCAATAACAACTCTTAATGTAAATGGCTTAAATTCCCCAATCAAAAGACACAGACTGGCTGACTGGATCAAAAAGGAGGACCCAACTATATGCTGCCTACAAGAGACACACGTCACCCATAAATATTCACACAGACTAAGAGTGAAAGGATGGAAAAAGATTTACCATGCAAACAGAAAAGAAAAACGAGCTGGAGTAGCTATTCTTATATCTGACAAAATAGACTTTAAACTAAAAACCATAAAAAGAGACAATGAGGGACACTACTTAATGATAACAGGACTGATGCATCAAGAAGACATAACAATCATGAATATGTATGCACCCAATGTTGGAGCAGCCAGATTTATAAAACAAACTCTATTAGACCTAAAGAAGGAAATAGACACTAATACCATAATAGCAGGGGACCTGAACATCCGACTGTCAATATTAGACAGAACATCTAGGAAAAGAATCAGTAGAGAAACACAAGATCTAAACAAGACTCTAGACCAATTGGAATTGGCAGATATCTACAGAACATTCCACCCAACAACCTCAGAATATTCATTCTTCTCATCAGCACATGGATCATTCTCCAGGATAGATCACATATTAGGTCACCAATCAAGTCTCAATAAATTCAAAAAAATTGGAATTAACCCATGTATCTTCTCAGACCACAATGGATTGAAATTAGAAATTAATAACAAACGAAACTCTGCAAACTATACAAACACATGGAAATTAAACAGCATTCTAATTAATGAGATATGGGTCCAAGAATAAATCAAGCAGGAAATCAAAAAATTTATTGAAACTAATGAAAACAATGATACATCATACCAAAACCTGTGGGAAACTGCAAAAGCAGTACTTAGGTGGAAATTTATTGCATTAAACGCTCACTTCAGAAGAATGGAAAGATGGCAAGTGAACAACCTAACACTTCACCTTAAAGAACTAGAAAACAAGAACAATCCAAACCTAAAGTTAACAGACGGAAAGAAATGATTAAGATCAGAGCAGAACTGAATGAAATTGAAAACCAAAAAACAAGTCAAAAGATCAACGAATCAAAAAGTTGGTTTTTTGAAAAGATAAATAAAATTGACAAACCATTAGTATGGCTAACAAAAAAAAAGAAGAGAGAAGACTCAAATAACAAAAATTAGAAATGAAAAAGGCGATATTACAACTGATTCATCTGAAATACAAGGAATCATTCGAGACTACTATAAACAACTATACGCCAACAAATTTGAAAATCTGGAGGAAATGGATAAATTTCTGGACACACACAAGCTCCCAAAACTGAACCAGGAAGATGTAGAAAATTTGAACAGAACAATAACAATAAAGGAGATTGAAGCTGTTATCAGAAGGCTCCCAACAAAGAAAAGCCCAGGACCAGATGGATTCACAGCAGAATTTTACCAAACATTCAAAGAGGAATTGACACTGATTCTTTACAAACTATTCCAAAAGATTGAAACGGACGCAAATCTCCCAAACTCATTCTATGAAGCAAACATCATCCTGATACCAAAACCAGGTAAAGATATAACCAAAAAAGAAAACTACAGGCCGATATCCTTGATTAATATAGATGCAAAAATCCTCACTAAAATACTAGCAAACAGAATACAGCAACACATACGAAAAATTATTCATCACGATCAAGTGGGATTCATCCCAGGGGTGCAAGGTTGGTTCAACATATGCAAATCAATAAATGTGATACACCATATTAATAAACTCAAACACAAGGACCATATGATCATCTCTATAGATGCTGAAAAAGCATTTGATAAAGTTCAGCACTCATTCATGACAAAGACCCTCTATAAGTTAGGTATAGAGGGAAAGTATCTCAACATAATTAAAGCCATATATGTCAAACCCACTGCCAATATCATCCTGAATGGGGAAAAGCTGAAAGCTTTTCCTTTAAGAACAGGAAGTAGACAAGGATGCCCTCTCTCACCACTCCAATTAAACATAGTGTTGGAAGTACTAGCCAGAGCAATCAGAGAAGAGAATGAAATAAAGGGCATCCAGATTGGAAAACATGAAGTCAAACTGTCCCTGTTTGCAGATGAAAAACAGCCTATATATAGAACAGCCTAAAACCTCTACAAAAAAACTGCTGGAATTGATAAATGATTTCAGCACAGTAACAGGATACAAAATGAACACACAAAAATCAGTAGCATTTCTTTTCTCCAATAGTGAACATGCAGAACGAGAAATCAAGAAAGCCTGCCCATTTACAATAGCCACCAAAAAAATAAAATACTTAGGAATTGAGTTAACCTAGGAGGTGAAAAATCTCTATAATGAGAACTACAAACCACTGCTGAGAGAAATTAGAGAGGATACAAGAAGATGGAAAGATAGCCCATGCTCTTGGATTGGAAGAATCAACATAGTGAAAATGTCCATACTACCCAAAGTGATATACAAATTTAATGCAATCCCCATCAAAATTCCAAAAACATTTTTCTCAGAAATGGGAAAAACTATCCAGTCATTTATATGGAACAATAAAAGACCACGCATAGCCAAAGCAATGCTGAGCAAAAAAAATAAAGCTGGAGCCATAACACTACCTGACTTTAAGCTATACTACAAAGCTATAATAACCAAAACAGTATGGTACCTGCATAAAAACAGACACACTGACCAATGGAATAGAATAGAGAATCCAGAAATCAACCCACACACTTACTGCCATCTGATCTTTGACAAAGGCACCAAGCCTATTCACTGGGGAAGGGACTGCCTCTTCAGCAAATGGTGCTGGGATAACTGGATATCCATATGCAGGAGAATGAAACTAGATCCATACCTCTCACCGTATACTAAACTCAACTCAAAATGGATTAAGGATTTAAATATACACCCTGAAACAATAAAACTTCTTAAAGAAAACATAGGAGAAACACTTCAGGAAATAGGACTGGGCACAGACTTCATGAATACGACCCCAAAAGCACGGGCAACCAAAGGAAAAATAAACAAATGGGATTATATCAAACTAAAAAGCTTCTGCACAGCAAAAGAAACAATTAACAGAGTTAAAAGACAACCAACAGAGTGGGAGAAAATATTTGCAAAATATACATCTGACAAAGGATTACTATCCAGAATATATAAGGAACTCAAACAACTTTACAAGAAGAAAACAAGCAACCCAATTAAAAAATGGGCAAAAGAGCTAAGTAGGCATTTCTCTAAGGAAGATATACAAATGGCCAACAGACATATGAAAAAATGCTCAACATCACTCAGCATCCGGGAAATGCAAATCAAAAGCACATTGAGATACCATCTAACCCCAGTTAGGATGGCTAAAATCCAAAAGACCCTGAACGATCAATGCTGGCGAGGTTGCGGAGAAAAAGGAACTCTCATACATTGTTGGTGGGACTGCAAAATGGTGCAGCCTCTATGGAAAATGGTATGGAGGTTCCTCAAACAATTGCAGATATATCTACCATACGACCCAGCCATCCCACTGCTGGGAATATACCCAGAGGAATGGAAATCACCAAGTCGAAGGTATACCTGTTCCCCAATGTTCATCGCAGCACTCTTTACAATAGCCAAGAGTTGGAACCAGCCCAAATGTCCATCATCAGATGAGTGGATATGGAAAATATGGTACATCTACACAATGGAGTACTACTCAGCTATAAAAACGAATGAAATACTGCCATTTGCAACAACATGGATGGACCTTGAGAGACGTATATTAAGTGAAACAAGTCAGGCACAGAAAGAGAAATACCACATGTTCTCACTTATTGGTGGGAGCTAAAAATTAATATATAAATTCACACACACACACACACAAAACCGGGGGGGGGGTAGAAGATATAACAACCACAATTACTTGAAGTTGATACGACAAGCAAACCGAAAGGACATTGTTGGGCGGGAGGGCGGGAGGGAGAAGGGAGGGAGGTTTTGGTGATGGGGAGCAATAATCAGCCACAATGTATATCGACAAAATAAAATTTAAAAAAAATAATAATAAATAAATAAATAAATCAATAAATAAATAAATAAAGCTTATGTCTCATTATGTAGTAAAAATGATAGATGACTCCTGCTAGTGTAACTGTGTATAAACTATTAAATCTCCAAGGACAAAAGTATCTCCTGCATTTTAAACAAAATAAAAATTCTTATGTGAGTTTTTTCTTATGTATTGGGAATAAATTGAACTATACCATATTAAACACGTCAAGCTTAAAGGTGGGTTTCCTTATTTAGCCTTTAAATATATCATTATGTCATAACATTAGCTATCTTCAAAAATAATCATGGTAGAACAATTGTTTATGCCTCAGAAGCATCTTTGTGATTTATATTCTGCTACTTATATTAATATTCCTATCAGTAATTTCAGCAGAAACTGTATTTACCCTATTTTATGGACATCAAATTCATTTCATGAGGGGTAAAGATACACTTACTAGCAAACTCAGACAGCTTGAAATGCCATTAAATCTCTCAGTGTTTTCCCCCTAATCCTCCTTCCACAACAGATTTCTATATCATAACACCTCCAGTGTAGAGAGATGAAATTGTGTTTTTGAATCATTCCTGAGAAAAAAGGTGTGGAGAACACATGATCAAGAAACATTATATCACTAAAATCCAGACAGTGACAATCCCCCAGCTGGCCACATTCAGCAAATTGTCTTCTCTTTAATGCTTCTTAATGAAATGCATTAGTGGAATTTTTAAAAGAATGCTTCAACTTACTCCAGACTTGGGAAGAATAAATCTTCAATAACTCTTCATTACTCAAAACCCGAAGGCAGCTTTTTATCTTCTAATGGCCTGCTTTCCTATCCTTGCAAGATGCCTGCTTTGTCTTAATCAGTTCAGCTATATAATAAGCCTTGCGAGAAATCCTTCTTTGCCACCCTATGAAAATTGTAGAAAAGCATGTAAATTTTCTTGGAAAACAAACCAAACAAACCTGACCAGAGTTTTGAAGTCAATTGCATTGAATCTACAGGTCAGCTTGAGATAAATGGGGCACTTTAAAATTTAATCTTTCAAGATAAGAGTATGGTTTATTTCTCCTGTGTTTTGGACTGACTTAATTCCTCTCAATAATGTATTATGATTTTCTATGTATGATTTTCTATGTAGAGGTTTTTACATATTTGTTTAGATTTTTTCTAGCTATTCAAATTTTTTAAATTTCTTATTCTGTTTGTTTCTAATAAAGAAGTGCTTATTTTTCTTTAATTACTTTGTATCTAACAAACTTAATGAACATATTTATCAATTCTCATAATCTTTTCATATAGTCTTTGTAATTTTCTAGAAACACAACCCTACCATCTCTGGAAAAAATGATTTTTATATCTTATTTTCCATTCTTTGAATTTTATGTGTGGTATATGGTTACAAGAAAAGTTTCTTTTCAGAGTACTGGTTTTCATTTGTTTTGGATCATTTATTGAAAAGGCTATTCATTCCCCATTGAATTATCTTGGGACCTTGGCCCAAAATAATTTGAGCATGTGTATGTGGGTCTGTTTCTGGACTCTACTCTGTTCCATTTTGTTTGTGTCCAGGGCACACCCCAATACAGACCTTCTAGACAATGATGGTGACTTGGTCTCTTTGACACAATTCCATGAACGGAGCTCACAGGTCATTTATATTGTCTGCTCCAGTGCCCCTTCCTCCTGGGTATCTGATTATCACTGATTAAGTGTTAATCATTTTAGCAGAAAAATTGAAAAGAAAAATAGATCCTTCTTCTCTTATTCCACTGAACTAAGATGAGAAGTAAGAAAGAAATATGTTTGCTCTGTTAGGTGTCTGCAAACTCCAAACACTTGGGGGTTCTCTGGGCCAGTTCCAGGAGCTGAGCTGCCATCAGTGGGAGGACCCGGTCCAGGTGCACTGTCCTCCGCAGACAGCACATGAGCTTCCTGACCTGACCCAGCGCAAGGTGACCACAGGCTCTGCACCCCGCCCCTCCCCACCCCATCGCTAACGTCCAGCCTCTGCATCTCTGCAGCTGGGAGACATCCCAAATGGTGCTCGGCGGTCACACAGAGCCGCTGTCTCTTAGGAGCCCAGGAGGTGATATCACCAATAAGATCCTGACCTCTGCGACGGTCGTGTGGGGAAAGATGTGGACACTAAACAACTGCAAAAGTTTTGAATAACGGGCCGAGCCCGTGGCGCTCTTGGTAGAGTGCTGCGCTGGGAGCGCGGCGACGCTCCCGCCGCGGGTTCGGATCCTATATAGGACGGACCGGTTCACTCACTGGCTGAGTGCCGGTCACGAAAAAACGACAAAAAAAAAAAAAAAAAAAAAAAAAGTTTTGAATAACGACATATTTTAAAGCCACATACAACCCTCAGTTAAAAGCTGCTCGTGCATAAAAAAGTGAGTGGCTTTCAACTGCGTAGAGTCCTCGTTGCTAGTTATAACTCCGCTTATATCTTCCTTCCATCGAGCTCTTTATAAAAACAATAATTTCATTTATGTAGCTTTTTTCATGTAAATAATTCAAAGTCTTCTGCCAATAGTACATTAATGTTACCTTCCTTCTCTGAGATCATCGAGGAGGTAGTAGAAAGTTTGATATTTAATTTTAACCATAGAATTGCAGTTTTAGAGGGAATCGAAGGTGATTTTCAGTCTCACTCATGCTGCACTTGAGACACATCGATAAAATTCTCATTGGCTGTTGGTCCAGGATTTGATTAAAACTAACACTGGAAGAGTGGCCTTTCCTGCAGGACGGTGATCCTGGCCGGTGGGCCCCACTGTCTCCAGGGCTGTCCATCTCCAGCCTTTGCTTCCAGCTTTCCCTGGGGGAAGCCTTCCCGACGGTGCCTCCCAGGACTTGGTACACTACGGCATGCCCCGTCTCTTCCTTTTCTCTAGGATACTTTATGCATTACTCATCCCGTAGTTCTGAGTCCTCTCTCTGTCCCCCTCACCAGCCCCAGAGCTCCAGGGGACAGTTGTCCTCTGGGCTTCTGTTGCCCACGGGGGGCATTGGGTAGTATCTGGATGCATCTATGGTGTCACCCATGGCCTATATGGGTGGGAGCCAGGATGCCACTAAACACCCCACGAGGCACAGGACAGTCCCTATGGCCAAGAAGGACACCAAACTGCCCAGGTGGGGAAAGCCTGGCCTGTGCCCGCAGGATGCCTTCCCCAGCAGCTGCTCTCTGACCACTAACCACAGAGCAACGCTTATTTTACACCAGCCGGTAGCCTCTGTCCGTCCAGCATGTGGTTATAGAGTCACACTGACTCCTGTGGCCGAGGACAAATCGAGACTGGATGTCCAGGGACGTCAACCGCCTCCTCCCTGTGCTTACCAGGTGGACTTTCAGTCCATGTGCAGGGCCATAGAGGTGACAAATAAAAGTGTGTGTGTGCACACGTGTTACATGTGAGGGCATGCTGTGTGACACACACACAACAAGCTTGCGGTGCACCTGCCGCAGATGCATGCACATCTGCAGGACACGCTGGGTGATCTCCTGTGCCGACAGCTGATGCACATCTGGTGTTTCCAGGTGGTTGCACAGACTGTCTTTGGGAAGACCCCATCTTCCTGGGGGTCTCCCCTCTCGTCCTTGCCGTGGACTTCATTCCTCCTCATCCAACATCCATGTGCTCCACCCTGACCTGTCCTCAGAAACAGGCTCCTTTCCTTCCCTCCTCTCAAAATTACCAACCCTGTGTCCTGCTGCTCACCTGCTAATGGGTCAGCTGAAGCAAGGTGTCAGGGGACAGCTACGGCTCAAAATGCTCCTTTTGGGGGGAATATCTGAATTTTAATAAGAACTTTCAGTGACCTGACCTTAAAAAGAGAGTTCTGTGAGGATTTTAGGTACAGGTTTGGTGGAGTGGGGACAATTGTTTTGATAACTTGTTTCTGAGACTCTCAGATGGTGTGACCGCTTGGAAAGCCAAGCTGAACTGTCCTGCCTCAGGAAGGTCTGTGCAGGGCTGACCACAGCAGCTAGAGTCCTGAGCACAGTGACAGGCTTGGATGGATGCAGCCGCCACGCAGCTGCCATGGAGCTCCGCAGTGGAGACTCGTCTTTGGCTCTCGCTTGCTTCAATGGCAGAGCAAAGTACAAGGAACATGGGCATCAAAGATAATTTTCAAAGAAAAATAGTGACAGAAGGTCTTTTCTATCAGGAGAGAAACTAATGTGAAATGTCATTTTTCTGACCATTGGACTGAATAATCAAATACCTAAAAGAATTTTCTCATTCATCAGACATAAAAGAGGCAGAGAAAGAACAGTATTAGAGAATCATGGCCTCACTTTGTGACTTTAAGTTTAGAAGAAAAGCTCTGGCAAAATGCATGGTTTTGTTTAGCTAAAGTAAGGATCTGTAAGATATGCACAGCACTCTATAAATACTAAGATGGGTGAGGATAGCATAAAGGATTTCCAAGTGGGTTCAGTGATAATCAGTTATCTGGACTATTTGCTGATAGCCACCAGATTACAGACCAGTGATCACTCAGTGATTGTGGTGTTGAGTTCAAGCACTCAGGAGTCAGCCAGGCACACTGGCCACACACGTGTTTGCATCAGTAACTCACACGGAGTGATCTAGTCATGCATGGAGGCTTGGCTCAGAGCCGGGGTTTGCTGCCCAGGAATCCTCTTTGTCAGAGACATGTCTCCTTTCCTGCTGTCATCATATATAAAATCACTTTGTTTTGAAGATCATGTCTAGGGACATGGGATCTGTTAATGGGATCTGTTCAATGTTGAGTGAGTGAATCCATAACTGCTTTCATAAGACACCAAACCCACACTCAGGATAGTGAGAGAAAACCATGTCACAGTGGGTCTGAATCTATAAGCTACCAGAATTCCAAATAGCATATAGAAAATCATATCCAGCAATATATGAAAATCATAGAAAACTTTCACTAAGTAGGTTTTACCAAGAATGGCAACGATTTCAACACTGCAACATGGATGCACCTTGAAGACATCACACTAAGATAAGGAAGCCAGTCCCACACAAAAAAACACACGTCGGATGATTCTGTTTATATGAAGTACATCCAAAAGAGGCAAAAACATAGAGACAGAGGTAGATTAGTAGTTTGCTAAGGGCTAGGGGTGAGAGGGTGAGAGGAATCGGGGTGATAAGTAACAGGTGGGGGTTTCTTTTTGAGGTGATGAAAATATTCTGAAATTGATGCACAGTTCTGCAAATATACTAACAAAATAGATGTAGAACCCCCCAAAATCAAATTATTAGGAATACAGTGAGGTTTCCACATTTACCAAGTGCAATATTAAGAAATAAAAATCAATAATATAATACTAACAAGTGAATGCTAATAAGAAAATGCAAAAGAATAAAGGATTGTGTCTATAACAATGAAATACACAAGACAAAATAATGAAAAGGAGCTTTAAAAAGTCGAATGAAATCACAAGTCATGATTTAAGAGACAATATTATTAAGATACCTGCAAAGGCAATTCATTAGCATAAAAATAACAAAACAACTTTAATTTGACAGTGATTCTAAAATTTATATGAACGAGCAAATGTGCAAGCGAAAACAAGACATTTGTGAGTGGAGGGAGAGGAAGTGGTGGAGTGACGGGTAGAAAATGGGTAGAAAACAGTGCCATGTACCCTGAGTGAATCACGGTGCAGTGTGTGCGTGTACTGAAACACCACACTGCACCACACAAAACTAAACATAAACAAAATTGAAAAAATCTTAAAAAAAAAAAATTATGAGAAAATAGCACAACATGGTGACATATGCCCTACCAGAGAGAAATACATACTATTAAATTATTGTTAATTAAACATTATGTCATTGGCAAAGAGACAAAATTAAATGGAACAAGTGTTTATTCACTAGGAATCTGTGTGTGATGTAAGTTTCACTAAATAAATAGGAAAAAAAATGAATATACTATTTAATCAATGGTGCTAGAACAACTCAAATCCAAATTGGGAAAGATAATAGTGACCATTCTCCTATTATCCACATGTAATAAATTCAATGACATCAATACGTTAATAAATTCAATGATAACAAAAATCTTTGAAAATAAATCTTTAAAGTTATTAAAGAAAACAAAGTTGTGGCTTCATAATCTTATAATTAAAAAACATTACTGAAGACAAAATAAAAAGAGCATTAAAAAATTAATAAATTTAAATATGTCAAAAATAAAAGTTCTTTAGTTATTTAAAACTGTACTGTCAACATAGGTAAGGAAGAATCAGTATCCAGGATACTTAAAGATCTCTCATAGACAAATGAGAACAAAGTGAAAAATACATACACATGTGTAGGTAGCTTATGAAAGGATGTTCGGATGCCCAGCAACTGTATGTAAAAAAACTTCCATCTATAAAAATAAGGAGGTGGTTTAATTAGTTTATTTGCCTTTCTATTACTGAGTTGTAAGAATGACCACACGCAATGACCACAAAAGTAGACCAAGTACTGACAAACGCCACAATGTGGATAAACCTTGAAAATGTTACCACGAGTGAAAGAAGCCGTCACAAAAGGCCGTGTCGAGTGCTGTGTGGTGCCATTGACAAGAAACATCCAGAACGAGCAAGTCCACAGAGACAGAAAGTAGGTTAGTGGTTGCTTAGGACTTGGGACAGTCCAGAAGAGAAAGCCAGAGGGGTGGGGTTTCTTTCTGAGGTGATGAAAATCTGCTAAAATTGATTGTGGTGATGTTTACATATACTAAATATGCAAAGATATATGAATATGCTAAAAAATCATTATTTTTGAATTGTGGACTTTAAATGGGTGAATTGTATGGCATGTGAATTATGTCTCAATACAGTGGCCACCAAAAATAAAAAAGTAAAAAAGAAAAAGAGGTCAGCCTAACCACATACATTTTGTTATGAAACTATAAAATTGGCAAAATTCATCAAACTGTATGGTTAAGATGGGTGAATCTTACTGTTTATAAATAACGACGCAATGCAACTCTCAAACACACATGGTGCACACACACACAGACAGGAAAACCAGGACAGTCTAGATTCACCCAGCAGACTGCCAAATTCATAGATGTTGACGCCACATGTGGCCAATGGCCTGGGTTGCAGAGCTCACCTGGCTCAGCGACTATACTTCAGAGTGTGTGTCTCAGGCAGCAGGTTAACTTCCAGGTCAGAACACTCTACACAGGACTGTTTGCAAAGACACGGCAATAGCTCAACCTCCATGTGCAGGGGCTGAGAACACAGTGTCCACAGGCCATTTCCTGGGGCCAGAACTGGCACTGAGAACCACAGCAGAAGAATCTAACCCAACACCTGGGAGTGATTTGGGGAACCAGCCCCTCCCAGGGGCTCCATGAGGTGGCAGTCTCAGGTCCATGTCTGCCCACCATACGGTGGGCCTGTGGGGCTCCTGGACAGAGACACCACCCCGGGCCATGCAGGGCCTCTCTAAGGGGAAGCTCGGTCTGGGCTGTCCACACGCTAATTTCCTGTGTGCTGATCTAAGCTCTGGAGAGAATAACAGGAGTGGGAAGTCCAGGTGGGGTCCAGGGCGGTTGCTGCCAGAGGGGCTGAGGGCCGAGAGCCGAGCTGACACTCCGTCGGCACCGTGTCTGGAAGGAGGTGAAGCCCTTAGGGCCTGGGAGGCAGTCCAACTGCGATGTGCCTGCAGGTCTCCCCCGAGTCCTCGTCCCAACTCAAGCCTATGCTTGGGGAGGAAAAGGGACACCACATAAATGGAATTTATGATTATGCTCTCAAACAGGGATTGGGTTGGTGACTGAGATGACCAGCAAGGTTAAGGGGTTTGTTAGAGGTTTCCTTTGGGGATGCGAGTAAGAGATGAACTGAGTTTGCTTGAAGGACATTATTAAAGGAAAAACCAAAAAAGCTTTTCTTGTTATAACCTACCATGCTGAGACCACGGAAAACCCAGTTAAGACTACAGTGGGCTGCTATGTAGCCCTCAAAAGGGATCCCTCAGGTCTGTGTATCGACATCGTGCTGGGGGTTAATGTTTGTGCCCTCCCCAAATTCGCACACTGAAGCCCTAATCCACAAGTTGTTGGTGTTTGGAGATGACACCTTAGGGAAGACATTAGGTCGTGACGTGGAGCCTTCATGATGGGATTAGTGCCCTTATAACAAGAGGCACCAGACAGATAATCTCTCTCTCCACATGTGAGGACATGGCCAGAAGGTGGCTGTCTGCAAACCAGGAAGAGAGTCCTCACTGGGGACTGACAGGCTGGCACCTTGACCTTGGACTTCCAGCTTCCAGAGCTTGAGGAGGAAACGTCTGCTGTTTAATCCACCCAGTCTTTGATATTTTGTTATAGCAGCCCAGGCTGACTAAGACACATGAGGAGATTTCAAAATCTATTACTTACGATAAAAATAAATCTGCACAATGACACAAACAACACATCACCATCAAAAATGATACTACATACCTTCTACTGACACACCTGTGCACACAGTTCTTATGCACAAGTATAGGAAAAGGCTGGATGGACACACACAAGTTAATGATGGTGTTAAGTGGGGAGGAGGGAGGGCGTTGAATGGGGGTGAGTGGTGTGCAGTCCTTTACAGGTACTATTCTCATTTTTAAAATGCCAAGTACGATTGTATTATTTATGCAATGTAAAAACATGTACTTAAAGAACAGAAGCCAATATGAACACATGTTCACTGAGGTTAAGGCTGACTATTACTTTCTATTGCGCTCTTCTGCATTTGCATATTTTTTTCAAAAATCATTATTTTAATGTTTGCTTTTTGAGCAAACCATAAAAAATGAGTGATGGAGAAATATAGTTTAAATGAAACTGAATTAAAATTGGTTCTCTTCAAAGGGAAATCGTGTTGGTCTGACGCTGCTGTGGTTTCTTTGAATAACAAGGCATGTTTTGAGGTCTTTGGTCTCGTGCTCTCCTCAGCCTGGAAGGCTTTTCTTCTCAGGCCTCCACTCAAATGTCATCAGAGGAAACTCCCTGACTTGCTTGACTTGCTTGAAAGAAAGCACACACACCCCTGTCCCCCTCCAGCTCAGCTTTCTCTGTAGCCCTGTCATTCTGTGACTTCGTGTATGAATTTTCTAGATGCTCAGCTTGGGGAGGCAGAAGATTGAAGGTTGTGTCCTGGTTATAAGCCCAGAGCTATGCTCAGACATGAAATTAACACTTTCAAATGCATCGTGAGTTTTACTAACGGCACCTGTGTTAGTTTGCTGGGGCTGAAATAGCAGGGACTTACACAGCAGACACGCCTCTTCTCACGCCTCTGGAGGCTGGAAGTGCGAGATCAAGGTGTCAGCTGGGCTGGTCTCTCCTGAGGCCTCTGTCCTCGGCTTGCAGGTGTGTCTTCTCCCTGTGTCCTCCTGTGGCCTCCCTTCTGTGCACACACATCCCTGGTGTCCCCACCTCTTCTTATAAGGACACCAGTTCTGTAGAATCAGGACCCCACCCGTATGAGCTCGCTTTAAGTTAATCACTTCTTTAAAAGCCCTGTTTCCAGAGACAGCCACATTCTGAGGTCCTGGGTGTTAGGGCTTCGACATGAGTGCTAGGAGCACACAGTTGAGCCCAGGACAACTCCATGCTCACATTTCCCTTCTGGGAACAGCCTGGCTGCACCCAGAGAGGACGGCAGTTCACAGCTGCCTCCTCGAGGAAGGCCCGGGTGCTTCCAGCTCAGGGTTCCTCCAAGCCCATGTCTGGAAGCCCCCTCCGAGCAGATCATGAACAAAGCAGGCTCTTTCATTTCTCCCTCAAAACCGCCTTTGCCCTCTGGGTTTCCGTCTGGTGCTTTGAGATCAGCCTGGCACATCCACTGAATTCTGTCATAGAAGAAAAACCACATTTGACCTCGATTTCTTGAAACAGACTCTGAACTGCACTGAATCCAATGAAGGTTGTAATTTTCATGGCAGCAGAAAGCAGCATTTTTGAAATTGTTGATGGAGGGTGGTTAGCCTCTGGCTGAGATGGGGGCAATTTCCCCTAATGTGCATCCACATATTTTCCTCTGAAGCAGGGAAACCAGCAGCAGGTAAAGGATTCAGGCCATCTGCATGTGGACACAGGAGCAGGTGTTCCACCAGCTGAAGTTTCCACAACATTTGAGCACTTTGAAGACATGGAGTCTTGCAATGTTGTGACGGGGCTGACGGTGGCTGCAGCCGTCCTGTTTTCACGTGGTTTTGTGCTGACAGAGACAGGGCACAGCTGCCAGCTCTTCTGTAACACTCTTTAGGTGCTAGAGGAGACATGGGCCCTTCTGCTGTGATTGATGTCACAGAGGTGATTCTCAGACCTGAGAGGCCACCTCTGGACAAGGCCCTCGCCGAGTTCTCTCCAATTATTTCCTGCCTTGGCAACATGATAAACAACTGCATAGGCCCTCGTACAGAGGATTTCATTTTGGAATATGTCCAAGCTTGGTAATATTCTGCTGTCTTCAAACCGGGCCTTTCTTTTCCTAGCGAAAGCACCTCCAACAATGAGAGTGACTGCAGTGAGCCGTGTCAGCTCATCAGTCACTCACAGTACAGGGCTCCAGTGAAGCAGCCGTTCCATCCTGTCCCGGGTGTCCACGGGCTGGGGACCTGGGAAGGACTCTCTGGGGTCCCTGGGCAGCTGCAGTCAGATGCGGCCTCTGCTCATGCTGTCTCGGGCTTCTCTGTGTCCCCCCAGTGTGCCCTATGGGCTCCTCACAGCATGGTGGCCTCGCGGCAGGTAGACGGTATGTGTGGTGGCTCAGAGACAAGCACCAGCGTGCTGCCCCCAAGATGAAGCTGCCCCATCAGGACCAGCCTGGACAGCACAATGTCGTTCCTACTTCATTGCAGTGGCTGTCCCATCATAGGTTGGTTGCTCATTACTGCGGGGGTGGGGGTGAAGACCCCACCTCTCAGGGGGCAGCTCGGAGAGTTTGCAGGTGTGCTCACATCTGTGACTCTCCTGTGCTGTTGTGTCACATGTGCCTTCCAAGGGGACGGTGTAAGGCCTGATTCAGCCTTCTGTGCTTCACGCTTTCACATCCCGCTATGGCAAAAGGGCTGGAGCGTGCACGCGGTTCCACTTGCTGTTGTAGACAAAGACCAGCAGCACCACCTCTTCAAACATGCCGCTGGGACAGCATCCTGAGGATGCAGATGTCTGTGAAATGGTGACAGAAAAACACAGGCGTGAAACTATGTGTCTGATTTCTTTTTTTTTTTTTTTTTTGCCTCACGTATCTTTCTGTAGGGTGCTGAATAACAGCCCCCAAAAGAAAAGTTCACGTCCTGATCCCTGCAACCTGAGAATATGTTACCTTACATGGCAGAACAGGACTTCCAGATGTGATGAGATTGAGGATCTTGAGGTGGGGACATAGTCCTGCACTCTGTGGGTGGGCCCCAAATTCCATCACATGTGTCCTTACAGGAGGGAGAGGCAGGAGATTGACGGGCAGCAGAGGCAGAGGCCGCGTGCCTGCCGAGGAGAGACTAGAGTCTGCACCACAGCCCAGGCACTCCTGCAGGGGCAGGACAGGGCCTCCCTCAGAGCCTCTGGAGGGAGCACAACACTGCCAGCTCCTTAGTTCTGGGCTTCTTGCCTCCAGAACTGTGAGAAAATAAACTGCTGTCCTAAGCCACCGAGTCTGTAGTGAGTTGTTACAGCACCTCTAGGACACCAGCGTGCTTTTCACACCTCGCACAGAGTTCCTGAGATGTCCAGCTGGGACCAGGCCTTTGTTAGGGAGGAATCAATATAAAGTGAATGGCTTAGTAAAAAGTCTATTTTATTTTTAAAATTTTTGATGGAGTACAACATCATTGTACTAAGAACTCTTTGCATAATTCCAGATCATAAAGATTTCCCCTCATGTTTTCTTCTGAAACTTTTATATGTTACATTTTACATTGATGTCAAGGATTGATTTTGAGTTATATTTGTGTATGATGTTAGGTTCAGACTGAGTTTTATTTTTTTTGCCTGTGGACGTGGACGTGACCCACAGCTGTTTTTTGGAAAGACTTCCTCCTGCCATCATTCCCTTGGCATGTTCGGGTCCGTTTGTGCTGATATTCTGGATGCTGTATTCTGTTTCATGGATGTGTGTGTTTGTTACTCTGCCAATGCCACCGTCTTGATTACTGTAGTCTTACAGCAAGTTGCAGAATGGTGTGATGTAATTCCCCCAACATTGTTCTTCTCCAGTATTAGGCAGCATGTTCTAGGTCCTTTTCCTTTCTATGTAAATCTTAAAATCAGCCTACTCTAAAATTTCTGGTGGGGTTTTGATTGGGATTGCATTAATGTACAGATCAATCTGGAAAGAGTCAACATATGAACATGACACCTCTCTCTCTCTCTCTCTCTGCCTCCCTACAGCTTGTATGTAATGCTTAGAGATCCTGTGCATGTTTCAGTTATATCTCAGTGTCTCATTGTTTGGAACTATTGTAAAAAGGTGTGTAAAAAAATTGGATCTCCAATTAAACATTGCTATTATATATAAACGTGATTTGCTTTCTATGCATATGTAAAATTATGGTTTGTTGAGCATAGATCGTACAACTTTTCTAAACATTCATTTTTTCTGAGAGTTATTTATTCATGTATTTCTTGAGATTTTCTGTGAATAAAATCATGTCATCTGCAACTAAGGACAGTTTTATTTTACTTTTTTCCAATCTACAAGCATTTTATTTTCTTGCCTATTGTACTGTCTAGGATTCCCAGCATGGTATTCAGTAGGACTAGCATACTGGACACCCTCAGCTTGCTCCTGATCTCATCGGGAAAGCACCCAGTCTTTCATCATCAAGTGTTAACTGTAGACATTGTGTACATACACGTTCTCAGGCTGGGGAAGTTCCTCTCTAGTCCTTGTTTGCTGAGTTTGTATCATAAATTGATGTTGACTTTTACCACATGCTTTTTGGTATCAGTTGATATGATCAGGTCATTTTTCTTATTTAGACTGTTAATATGGTATATGATATTAATTGATTTTATTTTTTAAATAAGAAATCAGGCTTGCGTTCCTGGAATAAACAACACCACTTGACTGTAGTGTAGTATTCTGTCCATATACTGCCAGATTCAATATGTTAATATTATGGTGAGGACTTTTTTGTCTATGTTTATGAGAGGTTTTGATCTGTAGTTAATTTATTTGAATGTTCTTTTTCTGGTTTTGGTATCAGAATGACTTGGCCTATTAAACGGTTTGGGAAACCTTCTTTCTCTTCTATTTTCTAGAAGACATTCTTTAAAACTTATGACTTTTTTTTATTAAAGATGAGTGGAGGCCGGAGAGGCCGGAGTCCTGTGGAGACCACCCCCCCCACAGTGCCAGTGCACGACCGAGCAGGTAGGCCTCGCCACCGCTGGACCCCATCCCCAGCCCGGCTGAGTGTGCGCCAACCAGAGAGGCGCCCGCCAGAGAGGCCCGAGTCCTGTGGAGACCATGTGCCCCGTGGTGCCAGCAGGTGACTGAGCAGGTAGGCCTCGCCACTGCCGGACCCCATCCCCGGCCTGGATGTGTGCGTGCTGACCAGAGAGGTGCCCCCCAAGAGAGGCCCGAGTCCCATGGACACCATGTGCCCTGTGGTGCCAGCACACAACCTAGCAGGAGGCCTTGCTGCCATCGGACCCCATCCCCAGCCTGGCCAAGTGTGTGCTGACCAGAGAGGTGCCTCCCCAGAGAGGCCCAAGACCTGAGGTGACCACGTGCCCAAGGCACCAGCAGGCAACCGAGCAGACACTGAGGTAGCTGTACCAAATTGACAGCCCTGGCAGGATCCTACACAGACAGTAGTGTTGAACCAGTGGACTGTGAAATCCCTTGCTACAATGACTAAACATCAAAGGAAAGATACCAGAAATGTGAAAAATCAAGAAAGTACACCAACAAAGGGTAATAACTCTCAAGATCTAGATCCTACGGAACAAGAAGCCCTTGAAATATCTGAAAAAGAATTTCGAGTGATAATTCTAAGGAAACTAAATGAGATACAAGAAAACTCAACTAGATAACATGAGGAAATGAGGAAAAGTACAGAGGACCTGAGAGAAGAAATGTACAAGGAAATCAATGCCCTGAAAAAGAATGTAGCAGAGCTTGCAGAGCTGAAGAATTCATTCAACGAAATAAAGAACACAACAGAGTTTAACCAGCAGGCTTGCAGAAGCAGAAGAGAGAACTTCTGACCTTGAAGATGGGTTGTTTGAAATAACACAGGCAGACAAAAAAAGAAAAAAGAATTAAACACATTGAAGAAAATCTAAGAGAGATATCAGGCAACCTTAATTGCTCAAATATCCTAGTCATGGGTATTCCAGAAGGGGAGGAAAAAGGAGATTGCATTGAAACATATTCAACAAAATAGTGGCAGAAAACTTCCCAGGTATAGGAAAATACACAGATCTTCAGATTCAGGAAGCTCCAAAATCCCCAACTGTATTCAATGCAAAAAGGTCTTCTCTAAGACATGTTATATTCAAATTGGCAAAACTCAAAGACAAAGAGAGAATCTTAGAGGCTGCAAGAGAGAAGTGTCAAATTACCTATAAAGGAGCTATAATCAGACTAACATCAGACTTTTCATCACAAACCCTACAAGCCAGAAAGGAATGGGATGATATGTTCAAAATACTGAAAGACAGAGATTGCCAGCCAAGAATACTCTACCCTGCAAGGCTATCCTTCCAAAATGAAGAGCAAATAGTATATTTCTCAGACAAACAAAAACTGCAGGACTTCACTACAACATGACCACCCTTATAAGAAATTCTCAAGGGAGTACCGGGTGTGGTACCTGAAAAATAACTACCACTGTCATAAGAACTCAAGAAAAATCAAAACCCACTAGTAAATTAAAAATGCCAACAATGAAGAGAAAAAAAAATTATCTACAACCCTAAAAACAAGCAAATACAGAAGATAAAGAGTACATCAGAAAGAAAGGAACAAAAGACACTTAAGACATCCAAACAAATATTAATAAAATGCAAGGAGTAAATCAATACTTTTCAATAGAGACTCAATGAAAAGGATTAAATTCTCCAATCAGAAGGCACATTCTGGCTGACTGGATTAAAAAGGAGGACCTAACTATATGCTGCCTTCAAGAGACCCACCTCACCTATAAAGACTCACATGGACTAAGAGTGAAAGGATGGAAAAAGATTTACCATGGAAACAGAAATGAAAACTGATCTGGAGTAGCTATTCTTATATCTGACAAAATACACTTTAAAGTAAAAACCATTGAAAGAGATAAAGATAGCCACTGCTTAATGATAAAAAGATTCATGCATGAAGAAGACATAACAATCGTAAATATATATATGCACCCAATGTTGGAGCGGCCAGATTTATAAAGCAAACTCAATTAGACCTAAAGAAGGAAATAGACTCTAATTCCATAATAGCAGGGGACCTGAGCAACCCACTATCAATACTGGACAGATCATCTAGGCAAAGACTCAGCAGAGAAACAGAAGTTCTAAACAACACTCTAGACCAACTGGACTCGGCAGATATATACAGACCGTTCCATCCAACAACCTGAGAATATTCATTCTTCTCATCAGCACATGGATCATTCTCCACGATAGATCACATGGTAGGTTGCAAAGCAAGTCTCAACAAATTCAAAAAAATTGGAATTATCCCATGTATTTTTTCAGACCACAATGGATTAAAATTAGAAATCAATAACAAACAAAATTCTGGAAACTATACAAATGCATAGAAATTAAACAGCACTCTATTTAGTGACATATGGGTCCAAGAAGAAATCAAACAGGAAATCAAAAAATATCTTGAAACTAATGAAAACACTGATACATCATACCAAAACCTGTGGGATACTGCAAAAGCAGTTTTAAGGGGGAAATTTATCACATTAAATGCTTACTTCAGAAGAATGGATAGATGGCAAGTGAACAACCTAACACTTCACCTTAAAAAAATCTAGAAAAACAAGAACAATCCAAACCCAAAGTTAGTAGACAGAAAGAAATCATTAAGATAAGAGCAGAACTTAATGAATTTGAAACCCCAAAAATGATACAAAAGATCAATGAATCAAAAAGTTGGTTCTTTGAAAAGACAAACAAAATTGACAAACCATTTGCATGGCTGACTAAAAAAAAGAAGAGAGAAGACCCAAATAACAAAAATTAGAAATGAAAAAGGTGATATTACAACCAATACATCTGAAATACAAGGAATCATTAGAGACTACTATAAACAACTATACACCAACAAATTTATAAATCTGGAGGAAATGGATAAATTTCTGGACACACACAAACTACCAACCTGAGCCTAGAAGATGTAGAAAATCTGAACAGACCAATAGCAATAAAAGAGATTGAAGCTGTTTTCAGAGGCTCCCAACCAAGAAAACCCCAGGGCCAGATGGATTCACAACAGAATTCTACCAAACATTCAATTCTCTACAAGCTGTTCCAAAAGATTGAAACAGGGGCAATTCTCCCAAACTCATTCTATGAAGCAAACATCACCCTGATAGCAAAACCAGGTAGAGATACAACTATAAAAGAAAACTACAGGCCAATATCTTTAATGAATATAGATGCAAAAATGCGCAATAAAATGCTAGCTAACAGAATACAGCAACACATATACAAAATTATACACCACGATCAAGTGGGATTCATCCCAGGGATGCAAGGTTGGTTCAACATATGCAAATCAGTAAATGTGATACACCAACCATATCAATAAAATTAAACACAGGGGCCATATGATCATCTCCATAGATGCTGAAAAAGCATTTGATAAAATTCAACACTCATTCACGATAAAGACTCTCTACAAATTAGGTATACATGGAAAGTATTTCAACATAATTAAAGTCATATATGATAAGCCCACTGCCAATAACAACCTGAATGGGGAAAAGCTGAAAGCTTTTTCTTTAAGAACAGGAACTAGACCAGGAAGCCCACTATAATCACTCTTATTCAACATAGTGTTGGAAGTACTAGCCAGAGCAATCAGAGAAGAGAAGGAAATAAAGGGCATCCAGGTTGGAAAAGATGAAGTCAAACTGTCCCTGTTTGCAAATGACATCATCCTATATATTGAACAGCTTAAAGCCTCTACAAAAAAACTCTTGGAGTTGATAAATGAATTCAGCAAAGTTGCAGGATACAAAATCAACACACAAAAATCAGTAGCATTTCTATTTTCCAATAGTGAACATGCAGAAAGAGAAATTAAGAAAGCTTGCCCACTTACAATAGCCACCAAAAAAATAAAATACTTAGGAACAGAGTTAACCAAGGATGTGAAAAATCTCTACAATGAGAACTACTAACCACTACTGAGAGAAATTAAAGAGGACACAAGAAGATGGAAAGATATCCCATGCTCTTGGATTGGAAGAATCAACATTGTGAAAATGTCCATACTACCCAAAGTGATATACAAATTCAATGCAATCCCCATCAAAATTCCAATGTCATTTTTCTCAGAAATGGAAAAAACTATCCAGATATTTATAAGGAATAACAAAAGACCATGCATTGCCAAAGCAATTATGAGTAAAAAAAAATAAATAAATAAACCTGACTTTAAACTATACTACAAAGCTATAATAACCAAAACAGCATGGTATGGCATATAAAAAGACACACTGATCAATGGAATAGAATAGAGAATCCAGAAATCAACCCCACACCTACAGCCATCTGATCTTTGACAAAGGTCTCAAGTCTATACACTGGGGAAGAGACTACCTCTTCAGCAAATGGTGCTGGGATAACTGGATATCCATATGCAGGTGAATGAAACTAGACCCATACCTGTCACCATATGCTAAAATCAACTCAAAATGGACTAAAGAATTAAATGTACACCCTGAAATAATAAAACTTCTTAAAGAAAACATAGGAGAAACACTTCAGGAAGTAGGACAGGGCACAGTCTTCATGAATACGACCCCAAAAGCATGGGCATCCAAAGGAAAAATAAATAAATGTGATTATATCAAACTAAAAAGCTTCTGCATGGCAAAAGAAACAATTAACAGAGTTAAAAGACAACCAACAGAGTGGGAGAAAATATTTGCCAAATGCACATCTGAAAAAGGATTAATATCCAGACTATACGAGGAACTGAAACAACTTTACAACAAAAAAACAAGTAAACCAATTAAAAAATTGGCAAAAGAGCTAAACAGGCATTTCACAAAGGAAGACATACGAATGGCCAACAGACACATGAAAAAATGCTTAACATCACTCAGCATCCGGGAATGCAAATCAGCCCTTCAGATGAGTGGATATAGAAAATGTGGTACATCTACACAATGGAATACCACTCTGCAATAAAAAAGAATGAAATATTGCCATTTGCAATGACATGGATGGACCTAGAGAGAATTATATTAAGTGAAACAAGTCAGGCACAGAAAGAGAAATATCACATGTTCTCATTTATTTGTGGGAGCTAAAAATAAATAAATAAATACACAAATAAACTGGGGGGGGGGGGCGGGGAGAAGACACAACAATTACAATTCCTTGAAGTCGATAGGACAAGTGAACAGATATGAGGTTGTTGCGAGGGAGGCGAGAGAGGGAGCAGGAAGGGAGGTTTTGGTAATGGGCCACAATAATCAACCACACTGTATATTAACAAAATAAAATAAAATTATCTATCTATCTATCTATCTATCTATCTATCTATCTATCTATCTATCTATCTATCTATATATATATATATATATAGTAGAATTTCTCAGCAAAACAAACTGGGCCTGGAGATTCTCACGTTACAAGGTTTGGAACTATGAATTCAGTTTCTTTACTAGTAGCCCGGTCCTGGTCTGTCTTGGTAGTGGATGAGTTTGTGTTTTCTGGAGAACTTGTCTGGTTTATCTGAGGTGCTGAACTGATGTGTGTAGACCTGTCACATCGTTTCCTTCTTTCCTGTGATGTCTGCAGTGTCTGCGGTGATGTCCTGACCTCCTCTCTGGACATTGGCAATCTGCGTCTCCCCCACCCCCCACCTTATTTTTCCTTCAACAGTGTTGCTAGAGGTTTATCAATTTTGTTCCTCTTTTCAGAAAATCAGGTTTTGATGTCATTATTTTTCTGTGTTTATTTTTATTTATAATTTTATTTTTTTCTGCTCTTTATTATCTCCTTCCTCTTGCTTGTGTTTGATTTTTTATTTTCGGTTTTCTTTTTCTACATTTTTAAAAGTGGAAGCCTACATTATCGAGAAGTTTTTCCTTCCCAGTATAGTTATTATCAATAGGCCAGTGTTAATACCCTGACCATAATTGTGTCTTTGTCTATTTGTCCTTTCAGGTTTGTTAATTTTTGCTTCAAGTATTTTGAAGTTCTGTCATTCGGTGGATTCACGTTTCAGGTTCCTGTTCCTTTAACCCTTTCATCACTGTATATTTTTTCTCTTTATTCCTGGCAATTTTATTTACTTTAAAGCCTACTGCGTTTGGTGTTGTGCTCGCTTCGGCAACACATATACTAAAGCCTACTGCGTTTGGTGTTAGCACAGCTTCCCCATCTGCCTTTGATTAGTGCCTGCATGGGATATTGTTTGAAGTGATTTAATTTTATATGGTACATAGTTGTCCAGAAATTAAATTATACATATTTAACTTTTCACAGTTTGCTTAGAATCAACATTTCACTAGTTGGAATTTATCAACCTACAATCCTCTAGGTCTCCTTTACCTGCCTTCTCCATTTATAGTACAATTATCTTGTGTGTTATATCTACACGTGCTGAAAACGCCAACAGACAATATGATAACTTGTTAACCATTCTTTTCTTAGTGTTTTTTTTCCTTGTTAATATTGGATAATTTCTATTCACTTGTATTCCAATTCACTGACTTTTTCTTCCATTCTGCTATTAATCCACCTTCTCCTACTAATCTCACCTGGTGAGGTTTTTAATAAACTTGTTCTTTTTTGAATCCCCACTTCTACAATGTCAATTTGGTTTCCATATGTCTTCTATTTCCTTCCTGAGGTTTTCTGTTTTTCCCTTGGTTGAGGAACATGCATGACCTCAGGTTGGAGAGATTTTATCACAGCTGGTTTTGGGCCTGTGCCTTTGTCAGCAAATTACAACATCTCGATCATCCTGGTGTTGGCACATGTTGGCTGTTTCCTGTGTGAGTTGAGGTTCTCTGGGTTCTTCACATGCCTAGTAATTTTGGATTGTGTTTTGGACACTATGAATATCATGCTGTGAGATGCATCTTGTTTAAATCAAATGGAGAATATTAATATTTTTTGTTTTAGCAGGGAGTTGACCTGATTAAATTTAGGCCATGGGTTCCAACCCACCTCTTGGGGACTGGGATTCCAAAGTCATTTCAGTTTTCAGAGGCTTTGCAGGGCTCCTGCAACTGTCCTGTGCATACGCCAACCCGTGCTGGAACCCATGCACACTGCCATTTATGGAGCCTCCATCCCTCACTCCTCCCTCTCTACAGTCTCTTGGAACTTTCAGATTCCAAGGAAATTCCTGAAGCGTGATGAGACATCACTTCTTTAACTTGGGCCTGACTCACATGCTGTATCATAAGCGCCCAAAGGTCCTTCTTTCCATGAATGTTCACCTCAATTATGTACCAGGCAGCTGAGGGGAGGAGCCAGGTCTGTTATTTCTTTAGGATTGCCCCTCAGTGCTGACAGTATTCCTGAAGGCAGACAAGGCCACCGCAAAACACTAGAGTTGCCTCTCCTGTAGCAGGGAGAGCAACCAAGCTGAATCTAAGCATGTACTTATTGGGGACAGTCGCTTTTACTATTTCTGTTTTTGGCGGCTGGCTGGCATGGGGTCTAAACCCTTCACCGTGGTGTTATAACACCGTGCTCAGACCAACTGAACTAACAGGCCAGCCCCAGGAGAGTCACCTTTAAGGTTGGATCTCATCGACCAACTGGACAAAACAGGGCAAACAGCAGGGAGGTAGAGGAAGGAACACTGTCCACCATGCATTCCAAAGGCGGGCCCCTGTTTGTCCCTCCTCTCTATCCTAGAGCACTCCCTCACCTCCGGGATCAGCCCAAGAGGACTTTGTAAGCAAGTCCCAGCATCAGGCTGTGGAAGGGTTGAAATCGACTCTGTTTGCTCAGCCAACTGTGGGTACAGTCCCTTCTGTAGCCTGAAAAAGTAGTGCTTTTCCTCCCAATTACTAGTCTCAGTCTTTATGTATTAATTTTGCGCAGTACATAAGCATATGGCATTTTTACTCTTATGGACAGAGCCCTTGGTTTAAAAGTTTGGGCAATCCCACTCTAGAACATATTCTCTAAGACATTCTAAGGATGAGAAATCACATGCGTGGAAGATCAAAGCAAATGCTGGGTGTGTCTGGAAGGTCTTAGAGCTCAAGGTGCAAAATTCTGCAGGCTAGAGAGGGTCAAAGGATGGACTGAGAGGCAAAGCTAGGGGAAAGATCACTTTAAACACCTGGAAAACTCACAGGAAAGAGAAAGTACATGATAGTCTCTGCACTCAAAATGTACAAACCTTACAGAAATAAAGAGGGGCACTGAATCATTCAATTCTCAGATCATTCAACTTGACACACTGTTCCAGCCAGCTGACTATCAACCCTGGAGCCTCAGTCAGGGCCCCCCCTGTCTCTAGTGGAAGTTGGGCCACCTATAGGCAGAGGGACAAGAGCCGGAATATCAGGGAGGCAGGTCCTGGGTCCCAATGGTAAAAGAGTGGCCAGAGTTTCCAGCCAGATGTACAGACTCAAACAGGACGAGGTATCTGGGGGCACTGGCAATTTCTAGCATGCTCGCATAATCAGTGATATCTGAAGTAACAAAGCTTTGGAGCACAGAAAAAGGTCACAGATTTAATTGCTTTTGGGCCCCCTGGGGTCGCATTTAAGGTCCATGTCAGAGATCAGCCCTTTGCTCCTAGGCATCTGTTTACCAGTAGTATCAGGCAGATTTTAAAACTCTAGTATTTGATGTAAAAAGCCACAAACCTACTAAAGTGGCTTTTTAAAACTTTTAACTAGTTCACGCATGAGTGTAGTACAGGGAAGGTAAGTAAACTTAGTTCTGAGTCTCTGACATCAATCGTTGCAGTTATTGAACTTTATTATATTTTAAAATCAGAAAACAGTAAAACAGTATTTATACTAACACCTGAGGACTGTTCAATTGGACACAGCATCTTCCTACAAATAATGTGAAACAAGACTAAGTTTAAGTAAGAATCTCGACTTCTAACATAAAAGGAATAACACAGGCGAAGCCTTCCTTTCAATAGCTGCCTTCATGTCTAAAGTACATTTGGCTTTCTAAAAAGAAAATGAACATTCTTGCCTCAGGTGGGCATTTTACTGGCATTTACAACAAATGTCGAATACTTTTATAACTGATTCTTATGACGTATAAATACCACACCAAAGTTACACATAGTAATATCAACGAACATATAGCAACATTTCCCCTTGAAAGTTCTAAGTTATAAAATAAAACCCCACACAGTAAGTCAGAACTAACGTATCTTTCCAAATGGAGCAGAATAAATGGCTCAGAACCAAGCAAATTAATTAGAACGTTGTATAGGACAGGGAATTCCCTGTATGGACACCAGTCTACAGATCGTTTCTAATCCCCTGAAGAGTAAGCTGAGAGGTGCTGGGGAGAGCAAACGCCGTGTACTTCATGGAATAGAAACATCTAACCGTATACACAGCTCACCAGTACTTCTGTGCAGTGCAAGTGCCATATTACATTCAAAGAGAAAAAGGTGTACTTGTGTGTATACTTCAGGCATAGAATAGACATAAACATTAAACAGCACCCGCACGAGGAATAAACAAATACAATAAAATATATCTCTTCAAGAAATTTGGACATAGCGATCGTCATAGAGAGATGTGAACAATACTTGCCTAGTTAAATGTCCAAATTTAGCCAACATATGTAAGTTTCAAAATAATAGGTATTTCTTTGTACAAAATACAGTCGGACTCTATCAAAACCATCCTTACAGTACAGTATCTCTCACATAAATCTATTCTATCTATCCTATAATTTATCCAAAAAGGTGTAAGAACACTTCATGGAACTTTATAAACTTGTTTCTGTTCCCTCTAAATTTGAATACAACAGAGAAATGATAAACGAAAGGAAATTAATTTCTATGGCTATTCCCTTTCTATAAGCTGGTAAAACATGAACAGGACACTGTCGCATCAGACACATAAAACACATGAGAGAGAGATGATATCTACACGTGCACCTTTAAACTCTCTTCTGAGGAAAAGTTCTCATGGATTTAATCATAGAAGTTGTCAATCCCTGATATTTCCTCTTTTAGCTGTTTTGGTTCCAGATATAAAGATGAACCAAAGTCATAGGTTTTTCACTATTTCCTACATGAAGTATATTTGTAGATTATGCACCGAAAACAATAAACAGACATAAAGGATGAACTTCCAACTTAACTATGCAAATACTAACATGTTAAGTGGATTTTAAAGAACTAGACTGAACTTGTGGTGATAATACATCTTTAGATGATACTTACACAAAACAAAAACTAGTAAGGGCAAAAAAGTGATTTCACACCAAGAAGGCACTGGTCCCCCCAGAAATAAGCCCCATCTAAACTGACACATTTTCTTCAATTGTTGTAGAATTTTTCTTCTTTAAACTTTCAATGTAGTGACACAGCTTCATGGCTGGCCCGAGCTTCAGCCCCATATCTTTCATCATTTTGTCACTCGTGAGTAGTAGCAGGGCCTGTCCATCAATCCCCTACAGAGAAAATAAAATTATAATAATTAATAATGCTTTCATATTTCATCAGATAGAGGTTCCTTCTTTATATACAAGAACATGTAAAACAAAGTAGAGAGCAGCTCATTTCACAAGTATATTCTTGGAATATGCATCTACTTTATGAAAACTATTAAAAATATAGTTTGGACAGTGACGCATCATTTGATAATTTAGAAATTCACTTCAAATTTTAAGATAAAGGACATTTAACCTTAATACCTTAAAAAACGAACTGTGTCAAACTACCTAATTTTAAAAAATGAGTTCTGAATAAAATACTACATATCTCCAACAAAGAGGAACAAGTATAAGTGGTAGAAATGAATTTCAGACAGTCAACTTTCTGAGCAGGGCTGGCAATAAGAGTAAATTCACATCAATGCAAACTGTGAGTGTGCTATACACAGCTGTCCTTATGTTGAAACCCAGTCAGTTGTCCGAGGCTAATTAGATACTAAAACGAGTTACTGATTTTCTCACCATACTGAAAACGGTACATCAGGCATGTGGCCAGTAACTTTATACTCCAGGACACACTGTCAAAATATTACTTGATAGTCACAAGGCATCCTCCTAAAAGTTCTTCTTATTTTAATGGACCAACTTCTGCTGCTGAAGCATATTATTGGGTTTTCACAAATTCCAGTTTAAAAATAAACCTTTACTTAATCATGTATGACTGTCTGAAAAGACCTGAAATCCCTTACGACACCTCCTTTGTCACGCAACTTCTATACGTTTCCGACCAAGTACAACAAGAAATTTAAACAAAAGAGAACTTGGAAAAACGTAGACCATGAGCTTTCTTTGCAAAGCAGGAGGGTATCAGCATCACAAATGGTGAATAACCATATAAGGTCAACAGAGGCAATGGAATCAGTTGCTGGATTCATTGGGTGTCATAACAAGAAGGCCACCCTGTTACCGCTTATGGTCACCCCCTCCTCTTCATGGTCCTGGGGTTGAGCTGGGAGCAGGTGTGTGTGTGTGGGCAGGGGACCCTTGTATCTGTCATCACAAAAGGGAGGTCCACCTGAGGGTGGCGAAGCTGAATCATCACCTTTTGAGAACTTGAGGCCGTGTAGTATAGTAGACACTAGGACACCCATTGAAAGAACAGATCGTTAACCTACGATTTAAGGATCTAACCTTTCTCACATATGGAAAAATCAGTTGATAGGGAGCCCCCACCATCCACACGACTCTGTATCCAGCTGAAAGGCCTACACAGAGGTCATTCAAAGGCATTACGGTAGCAAAACTGGAGAAAAAGATACATTACATGGTGCCTGAAGAGGTTGGCGAAGGGGCCTAATATCTGAGGATCTGTATGTTGCAAAAAGAGGATCACTTCATCGACGGACCAGGCTGAAGGGTCCTCAGAGACATAGGGGCCAGGCTCCACTGGTGAACTTGTAGCTTCGATGGGGAGAAAGAAAGACAAATCATACTTGACCTGCTCATTATGCTGAAAGAAGAGATATTATTAGGTAGGGAGTAACAGTCTCATTCCTCGAATCTTCTGTAAAATACCCCAGCAAGGACTCAGGACTCCAACTGCAAAATCTAGTGAAAGCCTGTGTAAAGATGATGTAAGGATGGCTGCACAGGAGGGTCCCACCTGACCTTCCCCAAACAACAGAAGCAGCTTCAGAGGTTACCTTAAATCCTCACACATAACAGGCACTCAATAAAAGTTAGTTATCATTACGAATATCACCTAAAACCATCCCTCAAAAGAAAACACACAGCTTCCACTACCTTGCATCAAGAATGTTGATGAATACAGTTAAATAGTGCTATTTGTAATATGTGTCACTTCAAACTCACCACAACCAGAAGGGCCGTAGATAGATGGTACAGTATGTTTATTCCCCAGGAAGACTGAGTGACTCTTCATTTCATGGGTATACACTGAACTGGACTCTCCCTGTGTCAGCAGGGCTGCAGGTGCTGCCCCGGAAGCTGGGGCATTTGGAAGGATGCTGTTGTTAGCTGCCCCTGGGCTGGTACAGGAGGGCATTAAAGAAGTGCCCAGCAGAGGGTTATCAGGCACGATAGGAGGCTGATATGAATCTGCAGACAAGAGCAGAAGAGTCTGTTTGAGCATCAGCTCCCGCTCCTTCTGCTTCTGCTCCTGCTCCCTGAGCAGTGACTCCTGATCTGTTTCCTGGGATTCCTCCGACTGATTAAATCCCCCTTCAGGGATGCTCTGGGAATCAATCTCCTGGCTCCCCACTGGTGAAGTTGGGCTAGAACTTTCACAGTAGGAGAATGAACTGGAAGGCCCCTTCTTCCTCATTCTCTGGAATTTACGTCTTCTAGACAGCCGGTACTTATAATTTCTGAAAGCAAATCCAAATAGCTTCTGAAATGACAAAAACCCACCATAAATTAACAGTGAGGAAAAAAGGAAATAAAATTAGTACATACACATTAATATTTATTTTCCATGCAACATTGCTTTGTATTATTAAAAATAAAGGCTCTATTTTGATTATATAATGAAGTTTTATGCCTCTTCAACCCTACATTTTAATTGTATTCCAGACATTACAGTTAGAAACATGAAAATGGTCACTGTCATGCATTTATCAGACCTAAACTTCAGCATTCTTCCAGCAGAGCCTTAGTCGCCATCTGCTACTAGAGCAAGTATCGATCAGCCTCGCTAATCTCACAGAGTGACTAGTTCTCTATCAATTGTAGCAGATTGGCAATTTTAGAAACCAGAGGTTTTTCAGAGTTGTGAGAATAGTGTTTATAACACTTACCCGATGTTGCCTCACTGATTTCGCATGGAGACGTTGGAGTTTTGAAACCTTTGCATGAATGACATCAAGTTTCCTGTCCAGGTTTCGAATAGCTTCACGTACGCCCTATGATAATACAAGGTATTAGTAGTTCCTATGTAAAACGAAAAGGAACATATGTGAAAACACCGTTAAGCCAGGGCCGGTCCGTGGCTCACTATGAGAGTGTGATGATGACAACACCAAGGCCGTGGATTTGGATCCCTCTATGGGGATGGCCGGTTGGCTCACTCGGGATTCGCAGTGCGGACACCACCAAGTCAAGGGTTAAGATCCCCTTACCAGGCATCATTTTCTTAAAAAAAAAAGAAGAAGAAGTAGAAGAAAACACCGTTAAGCCAAATTTTAACTCCTAGATAAAACAAAATTTTTCAAGCCATCAGAATAGTCTTGTTTCCTACTTTAGGCCTGGTTGTAGGTGACACAGAGCCAAACTGGCTGTGATGAGTAACCCCAACATTTTCCCTGCTCTTCAACTCCACGTAGACTTTTTAAAACGCTGTGATGCTGGAAAGTGAAGGTACCACAACTCCTACAATCATCACCTTTATGATGGGAATATTCCACACCAAGAAAGGTGCTATTTTAGGAAAGAAATCTTCAAATGTGCTAAAAGGACAAAAAGTCCCTTTTCATATACACACGTGCGTCACTTAACAATGAGGACACATTCTGACACACGTATCATTAGGCAATTTCTTCCGTACGTGAACATCAGAGAGTGCACTCACACACACCTCCATGGCAGAGCCTACTGCACACATCCCGCTCCATTATAAACTTTGAGGACCGTCATCCTAATACGTGGCCCACTGTTGACCAAAACGTCAATATGTGGCACATGACTGTCATGACTTATGACCTGAGAAGACTGAGTACACTACTTTGGAAAGAACATTAAGCTAAACGTGGCTTTTGTCTTCAAAGTATTTTAAAATCATGCACTCTACAGTTAACCTTCCAAAACCATTAAGGACACATCATCTCTATGCCAAACAGATATGTGACTGTCTCCAGAAAAGAAGAGGCAGGACTGAGGGTGTGGAGCTCATGGAGGCCCTCATGAAGGGTTAGCAGGCAGGGGACAGCCCGCACAGGAGGACGTCGTCCCCTCTGCTCCCAGCCTGCAAAGGGCTGGGGTGGACTAAAGCGGATGCCGCGCTCCGTTGAGGGAAGAAGAAAACGACAATACTGAAGTAGTTTGGAAGGAGGTGGAGGAAGGACAGAGCCAGCCTATTCGGAGAAGGAACAGGAGCCGTGATGGCCCACTTCAGGGTGTGACTTAGGAACCTGGGCCCTCCTCATCCCAAACGCTGACCCCACCCGAGCTGGCACAATTGCCTAGGGGGCCCCTGGCTGAGCAGTGCAGACCTCGGCCTCCAGGATGCTTAGGTAAAGCTAAGGCAGGCCAGGGAGAGCCCCGCTCAAAGCAGAGCCCTCTGCCTCCTACCGCCCGCCTCCGCACACCCTACCCCACAAGAAAACAATTTTATGCGAATATTCAAAGTCTAATATACACTCATTAATGACATGTCCACGTTCTTTCCAATCAGGTTTTCATCCTGTTTAGGAAGATTTATCAATAAACCAAAAGGAAATAGGGAAAAAAGAATTGAAGGAAAAGTTCAGGACTTCTGTTTTGTTTTCAGGAAGTGTCAAAGGCCTATTTGTGATGTCAAAGGACCTTTGCCCACTGAAGAAACTACAGCAATATGAAAAGGTGCACTTGCAGAGCTGTGTTCTCATTAACCCAGCTACACGGCACAACCCATGACACCACTTTCCATCCAGCTTAACCCCTTATGTACTTCAGGATAAAAAGGCTAGTCTTCCAGTAACTAACACCAGAACTGATTTAAAAAGCAAATATTTCTAATGAGGAACAAAGAACCAAATGTTACATGGCTTTTGATTTTCAAATAATCCAAAAGTGACACACTGTGGACCAGATAGGAAACACTTAACCACCTATTTTTCTTTCTTATTTTTTAAAAAGATTTTTTCAAATTTTTATATTTTATTGTTAGCACATTCATTCGTACAAATTGTGATATTTCTTTATGCCCTTTACCCAACCTCGAAATCATCTTAAAATATTTTTTTGGAAGAAGACAACGTATAAATAAGTAAATAGATAATAACTACTATATTTCAATATAATAACTCTTTAGTCAAAGGAAGAATTATGGACTGTAAGAATAATCTTATTATAGTCATACCAAGTAGTTATCAATGTCCTTGTTTGAAAATACATGAAAAAAAAAAAACCTGAATTAGACCTGCATTACGAACATATTAGGAAACAAAATTATATGAAATTGTAATATAGATTAATATTTATAAACACAATATTACTATTTTACCCTCATAGAGTGCTTCATGCTTTCCAAAGTGCTTTCACATAATTACGGCAGAAACCATGACGCTTGATGAGCAAGTAACATCCCCAAAGATGAAACTAGTGGGACTGATAGAAGTTGAGAATTGCCTTTGTTACTTATGTGGTATTAGTATCCACACCCTCACATAAGGATTTTCTGTTCAGCCAAATTATATATAATTTAATCGTCTATTTTATTTAACTCCAGAGATCAGGAAACACGGCCAAATATAAAACTAAAAAATAGTACAACCACTTCAGAAAACTGTTTGGCAGTTTCCTATAAAGTTCAACTTTCATCTACCCCATCACCCAATACTTTCACTCTCGGGTATTTGCCCAAATTAAATGTAAAAATAAGTTCACAAGGAGACTTCCATAAGTATATTCGTAGCCACCTTACTCATAAGAGCCCAGAACTGAAAACAACCCAAATGTCCATCAGAAGAAGAATGGATAAACAAAGTATGGATATTTATACAACAGAATACCACTCAGCAATAAACAAGAGTGAAATACTGAGACTATAAAATGAACCTCCAAAACATTATTCTAAGGAAAAGAGACTGTGACACAAGAGTACATTCAGTATGATTCTTTTTATATGGAGTTCTAGAATAGGCAAAAGTAAACTAGGCGGAAAGAATATCGGAAGGTTATTACTCCCAAGGTTAACAGAGATGGGGACCTGCTGGGAGAGGCATGAGGTGACTCTCCGGGGTGAGGGAAATGCTCGTTATCTCGATGGGGTACATGTGTACATATTTAGCAAAACTCATTAAACTGTACACTTAAGCTCTGTGCTGTTCCCTGGATGAAATTAAACTCAACTTTACAAGAAGAAATATAGCAGAAAGAAAAAAACAAAAATTTTCACTTTAATATACAAACCGTATTATTCTCCTTTACAGTAGATGGTTGTCCTATTCTGTTCAATGGGATAAACTTGACTGAGTTGGGGTTGTATCTTTTAAAATTCGCTGGACGGTTCATTTGTAAAACTGCTTGGCCACCCTGGACTCCTAAACCTTCAGCTCCTGTAAAGCAATGCATAAAAAAGTTATTTCACACACATTACTTTAATAACCTTAATATGGACAGGTTCTCAGAATGCTACCTCAAATTGGAGTCCTCGTTGAATTTTCAAGAACGGCAAAACAAGAATTCTTCCATTAGTGATTTAGCATGTCTTTAAAAATTGAAGGGTTATATCGCCCGTGAGCAGGAATAAGAATCAAATCAAACACAATACCAAATTGTGAAGCGAATACTTTGCAACTTAAAGTCTACAGAGTAAATGCTGGAAACAGATGAACGAGAGAACACAATGGCTAACTGCTTTAGCTGCGATGTAGTAAAGTGATTGGCTTTTGTGTATTAACCTGGTTTCTTGCAACCCTGCTATAATCGCTTACTACTTCCAGGAGATTTTTGTTGATTCTTTCAGACTTTCTACCCAGATAATCATGTCATCTGCTCTACAGACTCTTGACCTGAGCTGTTATTCCTATACGTTCAATTTTAGCTTTCCACTTTTGCTTGGCCACCAAATAGTGATAATTATAGTTGTCCGATAGAAATAACTTTCAGAGGCAGAGCATGTATTCTCCACAATGTTTTCTGAGGCTGTTGCCCCATAGAGCAAAAAGAGTAAAGGGCACACGTGAAAGATTAAGTGAAGGGAAAATGCAAGCACAACCAACCTCTGTGGTATTACCACAAAACTTGGCCTTCTGCTAAACACTTATTAATGTAAAGGTTATCGGAATATTTCAGCAACTCACTGAAAATGGGAACCAGAGAGCAAATTTTCACCCAGAAGGAAATTTAACAAAATTACCATATGACATTCGGGATGGCTGCTGATAGTCATCACTGTCGCCTTCAATCTTTGGTTGTACAGTCAAACTGTCGTCAGAATCTTCTATTATGATGGCATCATTGTTATCAATCCTACTGTCACGGTCTTCTCCATCACTTACAACAATATAAACTAAGGAAAAGCAAAGAGAAAGTTTAGATCGGATACCACATTAAATAAACAATTTCTAGAAGAAACTACCTTATAAACTTATGGATTGTTTAAAAAACATATTTTAGATGGAAAAATTACATTAAGTATTTTTAAATCTATAATCAGTACAGGTTAGCTAACAAACCAATTGTTTAGTATGAAGCTTTGAGATACATATATAGGTAGGTATGTATGTATGTATGTATGTATGTAAACACACGCAGAGTATTATTTCTACTACTTTCAAATTTGTAGAGCAATGAATTTATTCTCGGTTATGAATTGTGACCACCTGGCCCACGCTCTAATGCGTTCACTGATATGCTTTAACTTTGAAACGATGCAACTGGTGTTACATAGCTACATTTGTGGTGACCATGAACTTCCAAACTTGTGCTCTAAAAATTAGTATTAATAGTTATACTAATTAATAATGCAGAAATAAAGTGCAAAGTACATGATCTTATAAAGCAAATTCAATTCAATTTGAATCTCACAGACCTTGAAATAGGTAACTACAAATAAACTGGATGTGAAATATCTACTCAGTAAACCATTTTCATATATATGTGAAACAACCCAGTATGCATACTATCTGATATCTACATGGGTTTATTTCTTAAATTTGGCCTGGAAAAGAACATGTTTAAACTTGAAGTATTTACTCACAGATCGCGTGTACACAGACAGCATGATAACTTGGATTCACTGTACTTATTCCAAATGGACCAAAACAGAAGAATAAGGTAATTAGCAAGTGTGAGGGGTATGTGATGGTGTGAATATGGTACTAAATTAGAAATCACATAATGAAGTTTCCGATTCGACCTCTGGGCCAGAAACATCGACTCTTTCCCCTTGTTTTCTCATCCATAACACGTGCCGTTGGGTTTGAAGAGCCACTGTGAATTCTACTGAATAGTCTTAATGGGGGGGGGGGGATGGAACATTAGAAATTACCCTAATTATCTAATAATTATCTAAACAAAAAGGTTAAATAAACAAAAGCTTAAATAAGCAAAATGTGAAATAAATTACGGCATTTCCCTAATATAGAAGGTACGCTAGATAAGCATGTTCTCAAAAAACATTTCTAACGACATGGTAGAAACGCTTGTGATATAATGTTAAAAGGGGAAAAAAGGTTTTAAAACAGAGAAATACAGTATAATCCCAACCTTGAGAGCCAAAGAGAACATCAATGGTTATCTAGGTGGTTATCTCTGAATAGCAAAATTATTACCTTCATGCGACTTCCCTGTAGATCCTCTGCAACGAATTTTGACTTTAGCATCAGAAGAAAATGGTGGTCGAATTACAAAGGTAACTGAAAATCTATTTTTAAATCGAGCGTTTGTATATCGACAGATTTTTCAAACTACAATTAGTTAAGGCTACTGATGACTCCACTAAGTTTTCTCAATAAATGTGTAAAATTCCAATTAATTTCTTTAGGTATACATATAACCTTCATAATGAAAATTTAAAGGCATTATAATATTTAGAAGTTTTTTCAAAATTACGCTCCCAAGGTGCAAAGCATTCACTTGTATTCAACTTATCAGATAAGGCATGGTTCACAATGATGACATTTCACCCCAGGACCACTTCAAGGAATACACAGCAACCTGTCACAACGGCCAGACAACTCCAGTTTTTTTAAAAAACAAAACTGAGGGCTGACGTGGTGCTCAGTTAGTTAGAGCACAGTGTTACAAAACCAAGGTCAAGGTTTCGGATCCCCTCATGTCCAGCCACCAAAACATAAATACAATGAAATAAAATAAAATACCGTATGTTAATACACTGACCAATCCCTTTCTGAATCTTCTCGCAGGACTCTAAAAAGCAGCCCTTTCATTGTCCGTGTCAAACTTTAGAGACCACCAAGTGCTATCTTTAAAATGGGCGATACTGCAGCCAAAATTGTATCCCATCGTCCAGCACGTGCTGCAGGCCAGACAAGTGAGCTTGGGAAGTGCGTCTAGCCGGTGCTTTGCTTTATAGAACGCCCTGCAGAAAACTTGTTGGGAAAGTCGCTAATTGGAAACATTGAACCAGTTTGCCACCTCATGTTATGAACCCTAGAGCAGTCCGAACTCGGGAGAGCAGGATAGAGGCGGGAGGGAAGCCACCTCCTACAGACCTAAGGTAGAGCCTTTTCTATCAAAGGCCTGTTCAGCAGGCAGGCTGGGCCCTGGAGCTAGCATGGAAAAGCTCCCCGGCTTTACAGGGATCCCCACATTTTGAAGCATTTCCTGACTCTGGCATCTGCCCTCTTCAAGCAAAAGACAGGAGCTATAGGCGGGGACTTCTCCACAACACCCCTACACCTTTGTTTTCGTCCTCATACGTGTATTTACAATGAAACACCGAAGCTCCACTCTCTGTCTTTGACCAAACGCGGTTACCATCAAAGTCTCCAAATCGACGTCTCAATCTCAAAAGACCTTAAAGGAATCAATTCACGGATCTGTCAATTCTCAAAACCCAAGTCTGAGAGTCTGGGTCCTTCCCCCGCCCCCCTGCACCAAGGAAGAGAGAGGATGGAAACGGATCAACTTGGCCCAGAAAGTCAGCACCAACCACCTAATAAATGGCCCAAATCCGAAAAAAAAAAAAAAAAAAAAAAAAAGACAGAAAGAAAATACAGACCATCGCCCCCACGAAAAGAAAAAAGGAAAATGCACTTTTCTGATATCCTTCTTTTAAAAGCTTGATTTAATCATACCACATTGTATACATATATCAAAACATCATTGTACCCCTTAAGTGTATATAGTTATGATTTGTCGATTAAAATAACATTAGTTTTAAAATAAACAGATAAAAAAGCTCCCACTCACAAGGACGTGCTGCCGTCCCAGGAGAGCCGTGGGAAGCACCCAGTGCACCCCGCCGCGGCGCCGCTGCAAGTTGAGGCTGCAAAGTGCAGACTCGCTCGCAAAGTGCAGACTCGCTCGTCCCGCCAAGCAGATTTCTACTCCCAGGAGCGCCCCAGCCCAGAAGCCAGATCGCTTTCCGGCTTTAACAAGGCTGTGCTCAAAAAGAAACAGCACAGAGGGACAGACCTGCCCTGGCGCCAGACGCCAGAGCCTGCCACGCCGAAGCTCCAGAGGGCGCCAGAAACACCTCGTGCTGGCGCAGTCTCCCCCTCTCGGTGACTGCCCGGAATGTTTTATGGCCCCTCGAAGCTCGTTCTGGAAAAATCCCTGGGCCCTGGATGCTGGAAACCAGGCCCACCCTCTTGACCCGCACTCGTGGATGGCCCTAGTCACCTCAAGCCCCTGAGACATCACAAGCACTAGGATCACTGTGAGCCCTAGGGTCACCTCAAGCCCTGTGATGCCACAAGCCCAAGGGTCACCTCAAGTCCCAAGATCAAACGAACCTAGGGTCACCTCAAGCCCCGAGACAAAACGAACGTATGGTCACCTCAAGCCCCGAGAGGCCGCGAGCCTGAAGGCCTCCTCCAGCCCTGAGACACCACAAGCCCTAGTTTCCCCTCGATTCTCAGGGACACCTTGAATGCCTAAGGCACCCTGGACACTGGAACATACCCGATAGGGGCACCCGGGTCCCCACGCGTGATCTACACAGTGGGGACAGCACCGCTGACCCGTCAGCAGGTGGAGGCCGGCGGCCACAGGCGGAAGCTCAGAGGCACCGTGGCCACGCACTGACCGTTGACCACCTGATCGGACTAGCCCGTGAGGCCGTCTAAGTGGGCGAGGTCCCAACCCTATCAGAGCCCGAGGCAGAAGCTAGTGGGGACAGCTGCATTGAGGGCCCCTTACCCTGCTCCTCAAAGTCTGACATGCTGAGGTGCTGGTGCAGGCTCTGAGGCCTTAGGCTCGGCGTCTGCCCTGCAGTCGGGTAGCGACTGTGCCCACCTGGCGTCCGCTATAGACAGAGGGGCCAGACGTGGCGGGTGCAAAACTTCCTGCATAGAAAGTTTCTGCGGCTGCGCAGTAGCTCGCCGCACACGAGCGGAGCACCGCTCTGTGGGCGGCTGAGGTGACGTCAAGCTCGGCGCCTTGCCTCCCCACTTTCTACCTTTTTTTGTTTCTTTAGTGTACGTTTGCAAAAGCATAAATATATATTTATATGAACCGGTGGCCAACAGTGCAATTTTGCTCTTCCCAAAATGCTCTTCACACACAGCACAATATATTTAAAAGTATATAATGTAAGAGAATTGAGCTCAGACTCTAATGTTTTCCCGGGTTGCATACTCACTCACGAGCAACGCCACCTTTGGGAACAAAGCTGAAAACAATCCAACTTTTAATAACGCCACCATGTCACCCTGTTCTTCACCTGCACCACTCTCTCTGCTTGCCATTTTCCAAACAGCCATGTGCTTCCTTCCTTCGTAAAGTAAGAACATAGTAAGAACATACGATCTTCAGAGTAATCAACACAAGCCAGTTAACATGTCTGTCCTTAGCTGGTCCCCAATCCCGTAAGAAGTTGGTTATCAGTGGCCCATTTTAAAGATGAGAAAACTGAGGCTCAGAGAGGTGAACGTGCTCAAAGCCTGAAGCTTTGTAGCAGCGTTCTGATTTGAACACTCATATCAGCCCCATAACACATGCTCATACCCCCAATGTCATTCTACCTCCGGCTCACTTACATCTGGAAACTCTTAACATCCTTCAAAGCCTGTTCCAGTACTGCATCTGTTCTAATAATACCACCAGCAGGACACTTTCCTATATAGCCCCTGGCAAGAATGAGTCAGTCCTCTCGGCTCCCACCTCACCTTCACCTCACTTGCAGCACGTTAATTACATTGCCTGATACTAGAAATCCTTGTCAACATGCCCCTTTCCCTCTAAGTTCCTGGACAGCAGCACCGTGTCTTACTTATGTTTGAACAGCAAGTCCCTCCCAAGGTACAAAGAGTTAAACATGACAAATTCAAAAGCACCCAGAACAGCACCTGGAATTTCTGTTCCATTCCCTCACCGTGTCAGTGATTCAGTGATTCTCCAGACTGCACGTCTCCTAGTCTGGGTCAACAGTGAGAATTTATTTTCCTGTAAGAAGGAAAGGTGTATCTTGTTAGGTAGAATCAGAGTTGATTTGCTTCTGTATAGGAGTGTGAATGTGTGCAGGAGGATATATGCAGAAACTGGAATGGATGCACGGTGGTGGTTGTTGATGTATTTTATTGACTCTGAGACCCAACTGCACACCCTTTTGCCAGCTCTGTGAAAATGGATATGGGCCCTTAAATACTTTTCCCTTTGCTAGTGGCACAATTTAAGCTTTTGTCAGTAGAAGGTGTGGGACAGTGGTCGTAGGAGGAAAGGGGGTTGTTTCCTGGTACCTATGAGCTCTCTGGGCAGCTGTTGCACAGCACATCTTTCCCCTGCACCTTAGAGGGCAAATTTGGATCAAGTTCTAGAGGGCAGATTTCCAGCACGTTCCAGCAGTGCAGCACACAGTGACTTGTCTGGCACTCAGTGAGTCTTGGACACTCTATCTCAGCCCTAACTCTTCTTTACATTAACCTTTCCCTGTTCAAATGACGTTGGTTCTTGCCTCGTATCAGACCCAGACTGATACACTCACCCTTCTGGATTTCCTTGTCGTACATAATCCTAAATCGGTGTCGAAGGTTTGTTCATGAAATGTGATTGAAGATCCAACAGATACTCAACAATCCCCTTCGGTTTCATTTCCGGTCAATCCTCCCATTCATTTACTTGACCCCTCTTCTCCGTGGAGGGAAATGGAATACAGAAGGAAACGCTTTCCTGACCGTCACTCCTAAGGCTGGCTTTCCAGTTCCTGGTCTCCCTAAGCTGCCTTAATCTGAGTAGGGAAGAATTATAGTGACCAACAGGCGTGGGAGATCTCCCAGCAATGGGACGAATGGGGGCAGGTGCTGGAAGTGCTATCGACCTGTTCTCGGGTACAAGCTGGACCACAGAGGCAATGGACAGAGCAGGTAGTTCTGCCAACACGCAGTGCAGACGTGGCAACCTGTATGTCTGCTGCTGGTAATGTGTGACTGGGTAATACAGGGCAGCTATTTCCCTGAAAGACAACTAGAAAAGCTGCATGAAATGTTTTTAAAATGTTATCAGCGTAAAGAACATCAAAAAGTTCACAAAATATCACCTCTCCGCCACCGTGATGGACACGCAAGGGACTACTCAAAGCCCATTTCTTCGGAGCAGTGAGAGGCCAGAATCGGTTACCCCCAAGAATAATTCTGTCAAGAGAACAAAGATCCCGGGAATAGTCCCAAATGAGGTTTTCTCTCCATTTTTATTCTCCAGGCAAAAAAGTTAGAGAAAAGGAACATAGGTGGCTACGAAAGGAACAGTAAGATATTCGTCATGCCAACAATCCGTAGGTTTAGCTGCACCAAGGACATCCGCCCTTAGAGTCAGCATTTTTGCTGTGTTACAATATTTTTGACTACAACAGAGACTTTAGCCATGGGAAAGTTTTCTGTCTTTCGCAAGCTGAACACTTCTATGTGCAATTCCAGAAGATTAGGCTATACCTTAAACTACAGAGCTTTGGCCATGCTAAAACTAATGGTCTTCACTCTACTAGGCTAAAACCTAGGCTAAAGGGCTTTGCCCCTTCTGAAAACTAAGAACTGTGGTCCTACTAAACTATAAGTTAGACTCTGTAAAATACATTTGCTTTATTAATGTTGGAATCCTGCATAACAAAACAGTGGGCAATTGCTGACCTCAGAGCTTGGAAGAATCAGAAACCTAGAGAGGAGTGAAATGCTGAGAGGATTGCCTTTCCTCCTGGGCGTTTACTCCTCTAGAAAAGGCCTAAAGTGCCTGGGCTGCAGTTTTGCTGGCTTTGTGGGACTGAGGGACAAAAGTCACAATCTGGAACCCACCACAGGAGGGGAACTGGAAAAGCACCTCCTGCCTTGGGCTGGGACCACAAAGAGCGGTATCTTTGGAGTAAAAGTGACCCAGAACTAACCAACAGTTAACCACATGGTCTGTAGTTCAGGCTCATGACAAAAGGGAATTTAACCACCCCAGGTGTCTGGAATAAGCAATCAAAAGTGCATTCCTGTGTAGATAATGTCACGTTATTTCTACAAAGAATTTTTGAATAGAATTTCTGGCATGAACTGAAATACAAGCAGATATAAGAGAATATAAGACAGCAGGAAAAAGAAGCAATACAAACATCTAGGTTTCGGGAGGCACAGCCCTCTGCTGCAACCCCCTCCCACCCTCCAACAACCACTGGGAACTTCCCGACATAGTGGTCATGACACAGGCACCTGGCTAGCCACCTTGGTGCTCTGTAGGAGGCCAGTTTGTGAGCATCTTAGCACATGCATGGGAAGGGTCCAGATTGAAAATGCTGCAGGGGCCCTGTGTTCAGAAGGGAGACTCCCCCACCCTTCACGAATGGAAAACCGTGTAACAGCACAGCCTGGGACAGAGGCGATCTTCAGAGTAAAGAGAAAGGTGGTTGTGCTCAACTGTTTGCTCACTAGGATTGACACAACAACCTGGGCTACCCTCAGAGACACCGACTCTTCTGAGAACAGCCCAGGAAAAGGCAGGATGAAATCGCTGGAGGTGACCCCAAGGGAAACACATGGATGGGACGTACGTGTCCGGGTACAGAGGGGATGTTCAGTTCCTGTTTGCTGAGAGCTCCAATCCCACACCCAGTAGCTGCCACAATGGTGTGTCTAGAATGCACATCTGATTGTGTGACCTTCCCCCATTTATCGTCTTTTAATTGCTTCCCACAGTCCTTGAGATCCCATCCAAAGCTGTCCCAAGCAAGGTCCATCCTGTTCTAGGCCCTGCTTAGCTGTCCAGAACCCATGCTGAAATTTATTTTGAGAAAAAATTTAAAATCTTCTTTAATAGGAAGGCCACATAGCTGCTTTCCTGCGGCTCTGGTACAATCGGGGGTGAAGTGTGGACAGGTGAGCTCTGGGCAGGGACAGGGGCTGGGGAAGGGGAAATGTGGAATAAAGAAAGGAACAGGTTGAGCACTAGCTGTGTCAAAATGCTTCCCCTTCTTGATATCCCTGAAGTGTCACAACCCTGGAGGCAGAGACAACACTCATTTGCCAATGAAAAAAGAGACTTGGATTGCTTGAGAAATGTAATTGAAGTCACATAGACAGAATGTGTCACAAGGGTGGGGGCCCAACCATGAATACCCTGGAGACCACATTTCCCATTCATATCTCTTTGTACCATATCTGGAAAGACTCTGATGCTATTGGATGGAGGACCTGTTCCAAAGGAGAGACAAGGTGAAGGCCACGGAGTGGCCCTGCGATGACAGGGTAAAGTGAGTAGGAGGCGGCCCTCAGGACATGGGGCGCAAGCACCTCACCTTCACAGACCCCCACAGTAGGGCTCTCCAGAGTGGGGACCTGAGATTCCCCAGGGGGGCGCAGAAGAACATTGTAGAACACCTACTTGGATTTCTGACTTCATGTCGATTTTGTAACACACACATATATTGTTACCAGAGTCCACGTATTGACTTTCAGCCAAGGGGCTCGCCTGGCCTGGACTATCGCCTCCTCGGTTTCCAGGGCTGGGACCCCACTTACCGTTGCCTCGTTACCCTAGTGTGCTCTGAGCCTGGCTTGAGAAGCCTCAAACTATCCTCTCAGCCCCCGATTTATCCCAGCGCCAAGAGAGGCCAACTGCAGTCGGACATCGCCTGTCGGGCCCAAAGGCTATTTGGAATGGTCTCCATTTCTATCGGCTGCGCCATTCCCACCGCTCCACCAGGAGCAGATCAAGCTCCCCAGCCCTTTTACTGAGCCTGAGGCTGTCACTAGCAAGTTTCACCCTCTACAAAGCTATCCTTCTGCCTCTAAATCTCCCTCTGGGAATGTTCTCCTTTAAACACCTCCATTCCGCCGGCTGCTCTTCCTTCTTGTCTGTCTAAAGACTGGGGATCCTGCTGCCTGAAGCCAGGCCATCCGTCTGCACACCAGAAACCCCAGACATCCTCGCCTGATGCCAAACATATTTAAGTCTCTTATGTCTTCTAACCCCCAGCCGTGGTTCTCAAACTTGCATGTGAATCAGAATCACCTGGAGGGCTTATTAAAACAGATTCCTGGGTCCCCTACCACTGTCCATTTCTGCAGGTCTGGAGTGAGGCCTGAGAATTTGCACGTCTAGCAAGAACCCAGGCAAGGCAGGTGCTGCTGATCCAGGGACCACATTGTGAGACCCACATTGACGTCTTAGACCAGGACCTTACAATAGCGCAGCCACCAGCTCATCCACTAACGGACAGGTGAAAAGGGTAGATCTGAATCAAATGTCCCCTGGTGAATAATACACATCAGCCTTTAAAGACATCACACAAACACACACACACACAAAGGTAAAATATCTCTAAAAATCTCATATTAATTAGACGTTGAAAAGAAAATAGTTTAAATATCTGAAAGAAAATTATACAGTATTCTAAAGTCCATTTCACACATTTCTTCCTTTTACTGTAGCTATTATGGTATTTAAAATTACATGTCTTGCATTAAATTTCTATTGGGTAGTGCTGAATCAGACAATTAAAAGCACTAGGATATCAAACTATAAAAAAATGAGTACAATTATTAGCTATTTGAATACTGCATGAATGTTTGATGAAAACTAGGAACTGTTAAATTGTAAATAAAGTTTTAATGTTAGAATAGTTTTAGATTCACAAGTTTCTAAAATAGTGGAGAGAGCACACATTTACCCCATAGCCCTTTCCCCTTATTATTAATATCTTACATTAGGATGGTGCCCTTGCCACAGCTAATGAGTCAATGTTGATACATAATTATTAACTAAGGTCCATGCTCTACTCAGATTCCCTTAGTTTTTTCCTAATGTCCTTTTCCCCTTCCAGGATCCCATATTACACTAAGTCGTCATGTCTCCTTGGGCTCCCCCAGGCTTCAACAGTTTCTCAGACTTCCCTTGTTCACGATGACCTTGTCCGTTTTGAGGAGGACTGGTCAAGTATTTGGCACAATGCCCCCAACTGGGATCTGTCTGATGTTTCTCTCATGATTAGATTAGTTACGGGATTGGGGGAGGAAGACCACAAAGTGTCCTCATCACATCACATTAAAGATCCAGGCTGTCAACAGGACTTCTCGTGGTCGATGCTGACCCTGATCACCTGGCTGACACAGTGTTTCTCAGGTTTCTACACTCTAAAAGTACTCTTTTTTCCATTTTACATGCCATGCTCTTTGGAAGGACATTATTATGGGCAGCCCACACTTAAGGAGTGGGCAGTTATGCTCCACATCCTGGAGGGCACAGTAACTACATAAATTATTTGGAATTCCCTGCACAGATTTCTGCATTCGCCGTCATTTGTTTATGTATTCAATCATTTATTGATGATGGCATGGACTCATGCACATTGATTTTATGCCTTGGGTTCTAATCCAATGCTGCTTCACTTATTTTGTTACTCAATTCTTCCAGATTCAGACATTGGGGACTTTCTGGGTTAACTCCTGTGTCCTTTTTACATCCCCCCATCACTGTGCTTCCTTTGAGCACAACCCTCTCATACTAGAAGACGCTGCAGGCTCACCTTGTGTATTCCACATCCCAGGCCTAGAACCAGCCATTTCTCTAAGGACACCCAGTTCCTTTTATTAGAGAATGGTGTTAGAAATTTATTAATAGACGAATATGCCAACTATCCTGATTTGATCGTCACATACTGTGCACATATACTAATAATCAACTCTGTATCCCACAAATATGTATAATCAGTTATGTGCCAATTTAAAATACCCAAGTACTTCTCCAAGAAGAATGAAACAAATTACTTTTGTCTACATTTATGATTTTATAACATTGAACTTTTTAATTCTTTTGTGTTCTACTAAAGTCTGAAAGGTTGAAAGTACGATAATGATGTGGTTACTATTTTAAAACTTTATCTTTGAAGTACACATACTTACATAGTTACAGATGAAATTACAAGTCTCATCTGCCTCAGAGTCACATGGAATTGGGGACGTGGGTGGACATAGAGATGAAACACGATTGATCGTGAGCTGATCATTATTGAACCTGTAAACTTGTTTCTTCTCTGGCCATGGTAGTGAGTCTCACATCCCAGTGAGTTACAACCATAAACATCTATTCTTGCTCACGTCATATGAAGGAGGCGACAGGATGGCTCAGGCCCAGCCCCACGTGGCTTCTCAGTCCACAACCCCGTCTGAAGGAGCAGTCCCGATTCAGAGCCTGTGCTTGTCACAGCAGAGGGAGAGGAATGAGAGAGATGATCTCTGCCACTGCAGAGCTTCTACATGGACGTGGCGTTCTTCAGGTCCACTTCATGTCCCAGGGGCCAAAGCAGGGTTCAGCGTGAAGCGTAACGATGGGGTGGGCAATAGATTGTGCCTTCGGGGAGTGACTGCAAGTCCTGGCCATGGAGAGGATGCTATATCCTTTGTAGGGACAGTACAGGACTGCGAACAATATATCCAACCAGAAGTTCAAGTGACATGGAGAGAATGAAGCAGGGAAGGAGGCTAAGGGGAGCCAAGTACGTGAGTGTGACGGGGAGACCAGGGTGTCACGAGGAAATCGACAACTTTAAAGGAGGTATCAATGGCTTGTGTTCTGCTCTTAGGAAGGTGACGTATGGTCGAGACTGTCAGTTACGTACCAAAGACCCATTTCCTCATCCTCTTGAGCACACACATAAGTCCCGGCCACCGTTCCACTGAGGTATGGCCATGTGACTGCGTTCCAGCCAATGGAATGGGAACAGCACTGATGTGTCCCCGTCCACCTGGAATCAAAGGACCCTGAGGCACTAGCAGTTGATGGACCCACAAGATGGAAGGACTCTTGGTCCCCAAATCACCATAGTGAAGAGGGACACCTCCTTTGGATAGTGAGGAAGTAGTAAGCACCTAGTGTATCTGGGACATAATGGATGTTGTGTCTGTCACTAATGGCAGCCTAGGATACCCTGAGCCTTCTTGTTTCCTCCAAAAGTACACTTTCCTGGCAGATGCTTTATTTGTAGAAGTTCAACAAGAGGAAAACTCAGGGCAGGTGGGGCAAAGGCTCTGAATTTCCAATTCCAAAACCCAGTCTAGCTTATCAGGTAACAGTCGTGCCAACAGCTAACAATGTGTCAAGGGCTTGTGGAAGATACTGACATTAATAAAACACATGTGTTTCACACGGCCATAGCCTATAGCATAGTAGGCCCAAAGTCCTTAGACTAAGCTGTACCATGGTAGGACCAAAGTCCTTCGTTTAGCAGGACCAAAGTCCGGTAGTTATAGCCATAGCTCAACTCTTAAAAAATACATATAGAAATGCTAAGATTGGGAAAAACCGAAAAACTTTCACAGCACTAAAGTCTTTGATGTAGAAAAGAGACTTGAAACACAGCAAAAGTGATTGCTCTGGGGGCAGTTGCCCTTGATGCAGCTAAACATAAATGATGGGAAAGAATGTGAGCGAAAATCTTCAAGGCTATTCTGGTAGTTAGTGGTTGGGGAATGTTCCACATCTTACCCTCAGATGTTTCTTTAAGTTTCTTAGGGAACTAAGCATTGCCATGATGATCATCCATTGTTTCTTTTGTATGACACATAGCTAAGTTCTATGAATCCTTTTGATGGTAAATGGCTTGAACTATTTTTAAGTTACACCTGCTTTAATGAAAATTGTCATGTAGCCAGTTTGTTCATATTTTCACCATGACTGATGAACCACCTGTGTTTGTTCTGTAACTCTTTTGCCCCCACAATAAAAACAGAGAGAAAACCTGACTCGGGGCTGTGCCTGGGGCCCTTCTCCCCTGAAAGAGTTCTCCCTGGGTACAGTCACCTTTGGGACTGTCACTGCTCTGGATAAGTGGGCTCTGAGTCATCCCTTCTGTCTCCATCACCCTACAAGAGGTGACAACAGCTGATTAGAACAATTAAGGCAAAGGACATGTTTTTCCAAAGTGTGTCAACTACCAAGGGGAAAACAGGGATCTTATGATAAATGGAAGCCACGTGGTAGGGACAGTATTTACAGAGATGGTGACTTCAGTGAACTCTCGAGGGAGGGAAAGACTTGTGAATATGGGAACAGGGTACATTAGCAAATATGAATTATAAGGGGCTTTTGTAGGTATATGTAAGAGGATTACATATGGGGGAAAAAGGAATAGAAGGAGGAAATAGATCCCCTTACTGGAAAGGAAATATAATTAGAGAGATAATAACTAGAATGACCAAATGGAGAGAGCACGAACAACTTTGAAACAACTAGGCCTTGCACTTGGAGGAAATCAGCAGAAGGCGAGGTGAACAGGTGAGAGGTAAACAGGCACCTATGGGCAAGGCAGAGTGTGGAGGGTCGTGGTGAAGAGATGAGGGGCTTCCCTTTCTGACAATCGCTCTTCCAGAAAACCACCCTCAGGATCTACCTGAACCTGATGCGTTTTAGAAACATCTGTATCTTCACTCAACAGAATGGCAGACCTGCCACGTGCAAATTATCCTAGTGTTTGTTTCTTCACTTCCTCGCTGTGTTTTCTCCATATGCCTCCCAACAGTATTTGCTGACAGAGAGATGCGTCTATGCTTTATACCATTTCACTTTTACGTCTATTACTTCAACCTCGTTTCCTGTCTTTGACCATTTCGTGCAAAACAGGTGTTTCACAGCGGTAGGTGACTGAACTGTTCGGGGGTAGTATTAAGCAACCTCAAGGAAGACGTCTAAATATTTACCATTAACTAACTGAAATTCCCTGTAGATTGACTGTTGCTTGACTTTAGACTTCTGTGGGAAAAAATACAGAGCTTGGTCTTCATATTCTGGATACTTTTCTTCAATTTTTTTTTTTTTTTATTATGGAAACTTCCAACATACCTTAGAGGGATTTGCGTAATGGATTCCCACGTATGTGTCATTGGCCTTGACAGATATTGGCATAAAGTCAATCCCATTTCATCTGCACCTCCTCCCGTGCTGGATTATGTCAGAACAATCCCAGATGTCATCTCACTTAACCTGTAAAGCTTTATTATGCTTTTGCAGGAGAAAAGGACATCTCCCTTTCAAACTAAAACTGTAATACCAATAGCACCATTGTTACAAATGAATAATAACCCATTAGTGTCATCTTAATGTCCCCTAGGCATTCACCTTTTCCTGGAGTGTCTCATATATGCCCCTTTACTCTTGGCTTCTTTTCATGAGGATCTAAAGAAGCTCTATGCTTAACATTTGGATGACATGTCTCTTCAGAATCTGCTAATTCATAATCATTCCAACTAGCTCTTTTTTCCCCTTGCTGGATGCAAGGAAATAGTTAAATATCTTCCTACATGTGATGTCCTCATCCTAGAATTAGCTGACATCTAAAAGTAAAATATGCATTTATAGTGAGGCTTTCTACTTGTGCCATGGTAAGTGTGAATTTTTGACAGATCTGATTAGATAGCTTTTGTTTTAATTAGTACTATGTTTGTTGCAAAGCTTGGATGAGCTCTGGTATTTTCTTACTGTTCCCTTGCACTTACATTATTAGTGTTCAGTTAATACAGTTTCTTTGCATTAACCATTTATAACCACCTGTTTAGCATTTGAAAGAGCATTTTACATGTTTTAAGCCTCCTATTTTTTCACCTGTTTAACACCAATGAAACTCGTTTGCACGGAATAATTGATGATGAGTGATAGATTAACAGGCAGCATTTTCCTATTTGGATCATTACACAGTTGCACACCTTACAATGAAAGGAGTCTTAGATTTGATGAAATACACTCGTTTACTGAAACTAGATAATCTAAAGGCACCTCTCCGTGGAACTTTTCCTTTTCCCTCAGAACAGTGGGCAACCTCTACAGGACAGACAATTCTGAGGAAGACCAAAAAGTCAGGGTTTTACCAGGAAAACCCAAGCAATTCTAAGTCTTCAGAATGGAAATGCTTTCATACAGAATCAGAAGCTTACACAGCTGCTGGAAGGCAGAGGGCCAAGGTGAGCGAAGAAGTTTCTAGAAACCCAGGAGTACAAAGGTGGCAGGAGAGCTCCCCCAATGGTCTCGGCTGCCTGCAAAAGCAAAGCAGATGAATCTCAAGATGTTATCAAGAGGCCGCTGGCAACCCTCACATCTGCCTTTTGCTGATGCTCAAAGGACGGTCCTGTGCAGCTACCTGAGGAAAACTGCTTCTGCTTAACTTCCTCCCTCCAAAATGACCACAGAGTGCCGCTGGTGGCAGAATCTAAGAACCCACCTCTACTGGCAAAGAACCTTGGGAAATGCTGCTTCCAGGCTTTATGCCTATAAGGACAGAAAGGAACACGGACAGGCTGGGATGGTGGCAAGCATCAACAACGTGCAGCTCCTCAGAACACGAAACATTAATGAGTCCATAATGAAATGTAGAAAAGCTCAATTCCTCTCACCTTAGGTGAATATAAAGGGTGTAATATATTTGCCCTGTTCCCAGTGGATTGGCTTCTGCACCCCATGGAGTAGGTACACCCCACCTCACCATGACATCAGTGGACTTGAGCATCCAAGGCCACCAAAGCCAGGGGGAGGGGTGAAGCCAAAGATGGGTCGGGGCTTGCGGAGGCCACAACCCTGCCCTGGCTGCCCCCTGCCCCTGAGGGATGATTTCCACAAGTGAATGCACTAAAGTACTTTGGTTCTTTGGCTGAAGAGCAGGACACACAATTCCTGAATCGTGATGAGACATCACTTGTTTAACGTGGGCCTGACTCACATGCTGTATCATAAGCACCGAGAGGTTCTTCTTTCCGTGAATGTTCACCTCAGTTACGTTCCAGGCAGCTGAGGGGAGGAGGTAGGTCCGTTATTTCTTAAGGATTGCCCCTCAGTGCTGACAGTATCCCTGAAGGCAGACAAGGCCACGTATCTGGGGGCACTGGCAATTTCAAGCATGCTCGCATAATGAGTGATATCTGAAGGTACAAAGCTTTGGAGCACAGGAAAACATCACAGATTTAATTGCTTATGGGCCCCCTTGGGTCGCATTTAAGGTCCATGTAAGAGATTAGCCCTTTGCTCCTAGGCATCTGTTTACCAGTAGTATCAGGCAGATTTTAAAACTCTGGTATTTGATGTAAAAAGCCACAAACCTACTAAAGTGGCTTTTTAAAACTTTTAACTAGTTCACGCATGAGTGTAGTACAGGGAAGGTAAGTAAACTCAGTTCTGAGTCTCTGACATCAATCGTTGCAGTTATTGAACTTTATTATATTTTAAAATCAGAAAACAGTAAAACAGTATTTATACTAACACCTGAGGACTGTTCAATTGAACACAGCATCTTCCTACAAACAATGTGAAACAAGACTAAGTTTAAGTAAGAATCTCGACTTCTAACATAAAAGGAATAACACAGGCGAAGCCTTCCTTTCAATAGCTGCCTTCATGTCTAAAGTACATTTGGCTTTCTAAAAGGAAAATGAACATTCTTGCCTCAGGTGGGCATTTTACTGGCATTTACAACAAATGTCGAATACTTTTATAACTGATTCTTATGACGTATAAATACCACACCAAAGTTACACATAGTAATATCAACGAACATATAGCAACATTTCCCCTTGAAAGTTCTAAGTTATAAAATAAAGCCCCACACAGTAAGTCAGAACTAACGTATCTTTCCAAATGGAGCAGAATAAATGGCTCAGAACCAAGCAAATTAATTAGAACGTTGTATAGGACAGGGAATTCCCTGTATGGACACCAGTCTACAGATCGTTTCTAATCCCCTGAAGAGGAAGCTGAGAGGTGCTGGGGAGAGCAAACGCCGTGTACTTCATGGAACAGAAAGATCTAACCATATACACAGCTCACCAGTACTTCTGTGCAGTGCAAGTGCCATATTACATTCAAAGAGAAAAAGGTGTACTTGTGTGTATACTTCAGGCATAGAATAGACATAAACATTAAACAGCACCCGCACGAGGAATAAACAAATACAATAAAATATATCTCTTCAAGAAATTTGGAGATAGCGATCGTCATAGAGAGATGTGAACAATACTTGCCTAGTTAAATGTCCAAATTTAGCCAACATATGTAAGTTTGAAAATAAGAGGCATTTCTTTGGAAAGAATACAGTCGGACTCTATCCAAACCACCCTTACAGTACGGTATCTCTCACATAAATCTATTCTATCTATCCTATAATTTATCCAAAAAGGGGTAAGAACACTTCATGGAACTTTATAAACTTGTTTCTATTCCCTCTAAATTTGAATACAACAGAGAAATGATAAATGAAAGGAAATTAATTTCTATGGCTATTCCCTTTCTATAAGCTGGAAAAACATGAACAGGACACTGTCGCATCAGACACACAAAACACATGAGAGAGAGATGATATCTACACGTGCACCTTTACATTCTCTTCTGAGGAAAAGTTCTCATGGATTTAATCATAGAAGTTGTCAATCCCTGATATTTCCTCTTTTAGCTGTTTTGGTTCCAGATATAAAGATGAACCAAAGTCATAGGTTTTTCACTATTTCCTGCATGAATTATGCTTGTAGATTATACACCGAAAACAATAAACAGACATAAAGGATGAACTTCCAACTTAACTATGCAAATACTAACATGTTAAGTGGATTTTAAAGAACTAGACTGAACTGTAATGTAGTTCTGCAATTGTGGTGATAATATATTTTTAGATGATACTTGCACAAAACAAAAACTAGTAAGAACAGAAAAATGATTTCACACCAAGAAGGCACTGGTCCCCCCAGAAATCAGCCCAATCTAAACTGACACATTTTCTTCAATTGTTGTAGAATTTTTCTTCTTTAAACTTTCAATGTAGTGGCACAGCTTCATGGCTGGCCCGAGCTTCAGCCCCATATCTTTCATCATTTTGTCACTCGTGAGTAGTAGCAGGGCCTGTCCATCAATCTCCTACAGAGAAAATAAAATTATAATAATTAATAGTGCTTTCATATTTCATCAGATAGTGGTTACTTCTTCATATACAAGAACATTTAAAACAAAGTAGAGAGCAGCTCATTTCACAAGTATATTCTTGGAATATGCATCTACTTTATGAAAACTATTAAAAATATAATTTGTACAGTGATGCATCTTTTGATAATTTAGAAATTCACTTCGAATTTTAAGATAAAGGACATTTAACCTTAATATCTTAAAAAATGAACTGTGTCAAACAACCTAATTTTAAAAACTGAATGTTGAATAAAATACTACATATCTCCAACAAAGAGGAACAAGTATAAGTGGTAGAAAAGAATTTCAGACAGTCACCTTTCTGAGCAGGGCTGGCAATAAGAGTAAATCCACATCAATGCAAACTGTGAGTGTGCTATACACAGCTGTCCTTATGTTGAACCCCAGTCAGTTGTCCGAGGCTAATTAGATACTAATACTAATTACTGATTTTCCTATCATACTCAAAATGTTGTATCAGACATGTGGCCACCAATTTTATTCGTTAGGACACACTGTCAAAATATTCATTGATAGTCAGAAGTCATCCTCCTAAAAGTCCTTGTTATTTTAATGGACCAACTTCTCCTGCTGAACCGTATTATTTGGTTGTCACAAGGGCCAGTTTAAAAATAAACCTTTACTTAATCATGCATCACTGTCTGAAAAGACCTGAAATCCCTTATGACACCACCTTTGTGAGGCGACTTCTATACGTTTTCTACTAAGTAAAACTAGAATTAAAAAAACAACAACAGAACTTATAAGAATGTAGCCTATGAAGTTTCTTTGCAAGCAGGAGGGTATCGGCATCACAAATGGTGAATAACCATAGAAGGTCAACAGAGCCAATGGAATCAGTTGCTGGATTCATTCGGTGTCATAACAAGAAGGCCACCCTGTTACCGTTTGTGGTCACCCCCTCCTCTTCATGGTCCTGGGGCTGAGCTGGGAGCAGGTGTGTGTGTGTGTGTGTGGGCAGGGGACCCTTGTATCTGTCATCACAAAAGGGAGGTCCACCTGAGGGTGGCGAAGCTGAATCATCACCTTTTGAGAACTTGAGGCCGTGTAGTATAGTAGACACTAGGACACCCATTGAAAGAACAGATCGTTAACCTACCATTTAAGGATCTAACCTTTCTCACATATGGAAAAATCAGTTGATAGGGAGCCCCACCATCCACACGACTCTGTATCCAACTGATAGTCCTGCACAGAGGTCACTCAAAGGCATTACGGTAGCAAAACTGGAGAAAAAGATACATTACATGGTGCCTGAAGAGGTTGGCGAGGGGGCCTAATATCTGAGGATCTGTATGTTGCAGAAACAGGATCACTTCATTCACAGACCAGGCTGAAGGGTCCTCCGAGACATAGGGGTCAGGCTCCACTGGTGAACTTGTAGCTTCGATGGGGAGAAAGAAAGACAAATCATACTTGACCTGCTCATTATGCTGTAATAAGAGATATTATTAGTAAGGGAGTAATGGTCTCATTCCTCGAATCTTCCTTTAAGTACCCCAGCAAGGACTCGGGACTCCAACTGCAAAATCTAGTGAGGGCCTGTATGAAGATGATGTAAGGATGGCTGCACAGGTGCGTCCCATCAGACCTCGCCCAAACAACAGAAGCAGCTTCAGAGGTTAGCTTAAAGTCTCACACATAATAGGCACTCAATAAAAGTTAGTTATCATTACGAATATCACCTAAAACCATCCCACAAAGGAAAACACACAGCTTCCAGTGTCTTGCATCAAGGATGTTGATGAATATGGTTAAATAGTGCTATTTGTAATATGTGTCACTTCAAACTCACCAGAACCAGAAGGGACGTAGATAGATGGTACAGTATGTTTATTCCCCAGGAAGACTGAGTGACTCTTCATTTCACTTGTATACACTGAACTGGACTCTCCCTCGGTCAGCAGGGCTGCAGGTGCTGCCCCGGAAGCTGGGGCATTTGGAAGGATGCTGTTGTTAGCTGCCCCTGGGCTGGTACAGGAGGGCATTAAAGAAGTGCCCGGCAGAGGGTTATCAGGCACGATAGGAGGCTGATATGAATCTGCAGAAAAGAGTAGAAGAGTCTGTTTGAGCATCAGCTCCCGCTCCTTCTGCTTCTGCTCCCTGAGCAGTGACTCCTGATCTGTTTCCTGCGATTCCTCCGACTGATTAAATCCCCCTTCGGGGATGCTCTGGGAATCAATCTCCTGCCTCCCCACTGGTGAAGTTGGGCTAGAACTTTCACAGTAGGAGAATGAACTGGAAGGCCCCTTCTTCCTCATTCTCTGGAATTTACGTCTTCTAGACAGCCGGTACTTATAATTTCTGAAAGCATATCCAAATAGCTTCTGAAATGACACAAACCCACCATAAATCAACAGTGAGTAAAAAAGGAAATAAAATTGGTACATATACATTAATATTTATTTTCCATCCAACATTGCTTTGCATTTTTAAAAATAAAGACTCTATTTTGATTATATAATGATGTTTTATGCCTCTTCAACCCTACATTTTAATTGTATTCCAGACATTACAGTTAGAAACATGAAAATGGTCACTCTCATGCATTTATCGGACCTAAACTTCAGCATTCTTCCAGCAGAGCCTTAGTCGCCATCTGCTACTAGAGCAAGTATCGATCAGCCTCGCTAATCTCACAGAGTGACTAGTTCTCTATCAATTGTAGCAGATTGGCAATTTTAGAAACCAGAGGTTTTTCAGAGTTGTGAGAATAGTGTTTATAACACTTACCTGATGTTGCCTCACTGATTTCGCATGGAGACGTTGGAGTTTTGAAACCTTTGCATGAATGACATCAAGTTTCCTGTCCAGGTTTCGAATAGCTTCACGTACACCCTATGATAATACAAGGTATTAGTAGTTCCTATGTAAAACGAAAAGGAATATATGTGAAAACACCGTTAAGCCAGGGCCGGTCCGTGGCTCACTATGAGAGTGTGATGATGACAACACCAAGGCCGTGGATTTGGATCCCTCTATGGGGATGGCCGGTTGGCTCACTCGGGATTCACAGTGCAGACACCACCAAGTCAAGGGTTAAGATCCCCTTACCAGGCATCATTTTCTTAAAAAAAAAAAAAGAAGAAGAAGAAGAAGAAGAAGAAGAAGAAGAAGAAGAAGAAGAAGAAGAAAACACCATTAAGCCAAATTTTAACTCCTAGATAAAACAAAATTTTTCAAGCCATCAGAGAAGTCTTGTTTCCTACTTTAGGCCTGGTTGTAGGTGACACAGAGCCAAACTGGCTGTGATGAGTAACCCCAACTTTTTCCCTGCTCTTCAACTCCACGTAGACTTTTTAAAACGCTGTGATGCTGGAAAGTGAAGGTACCACAACTCCTACAATCATCACCTTTACGATGGGGATATTCCACACCAAGAAAGGGGCTATTTTAGGAAAGAAATCTTCAAATGTGCTAAAAGGACAAAATGTACCTTTTCATATACACTAGTGCATCACTTAACAATGAGGACACATTCTGACACACGTATCATTAGGCAATTTCTTCCGTACGTGAACATCAGAGAGTGCACTCACGCACACCTCCATGGCAGAGCCTACTGCACACATCCCGCTCCATTATAAACTTTGAGGACCGTCATCCTAATACGTGGACCACTGTTGACCAAAACATCAATATGTGGCACATGACTGTAATGACTTATGACCTGAGAAGACTGAGTACTCTACTTTGGAAAGAACATTAAGCTAAACATGGTTTTAGTCTTCAAAGTATTTTAAAATCATGCACTCTACAGTTAACCTTACAAAACCATTAAGGACACATCATCTCTATGCCAAACAGATATGTGACTGTCTCCAGAAAAGAAGAGGCAGGACTGAGGGTGTGGAGCTCATGGAGGAGGGGGCTGGCTGGGCTGGTGAAGGGTTACCAGGCAGGGGACAGCCCGTACAGGAGGACATCGTCCCCTTTGCTCCCAGCCTGTACAGGGCTGGGGTGGACTAAAGCGGATGCCGCGCTCCTTTGAGGGAAGAAGAAAACGACAATAGTGAAGTAGTTTGGAAGGAGGTAGAGAAAGGACAGAGCCAGCCTATTCGGAGAAGGAACAGGAGCTGTGATGGCCCACTTCAGGATGTGACTTTGGAACCTGGGCCCTCCTCATCCCAAACGCTGACCCCACCCGAGCTGGCACAATTGCCTAGGGGGACCCTGGCCAAGCAGTGCAGACCTCGGCCTCCAGGACGCTTAGGTAAACCTAAGGCAGGCCAGGGAGAGCACCGCTCAAAGCAGAGCCCTCTGCCTCCTAACGCCCGCCTCCGCACACCCTACCCCACAAGAAAACAATTTTATGTAAATATTCAAAGTCTAATATACACTCATTAATGACATGTCCACGTGCTTTCCAATCAGGTTTTCATCCTTGTTTAGGAAGATTAATCAATAAACCAAAAGGAAATAGGGAAAAAAGAATTGAAGAAAAAGTTTAGGACTTCTATTTTGTTTTCAGGAAGTGCCAAAGCCAATTTGTGATGTCAAAAGACCTTTGCCCATTGAAGAAACTTCAGCAATATGAAAAGGAGCATTGCAGAGCTGTGTTCTCATTAACCCAGCTACACTGCACAACCCATGACACCACTTTCCATCCAGCTTAACCCTTTATGTACTTCAGGATAAAAAGGCTAGTCTTCCAGTAACTAGCACCAGAACTGACTTAAAAAGCAAATATTTCTAACCAGGAACAAAGAACCAAATCTCACATGGCTTTTGATTTTCAAATAATCCAACAGTGACACACCATGGACCAGATAGGAAACACTTAAACACCTATTATTCTTTCTTATTTTTTAAAAAGATTTTTTCAAATTTTTATTTTTTATTGTTAGCACATTCATTCGTACAAATTGTGATATTTCTTTATGCCCTTTACCCAACCTCGAAATCATCTTAAAATATTTTTTTGGAAGAAGACAACGTATAAACAAGTAAATAGATAATAACTATTATATTTCAATATAATAACTCTTTAGTCAAAGGAAGAATTATGGACTGTAAGAATAATCTTATTATAGTCAGACCAAGTAGTTATCAATGTCCTTGTTTGAAAATACATGAAAAAAAAATACCTGAATTAGACCTGCAGTACGAACATATTAGGAAACAAAATTATATGAAATTGTAATACAGAATAATGTTTATGAACACAATATTACTATTTTACCCTCATAGAGTGCTTCGTGCTTTCCAAAGTGCTTTCACATAATTATGGCAGAAACCATGACACTTGATGAGCAAGTAACATCCCCAAAGATGAAACTAGTGGGACTGATAGAAGTTGAGAATTGCCTTTGTTACTTATGTGGTATTAGTATCCACACCCTCACATAAGGATTTTCTGTTCAGCCAAATTATATATAATTTAATCGTCTATTTTATTTAACTTCAGAGATCAGGAAACACGGCCAAATATAAAAATAAAAAATAGTACAAACACTTCAGAAGACTGTTTGGCAGTTTCCTATAAAGTTCAACTTTCATCTACCCCATCACCCAATACTTTCACTCTCGGGTATTTGCCCAAATTAAATGTAAAAATAAGTTCACAAGGAGACTTCCATAAGTATATTCGTAGCCACCTTACTCATAAGAGCCCAGAACTGAAAACAACCCAAATGTCCATCAGAAGAAGAATGGATAAACAAAGTATGGATATTTATACAACAGAATACCACTCAGCAATAAACAAGAGTGAAATACTGAGACTATAAAATGAACCTCCAAAACATTATTCTAAGGAAAAGAGACTGTGACACAAGAGTACATTCAGTATGATTCTTTTTATATGGAGTTCTAGAATAGGCAAAAGTAAACTAGGAGGAAAGAATATCGGAAAGTTATTACTCCCAAGGTTAACAAAGATGGGGACCTGCTGGGAGAGGCATGAGGTGACTCTCGGGGTGGGGGAAATACTTGTTATCTTGATGGGGTACAGGTGTACATATTTAGCAAAACTCATTAAACTGTACACTTAAGCTCTGTGCTGTTCCCTGGATGAAATTAAACTCAACTTTACAAGAAGAAATATAGCAGAAAGAAAAAAACAAAAATTTTCACTTTAATATACAAACCGTATTATTCTCCTTTACAGTAGATGGTTGTCCTATTCTGTTCAATGGGATAAACTTGACTGAGTTGGGGTTGTATCTTTTAAAATTCGCTGGACGGTTCATTTGTAAAACTGCTTGGCCACCCTGGACTCCTAAACCTTCAGCTCCTGTAAAGCAATGCATAAAAAAGTTATTTCACACACATTACTTTAATAACCTTAATATGGACATGTTCTCAGAATGCTACCTCAAATTGGAGTCTTCGTTGAATTTTCAAGAATGGCAAAATAAGAATTCTTCCATTAGTGATTTAGCATGTCTTAAAAATTGAAGGGTTATATCGCCCGTGAGCAGGAATAAGAATCAAATCAAACACAATTCCAAATTGTGAAGCGAATACTTTGCAACTTAAAGTCTACAGAGTAAATGCTGGAAACAGATGAACGAGAGAACACAATGGCTAACTGCTTTAGCTGCGATGTAGTAAAGTGATTGGCTTTTGTGTATTAACCTGGTTTCTTGCAACCCTGCTATAATCGCTTACTACTTCCAGGAGATTTTTGTTGATTCAGACTTTCTACCCAGATAATCATGTCATCTGCTCTACAGACTCTTGACCTGAGCTGTTATTCCTATACGTTCAATTTTAGCTTTCCACTTTTGCTTAGCCACCAAATAGTGATAATTATAGTTGTCCGATAGAAATAATTTTCAGAGGCACAGCATGTATTCTCCACAATGTTTTCTGAGGCTGCTGCCCAATAGAGCAAAAACAGAAAAGGGCACACGTGAAAGATTATGTGAAGGGAAAATGCAAGCACAACCAACCTCTGTGGTATTACCACAAAACTTGGCCCTCTGCTAAACACTTATTAATGTAAAGGTTATCGGAATATTTCAGCAACTCACTGAAAATGGGAACCAGAGAGCAAAATTTCGCCCAGAAGGAAATTTAACAAAATTACCATATGACATTCGGGATGGCTGCTGATAGTCATCACTGTCGCCTTCAGTCTTTGGTTGTACAGTCAAACTGTCGTCAGAATCTTCTATTATGATGACATAATTGTTATCAATCATACTGTAAGAGTCTTCTCCATCACTTACAACAATATAACCTAAGGAAAAGCAAAGAGAAAGTTTACATCGGATACCACATTAAATAAACAATTTCTTGTAGAAATTACCTTATAAAGTTATGGATTGCTTAAAAAACATATTTTAGTTGGAAAAATTTCATTAAGTATTTTTAAATCTATAATCAGTACAGGTTAGCTAACAAACCAATTGTTCAGTATGAAGCTTTGAGATACATATATAGGTAGGTAGGTAGGTATGTATGTATGTATGTAAACACACGCAGAGTATTATTTCTACTACTTTCAAATTTGTAGAGCAATGAATTTATTCTCGGTTACGAATTGTGACCACCTGGCCCACGCTCTAATGCGTTCACTGATATGCTTTAACTTTGAAATGATGCAACTGGTGTTACATAGCCACACTTGTGGTGATCATGAACTTCTAAACTTGCGCCCTAAATATTAGTATTAATAGTTATACTAATTAATAATGCAGAAATAAAGTGCAAAGTACATGTTCTTATAAAGCAAATTCAATTCAATTTGAATCTCACAGACTTTGAAATAGGTAACTACAAATAAACTGGATGTGAAATATCTACTCAGTAAACCATTTTCATATATATGTGAAACAACCCAGTATGCATAGTATCTGATATCTACATGGGCTTATTTCTTAAAGTTGGCCAGGAAAAGAACGTGTTTAAACTTGAAGTATTTACTCACAGATCGCGTGTACACAGACAGCATGATAACTTGGATTCACTGTACTTATTCCAAATGGACCAAAACAGAAGAATAAGGTAATTAGCAAGTGTGAGGCGTATGTGATGGTGTGAATATGGTACTAAATTAGAAATCACATAATGAAGTTTCCGATTCGACCTTTGGGCCAGAGACATCGACTCTTTCCCCTTGTTTTCTCATCCATAACACGTGCCGTTGGGTTTGAAGAGCCACTGTGAATTCTACTGAATAGTCTTAATGGGGGGGGGGGAATGGAACATTAGAAATTACCCTAATTATCTAATAATTATCTAAACAAAAAGGTTAAATAAACAAAAGCTTAAATAAACAAAATGTTAAATAAATTACAGCATTTCCCTAATATAGAAGGTACGCTAGATAAGCATGTTCTCAAAAAACATTTCTAACGACATGGTAGAAACGCTTGTGATATAATGTTAAAAGGGGAAAAAAGGTTTTAAAACAGAGAAATACAGTATAATCCCAACCTTGAGAGCCAAAGAGAACATCAATGGTTATCTAGGTGGTTATCTCTGAATAGCAAAATTATTACCTTCATACGACTTCCCTGTAGATTCTCTGCAAAGAACTTTTGACTTTAGCATCAGAAGAAAATGGTGGTCGAATTACAAAGGTAACTGAAAATCTATTTTTAAATCGAGCGTTTGTATATCGACAGATTTTTCAAACTACAATTAGTTAAAGCTACTGATGACTGCACTAAGTTTTCTCAATAAATGTGTAAAATTCCAATTAATTTCTTTAGGTATACATATAACCTTCATAATGAAAATTTAAAGGCATTATAACATTTAGAAGTTTTTTCAAAATTACGCTCCCAAGGTGCAATGCATTCACTTGTATTCAACTTATCAGATAAGGCATGGTTCACAATGATGGCATTTCACCCCAGGACCACTTCAAGGAATACACAGCAACCGGTCACAACGGCCAGACAACTCCAGTTTTTTTAAAAAACAAAACTGAGGGCTGACGTGGTGCTCAGTTAGTTAGAGCATAGTGTCGCAAAACCAAGGTCAAGGTTTCGGATCCCCTCCTGTCCAGCCACCAAAACATAAATACAATGAAATAAAATAAAATACTGTATGTTAATACACTGACCAATCCCTTTCTGAATCTTCTCGCAGGACTCTAAATAGCAGCCCTTTCATTGTCCGTGTCACACTTTAGAGACCACCAAGTGCTGTCTTTAAAATGGGCGAAAATGCAGCCAAAATTGTATCCCATCGTCCAGCACGTGCTGCAGGCTAGACAAGTGAGCTTGGGAAGTGCGTCTAGCCGGTGTCCTGCTTTATAGCACACCCTGCAGAAAACTTGTTGGAAAAGTCGCTAATTGGAAACATTGAACCAGTTTGCCACCTCATGTTATGAACCCTAGAGCAGTCCGAACTCGGGAGAGCAGGATAGAGGCGGGAGGGAAGCCACCTCCTACAGACCTAAGGTAGAGCCTTTTCTATCAAAGGCCTGTTCAGGAGGCAGGCTGGGCCCTGGAGCTAGCATGGAAAGGCTCCCCGGCTTTACAGGGATCCCCACATTTTGAAGCATTTCCTGACTCTGGCATCTGCCCTCTTCAAGCAAAAGACAGGATCTATAGGCGGGGACTTCTCCACAACACCCCTACACCTTTATTTTCGTCCTCATACGTGTATTTACAATGAAACACCGAAGCTCCACTCTCTGTCTTTGACCAAACGCGGTTACCATCAAAGTCTCCAAATCGACGTCTCAATCTCAAAAGACCTTTAAGGAATCAATTCACGGATCTGTCAATTCGCAAAACCCAAGTCTGAGAGTCTGGGTCCTTCCCCCGCCCCCCTGCACCAAGGAAGAGAGAGGATGGAAACGGATCAACTCGGCCCAGAAAGTCAGCACCTAATAAATGGCCCAAATCCGGGAAAAAAGAAAAAGAAAAAGAAAGAAAGAAAGAAAGAAAGAAAATACAGACCATCGCCCCCACTAAAAGAAAAAAGGAAAATGAACTTTTCTGATATCCTTCTTTTAAAAGCTTGATTTAATCATACCACATTGTATACATATATCAAAACATCATTGTACCCCTTAAGTTTATATAGTTATGATTTGTCGATTAAAATAACATTAGTTTTAAAATAAACAGATAAAAAAGCTCCCACTCACAAGGACGTGCTGCCGTCCCAGGAGAGCCGTGGGAAGCACCCAGTGCACCCCGCCGCGGCGCCGCTGCACGTTGAGGCTGCAAAGTGCAGACTCGCTCGTAACGCCAAGCAGATTTCTCCTCCCAGGAGCGCCACAGCCCAGAAGCCAGATCGCTTTCCGGCTTTAACAAGGCTGTGCTCAAAAAGAAACAGCACAGAGGGACAGACCGGCCCTGGCGCCAGACGCCAGAGCCTGCCACGCCGAAGCTCCAGAGGGCGCCAGAAACACCTCGTGCTGGCGCAGTCTCCCCCTCTCGGCGACTGCCCGGAATGTTTTATGGCCCCTCGAAGCTCGTTCTGGAAAAATCCCTGGGCCCTGGATGCTGGAAACCAGGCCCACCCTCTTGACCCGCACTCGTGGATGGCCCTAGTCACCTCGAGCCCCTGAGACACCACAAGCACTCGGATCACTGTGAGCACTAGGGTCACCTCAAGCCCTGTGATGCCACGAGCCCAAGGGTCACCTCAAGTCCCAAGACCAAAGGAACCTAGGGTCACCTCAAGCCCCGAGACAAAACGAACGTATGGTCACCTCAAGCCCCGAGAGGCCGCGAGCCTGAAGGCCTCCTCCAGCCCTGAGACACCACAAGCCCTAGTTTCCCCTCGATTCTCAGGGACACCTTGAATGCCTAAGGCACCCTGGACACTGGAACATACCCGATAGGGGCACCAGGGTCCCCACGCGCGATCTACACAGTGGGGACAGCACCGCTGACCCGTCAGCAGGTATAGACCGGCGGCCACAGGCGGTAGCTCAGAGGCACCGTGGCCACGCACTGACCATTGACCACCTGATGGGACTAGCCCGTGAGGCCGTCTAAGTGGGCGAGGTCCCAACCCTATCAGAGCCCGAGGCAGAAGCTAGTGGGGACAGCTGCAGTGAGGGCCCCTTACCCTGCTCCTCAGAGTCTGACATGCTGAGGTTCTGGTGCAGGCTCTGAGGCCTTAGGCTCGGCGTCTGCCCTGCAGTCGGGTAGCGACTGTGCCCGCCTGGCGTCCGTTATAGACAGAGGGGCCAGACGTGGCTGGTGCAAAACTTCCTGCATAGAAAGTTTCTGCGGCTGCGCAGTAGCTCGCCGCACACGAGCGCCCCTCTGTGGGCGGCTGAGGTGACGTCAAGCTCGGCGCCTTGCCTCCCCACTTTCTACCTTTTTTGTTTCTTTAATGTATGTTTGCAAAAGCATAAATATATATTTATATGAACCGGTGGCCAACAGTGCAATATTGCTCTTCCCAAAATGCTCTTCACACACAGCACGATATATTTAAAAGTATATAATGTAAGAGAACTGAGGTCAGACTCCAATGTTTTCCCCGGTTGCATACTCACTCACGAGCAACGCCACCTTTGGGAACAAAGCTGAAAACAATCCAACTTTTAAGAACACCACCATGTCACCCTGTTCTTCACCTGCATCACTCTCTCTGCTTGCCATTTTCCAAACAGCCATGTGCTTCCTTCCTTCGTAAAGTAAGAACATACGATCTACAGAGTAATCAACACAAGCCAGTTAACATGTCTGTCCTTAGCTGGTCCCCAATCCTGTAAGAAGTTGGTTATCAGTGGCCCATTTTAAAGATGAGAAAACTGAGGCTCAGAGAGGTGAACATGCTCAAAGCCTGAAGCTTTGTAGCAGCGTTCTGATTTGAACACTCATATCAGCCCCATAACACATGCTCATACCCCCAATGTCATTCTACCTCCGCCTCACTTACATTTGGAAACTCTTAACATCCTGCAAAGCCTGTTCCAGTACTGCATCTGTTCTAATAATACCCCCAGCAGGACACTTTCCTATAGAGCCCCTGGCAAGAATGAGTCAGTCCTCTCGGCTCCCACCTCACCTTCACCTCCCTTGCAGCACGTTAATTACATGGCCTGATACTAGAAATCCTTGTCAACATGCCCCTTTCCCTCTAAGTTCCTGGACAGCAGCACCGTGTCTTACATACGTTTGAACAGTACGTCCCTCCCCAAGATACCAAGAGTTAAACATGACAAATTAAAAAGCACCCAGAACAGCACCTGGAATTTCTGTTCCATTCCCTCACCGTGTCAGTTATTCAGTGATTCTCCAGACTGCACGTCTCCTAGTTTGGGTCAACAGTGAGAATTTATTTTCCTGTAAGAAGGAAAGGTGTATCTTGTTAGGTAGAATCAGAGTTTGTTTGCTTCTGTATAGGAGTGTGAATGTGTGCAGGAGGATATATGCAGGAACTGGAATGGATGCACCGTGCTGGTTGTTGATGTATTTTATTGACTCTGAGACCCAACTGCACACCCTTTTGCCAGCTCTGTGAAAATGGATATGGGCCCTTTAAATACTTTTCCCTTTTCTAGTGGCACAATTTAAGCTTTTGTCAGTAGAAGGTGTTGGACAGTGGTTGTAGGAGGAAAGGGGGTTGTTTCCTGGTACCTATGAGCTCTCTGGGCAGCTGTTGCACAGCACATCTTTCCCCTGCACCTTAGAGGGCATTTGGATCAAGTTCTAGAGGGCAGGTTTCCAGCACGTTCCAGCAGTGCAGCACACAGTGACTTGTCTGGCACTCAGTGAGTCTTGGACACTCTATCTCAGCCCTAACTCTTCTTTACATTAACCTTTCCCTGTTCAAATGACGTTGGTTCTTGCCTCGTATCAGAACCAGACTGATGCACTCACCCTTCCGGATTTCCTTGTCGTACCTAATCCTAAATCGGTGTCGAAGGTTTGTTCACGAAATGTGATTGAAGATCCAACAGGTACTCAACAATCCCCTTCGGTTTCATTTCCGGTCAATCCTCCCATTCATTTACTTGACCCCTCTTCTCCGTGGAGGGAGATGGAATACAGAAGGAAATGCTTTCCTGACCGTCACTCCTAAGGCTGGCTTTCCAGTTCCTGGTCTCCCTAAGCTGCCTTAACCTGAGTAGGGAAGAATTATAGTGACCAACAGGCGTGGGAGATCTCCCAGCAATGGGACGAATGGGGGCAGGTGCTGGAAGTGCTATCGACCTGTTCTCGGGTACAAGCTGGACCACAGAGGCAATGGACAGAGCAGGTAGTTCTGCCAACACGCAGTGCAGACGTGGCAACCTGTATGTATGCTGCTGGTAATGTGTGACTGGGTAATACAGGGCAGCTATTTACCTGAAAAACAACTAGAAAAGCTGCATGAAATGTTTTCAAAATGTTATCACCCTAAAGAACATCAAAAAGTTCACAAAATATCACCTCTCCGCCACCGTGACGGACACGCAAGGGACTACTCAAAGCCCATTTCTTCGGAGCAGTGAGAGGCCAGAATCGGTTACCCCCAGGAATAATTCTGTCAAGAGAACAAAGATCCCGGGATTAGTCCCAAATGAGGTTTTCTCTCCATTTTTATTCTCCAGGCAAGAAAGTTACAGAAAAGGAACATAGGTGGCTACAAAAGGTCAGTAAGAAATTCGTCATGGCAGCAATCCGAAGGTGTATCTGCACCAAGGACATCCGCCCTTAGAGTCAGCATTTTTGCTGTGTTACAATATTTTTGTCTACAACAGAGACTTTAGCCATGAGAAAGTTTTCTGTCTTTCGCAAGCTGAACACTTCCATGTACAATACCAGAAGATTAGGCTATACCTTAAACTACAGGGCTTTGTCCATGCTAAAACTAATGGTCTTCTCTCTACTTGGCTAAAACCTATGCTAAAGGGCTTTGCCCCTTCTGAAAACTAAGAACTGTGGTCCTACTAAACTATAAGTTAGACTCTGTGAAATACATTTGCTTTATTAATGTTGGAATCCTCCACAACAAAACAGTGGGCAATTGCTGACCTAAGAGCTTGGAAGAATCAGAAACCTAGAGAGGTGTGAAATGCTGAGATGATTGACTTTCCTCCTGGGCATTTACTCCTCTAGAAAAGGCCTAAAGTGCCTGGGCTGCAGTTTTGCTGGCTTTGTGGGACTGAGGGACAAAAGTCACAATCTGGAACCCACCACAGGAGGGGAACTGGAAAAGCACCTCCTGCCTTGGGCTGGGACCACAAAGAGCGGTATCTTCGGAGTAAAAGTGACCCAGAACTAACCAACAGTTAACCACATGGTCTGTAGTTCAGGCTCATGACAAAAGGGAATTTAACCACCCCAGGTGTCTGGAATAAGCAATCAAAAGTGCATTCCTGTGTAGATAATGTCAAGTTATTTCTACAAGAATCTTTGAATAGAATTTCTGGCATGAACTGAAATACAAGCAAATATAAGAGAATATAAGACAGCAGGAAAAAGAAGCAATACAAACATCTAGGTTTGGGGGGACACAGCCCTCTGCTGCAACCCCCTCCCACCCTCCAACCACCACTGGGAACTTCCCGACATAGTGGTCATGACACAGGCACCTGGCTAGCCACCTTGGTGCTCTGTAGGAGGCCAGTTTGTGAGCGTCTTAGCACATGCATGGGAAGGGTCCAGATTGAAAATGCTGCAGAGGCCCAGTGTTCAGAAGGGAGACTCCCCCACCCTTCACGAATGGAAAACCGTGTAACAGCACAGCCTGGGACAGAGGCGATCTTCAGAGTAAAGAGAAAGGTGGTTGTGCTCAACTGTTTGCTCACTAGGATTGACACAACAACCTGGGCTACCCTCAGAGACACCGACTCTTCGGAGAACAGCCCAGGAAAAGGCAGGATGAAATCGCTGGAGGTGACCCCAAGGGAAACACATGGATGGGACGTACGTGTCCGGGTACAGAGAGGATGATCAGTTCCTGTTTGCTGAGAGCTCGAATCCCACACGCAGTAGCTGCCACAATGGTGTGTCTAGAATGCACATCTGATTGTGTGACCTTCCCCCATATATCATCATTTAATTGGTTCCCACAGTCCTTGGGATCCCATCCAAAGCTGTCCCAAGCAAGGTCCATCCTGTTGTAGGCCCTGCTTAGCTGTCCAGAACCCATGCTGAAATTTATTTTGAGAAAAAATTTAAAATCTTCTTTAATAGGATGGCCACATAGCTGCTTTCCTGTGGCTCTGGTACAATCGGGGGTGAAGTGTGGACAGGTGAGCTCTGGGCAGGGACAAGGGCTGGGGAAGGGGAAATGTGGAATAAAGAAAGGGACAGGTTGAGCACTAGCTGTGTCAAAATGCTTCCCCTTCTTGATATCCCTGAAGTGTCACAACCCTGGAGGCAGAGACAACACTCATTTGCCAATGAAAAAAGAGACTTGGATTGCTTGAGAAATGTAATTGAAGTCACATAGACAGAATGTGTCACAAGGGTGGGGGCCCAACCATGAATACCCTGGAGACCATATTTCCCATTCATATCTCTTTGTACCATATCTGGAAAGACTCTGATGCTATTGGATGGAGGACCTGCTCCAAAGGAGAGACAAGGTGAAGGCCACGGAGTGGCCCTGCGATGACAGGGTAAAGTGAGCAGGAGGCGGCCCTCAGGACATGGGGCCCAAGCACATCACCTTCACAGACGCCCACAGCAGGGCTCTCCAAAGTGGGGACCTGAGATTCCCCAGTGGGGCGCAGAAGAACATTGTAGAACACCTACTTGGATTTCTGACTTCATGTCGATTTTGTAACACACACATATATTGTTACCAGAGTCCATGTATTGACTTTCAGCCAAGGGGCTCGCCTGGCCCGGACTATCGCCTCCTCGGTTTCCAGGGCTGGGACCACATTTACCATTGCCTCGTTACCCTAGTGTGCTCTGAGCCTGGCTTGAGAAGCCTCAAACTATCCTCTCAGCCCCCAATTTATTCCAGGGCCAAGAGAGGCCAACTGCAGTCGGACATCGCCTGTCGGGCCCGAAGGCTATTTGGAATGGTCTCCATTTCTTTTTTTAATTTAATTTAATTTAATTTAATTTAATTTTTAATTTTATTTTGTCGATATACATTGTGGCTGATTATTGCTCCCCATCACCAAAACCTCCTCCCTTCTCCCTCCCCCCTCCCCCCCAACAATGTCCTTTCTGTTTGCTTGTCCTATCAACTTCAAGTAATTGTGGTTGTTATATCTTCTTCTCCCCCCCTTTTTTTTTTTTTTGTGTGTGTGTGTGTGAATTTATATATTAATTTTTAGCTCCCACCAATAAGTGAGAACATGTGGTATTTCTCTTTCTGTGCCTGACTTCTTTCACTTAATATAATTCTCTCAAGGTTCATCCATGTTGTTGCAAATGGCAGTATTTCATTCGTTTTTATAGTTAAATATACATCTGACAAAGGATTAATATCCAGAATATATAAGGAACTCAAACAACTTTACAAGAAGAAAACAAGCAACCCAATTAAAAAATGGGCAAAAGAGCTAAGTAGGCATTTCTCTAAGGAAGATATACAAATGGCCAACAGACATATGAAAAAATGCTCAACATCACTCAGCATCCGGGAAATGCAAATCAAAACCACACTGAGATACCATCTCACCCCAGTTAGGATGGCTAAAATCCAAAAGACTCTGAATGATAAATGCTGGCGAGGTTGCGGAGAAAAAGGAACTCTCATACATTGTTGGTGGGACTGCAAAATGGTGCAGCCTCTATGGAAAATGGTATGGAGGTTCCTCAAACAATTGCAGATAGACCTACCATACGACCCAGCTATCCCACTGTTGGGAATATACCCAGAGGAATGGAAATCATCAAGTCGAAGGTATACCTGTTCCCCAATGTTCATCGCAGCACTCTTTACAATAGCCAAGAGTTGGAACCAGCCCAATGTCCATCATCAGATGAGTGGATACGGAAAATGTGGTACATCTACACAATGGAATACTACTCAGCTATAAAAACGAATGAAATACTGCCATTTGCAACAACATGGATTGACCTCGAGAGAATTATATTAAGTGAAACAAGTCAGGCACAGAAAGAGAAATACCACATGTTCTCACTTATTGGTGGGAGCAAAAAATTAATATATAAATTCACACACACACACACACACACACACACACACACACACACAAAAAAAAAAAAACGGGTGGGGGGGAAGAAGATATAACAACTACAATTATTTGAAGTTGATACGACAAGCAAACAGAAAGGACATTGTTGGGGGGGAGGGGGGGAGGGAGAAGGGAGGGAGGTTTTGGTGATGGGGAGCAATAATCAGCCACAATTTATATCGACAAAATAAAATTTTTAAAAAAATTAAAAAAAATAAATAAATAGGGCCGATCCCGTGGCGCACTTGGTAGAGTGCTGCGCTGGGAGCGTGGTAACGCTCCCGCCGCGGGTTCGGATCCTATATAAGAATGACTGGTGCACTCACTTGCTGAGTGCCGCTCACGAAAAAACGACAAAAAATAAAATAAATAAAATAAATAAAATAAATAAATAAATAAATAAATAAATAAATAAATAAATAATAAAAACTTTGATTATAATAAGTGCTAGCAAGAAGGGATAAGAACTGAAACTCTCATAACAATGTTGGTAGAACAGAAAATGGTACAACCACGTTGCAAAGCATTTTAACATTTTCTAGAATACACAAAGGTAAATATATCAGGATATCCAGGCATCCCATTTCATCATGTTTATCCAAGGTAAATAAAAATATAGACATCCATACAACGACTTGTACAATTACGTACACTCCATGGCAAAGGAGGTAGGGCTTGGTCAGAAACAGGACAAGGAAATATAAAGTTGCATGAGGAAACTTGCGTTCAGGAATGGATTTGTGCATTGCCACCCAGTGATGGTTTTACATTTGCGTGTGTGTGTACGTGTTACTCTTATTATTCAATTTAACATGTAGAGTTTATTCAAACTCAATTATTTAAACACAATTGCAATGAGGTGGTTACAAACTATGGGATACAACAACATTTGTGTATAAAAGAAAATTTGCAGTAATAAATGCAAAATAGAAATATTGAAATATTACCATCAGTAAATCCATTTCAAAATATTAAAATAATTACAGAGAGGATAGACCAGTCTGCAACTTTTTTTCTTGTTTTTGTAATAGCATTATATTAATCCCTTGCAAGATTATTCAAGAAAGCAAAAAGAAGACGATGACGACATGCATTCCATATAAGCAATATAGGAAATACCCACACCATATCCTTGAGATGCATACGTAAGTATATAAACAAAATTACAGTAAGAATTTTAATACTACATGAAAAAAGGATAATTCCCAGGAAAGCACACCTGAACAAACAAGAAAAGTTGGAGAATCACAATTGTCCTATATCTTTAATAAAAAATTGTGTTGGTAATGAAAAATCTTCTTAGAAATGAACCCCACACACTGATGCCATGTCACGAACTTTTCTTTTTAATGTGAAATGATAGTATTCTTGCATAAGTTCTTCTATGTGATAGAAATAGTAAAAATACTCTCCCGTATGTTTTATGAGGCCCATATAAACTTTACACCAACATAATAAGAATGTTATAACAAAGGAAAATTATTGTCATATATTCCTAATGACATCCCCCCACAAAATTAAGCAACATATATTTGACAAACAACCCAGACATTCAAACTAAAATACCCCATGAACAAATCAAAGGATGAATTATAGTGAGATAAAAATTCTGGAATCCAACAAAAGAAGGACAGAAATCATGTCACAAAACAGAGGGAAACAATATGACCAAATTTTCCATCCACACATGATAAAAACAAATAACAAAAACTTTTGAAAAATTGCACCCAATATCATACATAGGTGATAGGGAAATATTGAAAACGTCTCCCTGCAATCAGCAAAGTGACAGGAGACCACCTACTACCGATAGGTCTATTCAATGCTTTTCAGAGATGATAATAGCCAGGTCACTAAAGCAGGAACATTTTAAAAATTTAAAACCTAAAATGATTGAAGAATAAAACAATAATCACCTTTAATCACAGATTTCATGTTCATGTTTCCAAATTATATACAAGTAATCTATAGATAATGCATTAGACTTAAAGAGAGAATTTAGCATGATTGGGGGATAACATATACTTAAACAACAGCAGATTTGTTTCAACAATATATACAAATCATAAGAAAAGCCAAAAAAACCTGCAAGACAAAGTTATATTTTTAAGGCTTTTCCCATGTACTTATCAGATAAAATTTGTGAGGGTCTTATCTCTGCTTACTGTTATTTTTTTTTTTTTCTATCATGGCAACAAAGGCCCCTGAATATAAGATAAACTTCACTCTCTATTTGACATTTAATTATGGTGGAACAATTAAAAGAGAATTCTTGGTCACAATTTTTCTTAAAGCCTCTAGTTTAATGATCTTAATTGACTAATTACAGGTTAGCTCCTTATAAAGTGCTCACAAATTTTTTTTTTCTAATAACTTCTTTATGTTTTTCTTACTTTTCTAATTATTTTCTAAACCTTCTATTTCTAAGAACCAGCTTCTTTATTCCAATCTGCTCTACTTTAAAACAAAAAAAGCAAAGAGTATATCTTCCAAAAATTGCTAGTGATATGCCATCACGTGATTATTTTTTGATTTATATCATGTAGCACAGATATAGTGTTTGCATACTGTGAAATTTTGAAAAAATCTTATACATATTACTTTTCAGAACTAATTGTGATTAGCAGTAAAGTGTGTCAACATCTATACACATAGACATTTATCTACCGAAAGTTTACACAATCATGTAAACTTTAGGGGGAGCTCCAGGCCCTACCCCGCCACCCTGAACCAGCACAGTGCAGGTGAGTCCACTGGCACCAGCCAGCCAGCAGAACCACGTGGCTCCACATGGCCCCTCATCTTGCCTCAGAACCAGGGGGGAACAGCAGCCTACAGATCGGACCCACCGAGTTTGACCCAGCAGAACTTCACACATTAGGTGCTCATTCTATGACCACAGAGTCAAGAATGAGAACCAAATTGGTTTAACATAACCACCACCACACCTACTGTCAAGATGTAATACAGTTCACACCCCACAGTAGCAAGCAAGGCCACTCCACAGCCAACCTCAGTGTAATAGAAGAGGCATACCCCCTATCAAATGAACAAGGATCAGTGATAAAACACTAGAAGTACAAATAATAAAGAAGAAATGACACCACCGAAAGGATACAGTAATGCCCCAAAGTCAGACTCCATGGAACAGGGAATCCTTGAAATGTCTGAAAAATAATTTTGAGTAACGATCTTAAGAAAACTGGAAGAAATAAAGGAAGACTCAATTAGAGAACACAATGAAACAAGAAAAAACATCCAGAGTATGAAGGAGGAAGTCTACAGAGAGATTAATACCATAAAAAAGAGTAAAGCAGAACTTCTAGAAATGAAAGACTCACTCAATGAAATAAAAAGCACAACTGAGAGCTTGAGTAGCAGGGCAGAGCAAGCAGAAGAAAGAATTTCAGACCTTGAAGATGGTCTTTTTGAAATAACTCAGGCAGACAAAAAAAAAGGAAAAAAGAATAAAAAATAATGAGGAAAACCTAAGAGAGATAGCAGACAATTTCAAGCACTGTAACATCCGAATTGTGGGTATTCCTGAAGGGCAGGAGAAGGGAAAAGGTATCGAAAACCTATTCAAAGAAATAGTAACAGAAAACTTCCCAGGTGTACGGCAAGATACAGACCTTCAGATCCAGGAAGCTCAAAGCCCCAAAAAGATCCTCCCCAAGACATATTATAGTTAAATTCACAAAGCTCAAAGACAAAGAGAGAATTCTACAAGCAGCAAGAGAAAGCGTCAGGTCACTTACGGGGAACCCCCATCAAACTAACAGCAGACTTCTCAACTGAAACCCTACAGGCCAGAAGAAAGTGGAACGATATATTCAAAATACTAAAAGAAAAAAACTGCCAGCCAAGAATTCTTTACCCACAAAGGCTCTCCTTCAGAAATGAGGGAGAAATAGTGTATTTCCCAGACAAACAAAAGTTTTGGGACATTCTCTGGGATAGACCATGTATTAGGTGACAAATCTAGTTTCAGCAAATTTTTTAAAAATGAAATCATTCCAACAAACCTCTTCAGACCACAATGGACTAAAACTGTATTGTTTCTACAATATAAAATAAGCCAACCCCTGGAAGATATACAAATACATGGAAAATAAATAACAGGCTCCTGAATGACCTATGGGAGGAAGAAGAAATTAAACAGCAAATCACAAAATTTCTAGAAGCTAATGAAAACAAAGACACATTGCACCAAAACTTGTGGGATACTGAAAAAGCATTACTAAGAGGCAAATTTATTGCAATAAATGCTTATGTCAAAAAAATGGAAAGACTCCAAATAAACGACTTAACTCTATGCCGTAAAGAACTTGAAAAAGAACAATCCAAACCTAAAGGCAGTAGATGGAAAGAAATAATTAAGATCAGAGCAGAACTGAATGAAATAGAGACTCAAAAAAAGAACAGAAAAGACTAACAAGAATAAATGTTGGTTTTTCGAGAAGATAAACAAACCAGACACACCATTAGTTAGATTAACAAAAAAAAGAAGAGAGAAGACCTGTATAACAAAAATCAGAAATGAAAAGGGAGACATTACAACTGACACCACAGAAATACAAAGAATCATTAGAGACTACTATAAACAACCGTATGACAACAAATTTGAAAATCTGGAAGATATGGATAAGTTTCTAGACACATATAAATTACTAAGGCTGAACCAAGAAGAGATAGAAAACCTGAATAGACCAACAACAGCAAGGAGATTGAAGTGGTAATTAGCAATCTCCTAACAAAATAAGCCCAGGTCCGGATGGCTTTACAGCTGAATTCTATCAAACTTTTAAAGAGCAGTTAATATCAATTCTCATGAAACTGTTCCAAACAACTGAAATAGACTCTACTCTCCTGAAATCATTCTATGATGCCAGCATAACTCGGATACCAGAACCAGATAAAGCCACAAGAAAAAATGAAAATTGCAGGTCAATATCCCTGATGAACCTAGATGCTAAAATCCTCAACGAAATATTAGCAATTAGAATACAGCAACATATTAAAAAAATTATACACTATGATCAAGGATGATTGATCCCAGGGATGCAAGGATGGTTCAACATATGAAAGTCAATAAATGACACATCACATCAACAAGTTCAAGGACAAAGACCATATGATTATCTCAATAGATGCTGAAAAAGCATTGGACAAAATTCAACATTCCTTCATGATAAAGACTCTCAACAAATTAGGTATAGAAGGAAAATATCTTAACACAATAAAAGCCATTTATGACAAGCCCACCACCAGTATGACTCTGAATGGGGAAAAATTGAAGGCCTTCCCCTTAAAGACAGGAACAAGACAAGGATGCCCACTCTCACGACTTCTATTCAACATAGTTCTGGATGTACTAGCTAGAGCAATCAGGCAAGAGAAATAAATAAATGGAATCCAGATGGGAGAAGATGAATTCAAACTTTCCCTATTTGAAGATGACATAATGCTATACATAGAAAAACCTAAAGACTCTATCAGAAAACTCCTAGAACTGGTGAATAACTTCAGTAATGTTGCAGGATACAAAATAAGTGCCCAGAAATCAGTAGCATTTATATACTCAAATAATGAATTAACAGAAAGAGAAATAAAGAACGTAAGCCCATTTACAATTGACACCAAAAAAATATGATACCTATGGATCAATTTAACCATGGAGGTTAAAGACCTCTAAAATGACAATTACAAACCACTTCTGAAAGAAATTAAAGAAGACACAAAAAGATGGAAAGATATTCCATGCACTTGGATTGGAAGAATTAACATTGTGAAAATGTCTATACTACCTAAAGTGATCTACAGATTCAATGCAGCCCCCATCAAAATATCAATGACATTCTTCACAGAAAAGGAAAAAACAATCTTAACTTCCGTATGGAAAAAAAAGACCCCTAATTGCAAAAGAAATCCTGAGCAAAAAAAAAAAAAAAAAAAAAAAAGAAAGGAGGAGGCATAACTCTGCCTGACTTCAAATTATACTACAAAGCTGTTGTAACCAATACAGCATTATACTTGTATAAAAATAGACATTCAGACCAGTGGAGTAGAATAGAGAACCCAGAAATCACTCCTCAGGCTTATAGTGATCTGATATTAGACAAGGCAACAAAAATCTACATTGGGGAAAAGATTGCCTCCTCAACAAGTGGTGCTGGGAGAAACTGGATATCCATATGAAGAAGAATGAAACTCGATATGCATCTCTCACCATACACCAAAATCAACTCAAAATGGATTAAAGACCTAGGTATAAGACCCGAAACTGTAAAATTACTAAGGGAAAATATAGGTGAAACCACTTCAGCAGTAAGGTCAGGGCACAGGCTTTATGAATGTGAGCCCAAAAGCACAAGCAGCAAAAGAAAAAATAAACAAATGGGACCATATCAAACTAAAAAGTTTCTGCACAACAAAAGAAACAATCAACAAACTGAAAAGACAACCTATAGATTGGGGGAAAATTTTGGCCAACTCTGTATCCGACACAGGATTAATATCCAGAATATACATAGAACTCAAGCAATTACACAGAAAAATAAATAAATAAATAAATGACCCAATTAAAAAATGCGCAAAGGAGTTGAATAGACATTTTTCAAAGGAAGACATACAAATGTCCAACATATACATGAACAAATGTTCAACATCACTAATCATTAGGGAAATGCAAATTCAAACCACATTGAGATACCACCTCACTCCAGTTAGACTGGCTATGATCAAAAAGACGGTAAATAACAAATGCTGGCGAGGGTGTGGGGAGAAGGGAACACTACTGCACTGTTGGTGGGAATGTAATTAGTACAACCACTTTGGAAAACAATTTGGAGGTTTCTCAAACAACTACAGATAGATCTTCCATATGATCCAGCGATCCAAATTCTGGGTATATACCCAGAGGAATGGAAATCATCATGTCAAAGAGATCCTTGCACTCCCATGTTTATTGCAGCTCTGTTTACAATAGCCAAGATATGGAACCAACCTAAATATCCATCAACAGATGACTGGAAATAGAAACTGTGGTATATATACACTATGGAATACTCCTCTGCTATAAAATATAATGAAATTCTCCCATTTGCAACAACATGGATGAACCTGGAGAAACTTATGTTGAATGAAACAAGCAAAGCACAGAGGGGTAAATACTGCATGTGCTCACTCATATATGGGAGCTAAGAGAGAAAGGAAGGAAGGAAAGAAAGACCACAGCAGTGCTGCGATCCAACAGAGGGAGGGAACATTCCTAGGGCTACAAATTGGAGTGGAGGGGAGAGGGGGAGGGGGAGGGAGGTTGGGAGATAATTGGGAGGGGACGAAGGGTACAAAAGTAATTTCTGGTAATGGGTATGCCCCCAGTATGAATCTGGACCTCACATCATGGACAGGAGGGGGGACAATCAGCTTTGTATCTTATGAATATTTGTAATAAATAAATAGTAAAAAAATTAAAATTAATAAAAATTTTAAAAATAAAAAAATAAATGTTTTCTTTTTCTAGATATTTATCAGCTAAAATTCAAAAGTCCTTATAACCCTAACTACTCTTGTAACTTTTTTTCTATTATCATGGGAACTTATGCCCTTAAATCTATGATAAACTGCACAACAATATACCTAATATTTAATCCTAGTGGAACAAATAAATGGGCATTCATTGTGACAATTTTACTTATGACAAATAGGTTAATGATCTTGCTAACTAGAGATCACCTGCTTCTAAATGTTTTACTATTAAATTATATTATTTTCCTACATAAATTCCTCATATATTTTCTCCTTTTTTTTTTTTTAACCCTTTACTGTTTCCGGCTTTAAACATTAAATTCTTACCTGTTCTGTACCTCCTTACCAGAACAACAACAAAAAAAACATAGAGTAGATCCTCCAAAAATATCATTAGTGACGTCCCTTCGTATCACTATTTCTTTGGTTTTTCTTTTAGTAATTATCAATCCATCATGTACTCAGTGTAAATTTTTTAGAAAAATAATGCAACTATATATCCCTTCACAGAAGGAACCATGATCAGCAGGGAGGAGTGTTTTTAAACAGATACATACAAAATTATTTACGTATGTAATACATTTATGTACCTGTACACACAAGTGAAATAGTTGGCTTTCTTTTCTATGTCCTTGTGATTTCTTCTTCGAGTATATTAGATCTACCTGACTGATTGTAAAAGTTACATAGTATTCATTATATTAAAACAGTATATGTTACTTAAAGAAAATTTGTTTTCCCTTTGTGTTTCCACACTTTTTTGCACACTTTTAACAAGGTCTGACAGATACAGTTGTAAAAAGACAATTACCATTTAAAGGAATAGGCAAATTTAAAACTTTGCTAAAAATACCAAATTAATTTTACTTATCCAGGATCACTTTATACATCTTCCATAATCTCGTATCAATATAAAAAATGGCATCTTGTTACCTAATTCCCAGTAAGTATTCAGCATATTTTATATACTAATTGCAAATTCCTGATTATTTTTGTGTATATCCTTAGTGCATTTTATTAATTCCACTTGTTAAAGAGAGTATCATTTCATAATTACTTGAATACCAAAATGATTAAACAGTAAGCCTATGTATACACCTAACATTTTTTTACTTTCACTTATGTTCTACATATTTCCTCTTAATATAATTGATTTTGATATGTACTATATATAAATCACTTCACATATAAAGTATGCTTTTCCAAAGAATAGTTATATTTTACGTTATTTAATTAAAGCATATAGAAAATATTTTGCTATAGGTAATGCAAGTGTCATTCATTATTTTGGATCAAGAGTTTTAGTCTGTACTTATACATTTTCTCATGCATGTCAACATAAACTGTAGATCAGCAATTTCAGAAACAAATCCTTTGATATTTTGCTTGTGATGTGGTTTAATTTGCATATAATCTGTGCAGATATGCTTATGTATTTTAATAAGAAAAATTGATACTTTGTCTTTTTAAATTTTTCACGGGCTTTTTTATATCTTGCTTTGTTTTCTTCCTCTTGCCAATCTGAGTTATCTTTTTATTTACTTAAATGGAGAAATTTGGATTGACAAAATAGCTGTTGAAGTTTTAAAAGACATAATATACTCTATATTTAATATTAATATACAGTATCAAGAGTATAAGTTAACAAATATATAGCAACCAAAAACTTGGAAGAAATAAAGATAGATAACACCCATACCCAAGTAGGATGATTTAATGATAGCTTCTTTCTCAAAAAAACCCATGTAGAATGAGAGAAAAAGCACCAGCATCTTTCCAATACTGAAAGAGGAAACATTCAAGCCAGCATTCAACATCCAGCAAAATTATCATTTCAAACTGAAAATGAAATAAGACACAGCCACACAAACCTGAGACAATCTGCTGCGGGCCAACCTGTAACATAAATAATGCAACAGGAAGTTCTCCTGGCTAAAGGGAAACAACACCTGATACATACTGGGAACTACAGAAAGGAGCGAAGAGGACTTGAGAAAAAATAATTGAACATGTATTAAAGACAGTTTTATTTTTATTATTTCATTAAAAGACAAATAACATATTAATATTTAGCTCCCACCAATAAGTAAATTCACACACACACACACACACACACACACACACACACAAAACCGGGGGGGGGGAGGAAGAAGATATAACAACCACAATTACTTGAAGTTGATACGACAAGCAAACAGAAAGGACTTTGTTGGGGGGGGGGGAGGGAAAAGGGAGGGAGGTTTTGGTGATGGGGAGCAATAATCAGCCACAATGTATATCAACAAAATAAACTTAAAAAAAAAATAAAATTAAATTAAAATAAAAAATAAACGGTTCTTAAAAAATATTTTTAGTTACATTATTTAACATATGTATTTCCTTGATGTGCTTCCCTTTAATAAAGACTTATTGTGCAGACTCAAAAAAAAAAAAAAAAGACAAATAACACTTGAAACAAAAATGTAAGTAGAAATGTAGAGGGAAAATATTTGCAAAGATCATCAAAGTTTAAGGTTAAGTTTTGCGTATTTAATTTAATGTGCTTTCACTCCTTTACCAAAATTAATTGAACTGTTGTGGTTATACAAGTATTTACACAAAGTGATATGATCCTAACTTGAAAGAAATCAAGATAAGTAAATGATTCATATGCCAACCCCTTCACCAATGACTGAACATAATACAAAGTGGTGTAAATAATATCATGGTTACTATATCTGTATAATAATAAATCACCAAAGCACATACTGTCTACAATATATTCCATTTTTACTTGTTAAATTTTATTACGCTATACCTTGGTAATATACTTCTACCGCCTAATCCATACCTGGTATTTAGACAATCAAAAGAAAAAAGAAATTAAATGGAGTACACTGAACAAATGATGACAGAATAGCTCCACTGCTTGGGTAGGTTATTGCCATAAAATATTTCTATATTATTGATATAAATATTACTAATTGGCTATAGAGGAGAAACAACTAAAAACAAAAGCATATTTCAAAAAAATAGTATGCGCAGAATTGTCTGGTTTCATTAAACGACAAACCAGCCATTTCCGTCCACCTGTCCTGCTAAGAAAAACCAAGAGAGCGGGTAGATATTAAACACATTGTGTGAAAGCACCATAAACCCAAGGAAGCAAGCATTGAAGGAGAATGCATCTCAGTTTGAAGAGAAGCCCAGGTGGTAAGACCCAAAGGTGATATTCGTTTTCCCTCAAGGCTTATACTAATTGAAAGGAGGTGACTGAGAAGCCAAGATGCTACGTAGGAAGTTTTAGATGAGAAGTTAAGCACCTGACCAGGGCTTTCAGCAGCCTCACTAAATCAGGGGATGCAGATTCACTTCAGGGCCCACCATGGCAGAGAAGATTTGGAAAACAGTCCAAAGATTGACGTGACATCCCTGATAGGCTATTTACTTCGTGTTAATATAAATTAGAAATAGAAAACTCTTCGCAAATCATGACATCCAGCTTCTAAAGGACTTAATCACTGATTTAGGTGACATGAACTATCCCAGCGCACCTCTCAAAGCAAAAAGAAAATGCTCCCGGGATAAAAATAAAATCATCCAGAACATACAATTATCCTTTAAATATTTCATACAGAAAATCCAGCATGCGATAAAAAATAACCATACAAGCAAAATGTAATAAGAAAGGGCCTACGATATGTTTTCTTCATTTACTGGGGTTACCTGAGACAGAAAGACATCCGTCCTGGCAATGTTGAGTCACAGTGAGATACAAATGCACAGCGACTAGAAAGCTACACTCAAAAGAACTAACTATAACAACTGCTGGCAAGGAGGTAGAGCAACCGCAACTCTTACTGCTGGTAGGATGGAAAATAGTACAATCACATCCCAAGAAATTTTGACATGTTCTGGAAAAAAATAAATATACAACTCTCCTGTTATCCAGTCATTTCTTTCCTTCATGTTTTTCAAAGACAAAACAAAACAAACAAACAAACAAACAAGCAAAAAGACCCAAGGTATAGTTTATACAATGTCTTATGCAAGAAGACATTTAATAGCATGTGAATGGTGAAAGGGCTTGAGCAGAAACAGGAAGGAGAAATACAATGGCTGACAAAGAAACTTGGTGAGGGGGGATGATGGACATTTACATTATTTTACTTGTGGTGGGGATTTAATAAATATAAAAATATCAGAACTTATAATGTTTCTTTTAAAGTTGTACAGTTTACTTTAAAAAATTATACCTCAATAAGTTATTAAAAAACGTGTAAATGTATCAAACCATGGGCATAAAGAAAAACTCAAGCCATTTTTGCAATAGAGGAAATTCTCCAAATTTAAGATTTGATAAAACATTTCACAAAATTAGAAAATAAACAAGGAATAAACCAAAAGTTGAAATAAAATTACAGGTATGATCAATTAATCAAACTAAAAAAATTAAATAACGAGCAATACTAGAAAGTTTTTTTTAAAGGTTAAATATATTAGATAAAATCTGGTAAAACTGATCAGAAAAGAATACCAAAACCAGCACCACCACCATCACCAATAGCAATACAGAAGGGACCATCACTATAGATTATGGAGACACACACATTATATTACAATCAGATTTACGCCAATAAATTTTCAATTACATGATATATCACAACAAATAAAACAAACACCATTTAACAAAGAGATAAACTAGTAAATGCCGGTAATTTCCTATTTATTAGGTAAAATGCATCTGTACTGAGAACCTTCTTACAAATGAATTCCATGTCCTGATGCCTGCATTCCTATCTTCTCCATGTAACTGAGAAAGATGTCACCACCAATTTTGCACAACCTCTTCCACAGAAAAATAACATCAAAACACTCCCAAAATGTTTTATGAGACCCCTATAAAGTATGGACCAGACTGATAAGGACATTATACATAGGGAATTACAAAGGTTTTAATGCCTCATGTCAAAAAACAAACAAAAATATAAATAAAATGTAAAACTTTTGTTTTACGAACAGATCAAAGATACCTCAACGAAAATACGCTATGAACAAAATGTGTTTCATCCAAGAGAAGATTTTTGTTGTCTTACCATTTTGAACTCAAACTAGTTTGGCAAAGAAAGGAGTAAAATCATATCACTATCACGACAAATGATAAAGAGAAACCATTGGACATAATTTACTACTAATTAATGATTTTTAGAAACTTAGAGAGCTACAGCAAATATCATAACTATTGGTGAAATATGGAAAACCTCTAGGGAAACTAAAAGACAACAGGGAGTCCAAACAAGGACCCTGGAAAAAATTTTGACCTATGACACCTACAGCTACAACTAACAGTAGATGCAGTCTAACACTCAGCCAGATAAAAACATAACACCTTAACCTAAAGATTTATTTACCTCAATTCCTTATACCCAATACATAATGTTGGGCTTTCAACTGAAAATTACAAGGCATACTAAAAGGGGAAATATAAAATAAAATAACAGTTTGAAGAGTCAGCCATCAAAAGCATCAAAATAAGATTCAGATATTGCAGATATTTTGGAATGCTCAGACTGGAAATTTTAAATAAATATAATTAATACGTTAAGGGTTCCAATGGAAAAAGTGGACAACAAGCAAGAGCAGATGGGTAATGTAAGCAGACGAATGGGAAACCTATGACAGAAGCAAAGGCAAATAAAATAATAAAGATCAGTAAGAGATTTTAATTTTAAATTAAAAAGAATAAATCGTCTAAAATTGTTATTTTCATAAAGGATTTAAAAAATTGATAAGTCCCTAGCAAGACTGATCAAAGAAAAAACTCTGTATAATTTATATCACCAATGTAAAGGAAATCCTCACACAACATCCTGTAGGGACATACATAATTATATAGGAACATTTATACTAATAAATTTGATATTTCACACACTGAAAAAGTTCCAAGAAAAACAGAGCTTGACAACTCATAAAACTAGGAAATCTCAATTGCCCTGCAGCTCATAAAAAAATTGCATATTGAAAAATACTTTTACAAATGAAACACAAATGAATTCTATGCCTGAAATTATAAATTTTCTATATGATGAGAATAAAATAACAACAATCTTTTACAAACTCTTCCACATAATAAAAAGAGTAGAAACACTTCCCAAGATCTTTCATGTGACCTTTATTATCTTTCTGCCACAATAAGTATATTATAAGAAAATAAAAACAAATATGTATATTCCTCACGAAACCACACTTCCCACTCATCTCCTCCAATGAAAAAAAAAAGAAAAAGAAAAAAGAAAAGAAACCACTTATGTTTGACAAAAAGAAACAAAAGTTTCAATGATATAAGGTCATGAATAAACTGGGTAGCATCCAAGCATGAATTATTGTTGGATTAGCACATTGTAAAGAAACTAATTTAAGAAAGCAAAGGAGAGGGTGATATCACCATCATAATAGATACAGAGAAACCATATGACAAATTAACTATTCAGTTATAATTTTTTTAAAAAACTTACCAAACTTATGTAAATATCATAATTAGAGGTGAAATACTGAAAACCTTCCCCCTGAGATTATAGAGATAAGAATGCCTACTATAACCAGTTCTATACAAAATTTTAGGTAGGTCACATAGCCAGGACAATAATGCAAGAAAAATAACAAAATGTATAAAGATTGGAAAGAACAAAATGAAACCACATTTATTCATAGATCGAATAATTATGATCTCAGGCTATTAAAAAGCGATCTATAGGTAACATAGTAGAATTTTTAAGTGAATTTAGCAAGAGAGCTGAAATTCACATAGTTAAACCTGAACATATTTTTTCTAGGACTAACAATTCTTATTTAACTTTTTAAATACACATCATAAGAAATGGCACAAAAATCATACAAGTTCTTAATTTAAATGTTTTCTTTTTCTAGATATTTATCAGCTAAAATTCAAAAGTTATTCTAACCCTGATTCCTCTTGTAATTTTTTTTCTGTTTTCATGAGAACAGATGCAGCTAAATGTATATAAACTGCACAACAAAATACTTAATTTTTATACCTAGTGGAACAAATAAAAGGGCATTCATTGTGACAATTTTATTTACAGCCACTAGGTTAATGATCTTGCTGACTAATTAGAGATCAGCTGCTTCTAAGTGTTTCACTATTAAATTACATTATTTTTCTACATAAATTCTTTATGCATTTTCTTGTTTCTTTTTTTAACCCTTTACTATTTCTAGCTTTAAATGTAAAATTCTTACCTGTTCTGTACTACCTTACCAGAAAGAAAGAAAAAACAAGAAAGCAGTAGATCCTCCAAAAATATCACTAGTGAGTTGCCTTCATATCACTATTTCTTTGATTATTTTTACTAATTATCAATCCATCATGTGTTCGGTGTAAATTAATTTTAAAAAATAATGCAACTGTATGTCCCTTCACAGAAGGAACCATGATTAACAGTGAGGAGTGTTTTTAAACGGATACATACGAAAATATTTACATATGTAATACGTTTATATATTTGTGCACACAAGTGCAATAAAGTAGTTTGCTTCCCTTTTTATTTCCTTGTGATTTCTTCTGCAAGTATATTAGATCTACCTGACTGGTTGTAAAAGTTACATAGTATTCATTGTATTAACACGGTATATGTTATTTAAAAAATATTTGTTTTGCCTTTTTCTATCCACACTTTTATGCACACATTTAACAAGGTCTGTCAGATACAGTTGTAAAAAGGCAATTACTGCATAAAGGAAGAGGCAAATTTAAAACTTTGCTAAAAATACGAAATTAATTTTAAATATGCAAGACCATTTTATACATCTTCCATAATCTTGTCTCAATATAAAAAAGGGCAGCTTATATGCTAATTGCCAATTCATGATTTTTTTCTGTATATCCTTAGTGCATTTTACTAATTCCACTTGTTAAAGAGACTATCATTTCATAATTACTTGACTACCAAAATGATTAAATAGTAAGCCTATGTATACACCTAAAATTTTGTTACTTTCACTTATGTTCTATATATTTCCTGTTACTTAATTGATTTTGATATATACTATATATAAATCACTTCACATGTAAAATATATTTTTCCGAAGAATAGTTATATTTTGTATTATTTTATTATAGCATACAGAAAATATTTTGCTATAGGTAATGCAAGGGGCACTTCATTATTTTGTATCAAGAGTATTAGTGTGTCCTTATACATTTTCTCATGCAAGTCAACATAAGCTGTAGAACAGCAATTACAGAAACAAATCTTTTGGTATTTTGCTTGTGAATGTGCTTTAATTTGCATAGAATCTGTGCAGATATGCTTATGTATTTTAATAAGAAAAACTGATAGTTTGGAATTTTAAATTTTTCACAAGCTTTTTTTATTTTGCTTTGTTTTCTTGCTCTTGCCAATCAGAGTCATTTGTTCATTTACTGAAATGGAGAAATTGGGATTGACAAAATAGCTATTGAAATTGTAAAAGACATAATAATCTCTTTATTTGACATTAATGTAAAGTATCAAGAGTATCGGTAAACAAACATATAGCAAACAAAAACTTCCAAAACAACAACAAAAAAAGATAGATAACACCCATACCCAAGCAGGATGATTAAATGATAGCTTCTTTCTCAACAAAACCCATGGAGAACCAGAGAAAAAGCACCAGCATCTTTCCAATGCTGAAAGAGGAAACATTCAAGCCAGCATTCAACATCCAGAGAAATTATCCTTTCAAACTGAAAGTGAAATAAGACACGGCCACATAAACCTGGGACAATCTGATTCTAGCCAACCTGTAATATAAACAATACAACAGGAAGTTCTCCTGGCTAAAGGGAAACAACACCTGATACATACTGGGAACTACAGAATGGAGCGAAGAGGACTTGAGAAAAAAAAATTGAACACATATTAAAGACTGGTTTATTTCTATTATTTCATTAAAAGACAAACAGCACTTGAAACAAAAATGTAAGTAGAAACATAGATGGAAAATATTTGCAAAATTCATCAAACTATAAGGTTAAGATTTGTGTATTTAATTTAATGGGTTTTAACTCCTTTACCAAAATTAATTATACTGTTGTGGTTATACAAGTATTTACACAAAGGGATATGATCCTAACTTGAAATAAACCAAGATAAGTAAAGGATTCATATGCCAGCCCATTCACCAATGACTGAACATAAAACCAAGTGGTGTAAGTAATATTCTGGTTACTATTTGTGCATAATAACTAATCACCAAAACACATATTGTCTACAATATATTCCATTTTTACTTGTTAGATTTTATTAGGCAATACGTCAGTAATATACTTCTACGACCTAATCCATACCTGGTACATGATGGGGACTATGGAAATATTTAGAGTATCAAAGGAAAAAAAAAATAACTGGAGTACATTAAACAAATAATAAGAGAAAAACTCCACTGCTTGGGTAGGTCATTCCCATAAAATATTTTTAGATTATTGATATAAATATTATTAATTGGCTATAGAAGGTAAAACATCTAAAACCAAAAACATATCTCAAAAAAATAGTATGTGTGGAACTGTCTGATGTCATTAAATGGCAAAACAGCCATTTCCGTCCACCCATCCTGCTAAGAGAAACTAAGAGAGCGGGTAGATATTAAACATATTGTTTGAAAGCACCATAAACCCAAGGAAACAAGCATTGGAGGAGACTGGATCTCAGTTTGAAGAGAAGCCCAGATGGTAAGACCCAAATGTGATATTCGTTTTCCCTCAAGGCTTATGCTAATTCAAAGGAGGTGACTGAGAAGCCAAGATGCTACATAGGAAGTTTTAGATGAGAAGTTAAGCACCTGACCAGGGCTTTCAGCAGCCTCACCAAATCAGGGGATGCACATTGAGTTTAGGGCCCACCATGACAGAGAAGATCTGGAAAACAGTCCAAAGATTTACACAACATCCCTGATAGGCTATTTATTTCGTGTTGATATAAACTAGAAATAGAAAACTCTTCCCAAATCATGACATCCAGCCTCTAAAGGACTTAATCACTGATTGAGGTGAGATGAACTATCCCAGCCCACCTCAAAGCAAAAGGAAAACGCTTCCAGGATAAAAATAAAATCATCCAGGTCATACAATTATCCTTAAAGTATTTCATACAGAAAATCCAGCATGCAATAAAAAATAAGTATACATGCAAAATGTAATGAGAAATGGTTAGTTTCAGGCCTACGATCTATTTTCTTCATTTACTTGGGGTACGGGTCCACCACCGGCTGACCCGAACAGCCCTAGCCTCTTTCCTTTTGGTGGGCGAGCGAATGGCCCGGGATTCCTCTTTCCCTCCTGTCCCCTTTGGAAGGAGACCAGGGAAGAGAGCCGTGAAGCGAGGTGAGCACAACCGCTGGACCCAACCCAGCCCGGTTTAAAGGACACTCAGACGTGGCGGGGGTTCTGTCGAGCAGTTCCATTTATTATCACACAAGCACTTGCTTTTAAAGGCAAATGGGGAAGGGAGATTTTTTACATAATCTTATCAGCTTAAATGTCAAGAGAGCATGCATCCTATCTCAATGCCTACATATTGCAACCACGAGCGTGGAAGCGCGTATTTGGCCAATAAGGGCTAAGGCAAGGTTTCCGCAGACACCCCCACCCTACTTCCTCCAGGCGCCGTCTTAGGCTGCCACATTAATATGCCCTTGTGGGCCCATCCCATAATGGCGCCGCTTGTAATGTCACTTAAGGTGGCGTTAGTTTTTAAAGCCCGACAGGGTACCTGAGACAGAAAGACATACAACCTGGCAATTCAGAGTCATGGTGAGATACAAGTGCACAACGACTAGAAAGCTACAATCAAAAGAACTAACTATGACAACTGCTGGCGAGGAGGAAGAGCAACCGCAACTCTTACTGCTGGTAGGATGTAAAGTAGTACAGTCACATCCCAAGACACTTTGGCATGTTCTAGAAAAAATTAAATATACAACTCTCCTATTATCCAGTCATTTCTTTCCTTCAAGTTTTTCAAAGACAATATGAAAGAAACAAACAAGCAGAACTACCCAAAGTATATGTTTATATGAAGTTCTGTGCAAGAAGACTTTTACTAGCATGTGAATGGTGAATGGGCTTGATCAGAAACAGGAAGGAGAAAAATAATGGCCAAGAAAGAAACTTGGTGAGCGGGGATGGACATTTACATTATTTTGCTTGTGGTAGGGATTTCATAAATATACTCATATCAAAATTTATAATGTTTCTTTGAAAGTTGTACAGTTTACTTTAAGTCAATTATAGCTCAATAAGTTATCAAAAACTGTGTAGATGTTTCAACACATGGGCATAAAGGAAAATTCATGCAATTGTTGCAAAAGAGGAAGTACTGAAAATTTGAGATTCGATAAAACACAAAATTAGAAAATAAATGAGGAATATAAACCAAAACTTAAAATAAAAACTTAAAAGTATGATCAATTAATCAAACTAAAAAATATTAATCAACAATACAAAATGGGTTTTTTTCCCCCAAAGCTTAAATATTTTAGATAAACCCTGGCAAGACTGATCAAAAAAGAACACCACCACCTGCACCATCACCATCACCAACAGAAATACAGAATGGATCATCACTGTAGATTCTGGAAACACTTAAATTATATTACAATCAAATTTATGCCAATAAAATGTTAATTACATGAAATATCACTAAAAATAAAAACACCACTTAACAAACAGATAAACTAGGAAATGTCAGTAATTCTGTATTTATTAGATAAATTGCATCTGTACTGAGAACCTTCTTACAAATGAATTCCATGTCCTGATGCCTGAATTCCTATCTTCTCCATGTAACTGAAAAAGATGTAACCACCAATTTTGCACAACCTCTTCCACAGAAAAATAACGTCAAAACACTCCCAAAATGTTTTATGAGACCCCTATAAAGTTTGGACCAGGTTGATAAAGATATTGTACATAGGGAATTACAAAGGTTTTTATGCCTCATGTCAAAAAACAAACAAACAAAACATAAAATGTAAAACTTTTGTTTTGCAAACAGATCAAAGATACCTCAACGAAAATACTCTATGAACAAAAGTGTTTCATCCAAGAGAAAATTTTTGTTGTCTTATCATTTTGAACTCAAACTAGTATGGCAAACAAAGGAGTAAAATCATATCACTATCACAACAAATAATAAAGAGATACCTTTGGACATAATTTACTACTAATTTATGATTTTTCAAAACTTAGAAAGCTGCAGCAATTATCATAACTATTGGTGAAATATGGAAAACCTCCCCCTGAGATCAGAAGACAGAAGAATGCCTACTGTCACCAGATCTATTCAACATTTTCTGGATGTCATAGCCAGGGCAATAATGCAACAAAAAGAGGGGGGAAAAGGCATAGCAATTGGAAAAGAAGAAATTAATCCACCTTTATTCATTCATTGCATGTTTATGCTTGCAGACTATCTAAAAGCAATCTGTAGGTAATGTATGACAATGATAAGTGAATTTATCAAGCTTGGTGGATACCATACAGCTAAACATAAACACATTTTTCTGAGAACAGCAATTCTTACTTTTTTATACATATTTTAAGAAATGGCACAAAAACCTACACAATGTATTTTAAGGCTTTTTAAATATACTTATTAGATAATATTTGAGAGTCATTATAACCCTGATTTTTGTTGTCGTATTTTCTGATACCATGTGAATAGACGCCTCAGAATATAAAATGAACTTGATAATGCACTGGACGTTTAATCCAAGGGAAATAAAAGAAGGCATTCTTTTTGACAAGTCTACGTGCAGCCTCCAGTTTATTGATCTCATTTACTAGTTAAAGATTTGCTCTGTCTCACTTCTAGTTCTGTCTTTAAGCATAAGTTCTCATCTATTCTGCCCTACTTTAAAAAGGAAAATATTTCATTAGTGATATCCTTTCATGTGACTACTTCTTTGATTTCCTTTTACGAATTACAAATTTAGTAGGTGCTCGGTGCAAAATTTCCAAAATTGCAGATCATATCTCTTCACAGAGGTAATAATGATCAGCAGTGAAGTTTTATATGAACAGATATACACACACACATTCACTTGCACATATGACATAGTCATATACATGCACACACGTGTGAATCAAACTACAACTTACTTTCTTTTTTCATGAGTAGTATAACTTGGACATATCTTCTGCAAATATATAAGAACTACCTGATTGGTTGCTAAGATGTAAAGGCCAAAAACGGTAATAGTCATGCATTGAACACAATATAATTAACTTAAAAATAGGTCTTTGGTCATTTTTTAACAAACTTTTATGAACATTGCTAAGTAGCTATGTTGACTGTAGTCCTAGAAGGAAAATTACTGTTTATAATGGGTTGACATTTTCTAAAATATCTTAAAGATACAAAGAACATGTGGCCCAGCCATTCTATTCCTTGATGCTTTTCCAAGAAAAATGAAAGGGTCTGTGCACATAAGAATGGTATTAAAATATACATAGCACGAAAAATGGGGAAGTTCCTGGGCAGGACCAGAAGGGATAAATCCAAAGGTACACCTGGAAACCTGGGTGAAGAATGAATATGTTTATTATATTATTCACGATGAGGGTTGCACAAATATGTAGATATCTCAAAATGTAATATTATTTTAAAGTTATGTAATTTGTTATGTCAACTATACCAAAATAAAGTTGCTAAAAATGTGTAGTACCCATCAAAATATGTGTCTAAAGAAATATTTCAGCATTAAAAGCAAAAGAAGAAATCCTGAAAATTTAAGGTCGGACAACCACCTCAGAATTTGGGAACAGAACAGGCAATTAAAACCAAAAGAAAACAGAAATAAAAAAGAATAAAATTATATTCAGTAAATGAAAGTCAGAAAAAAAAGTTAAAATCGACAAATCAAAAGTTTGTTTGTAATTGCTTTCCTTTTGAAAAGGTTAAAAAATTATAAATCGTGACAAGACTGATGGGAAAAAAGATAGAAAAAAGAAGACATGCATTTCAATTCCAGAAATGTAGAGTAGATCATCTTTAAAGATGCTGGTGATGCTTATATAATATTTGAAGTTATACAAAGTGACAAAATTCCAAAAAAAAAAATACATCTTACAAAATAAGAAATTCAGAAAGTCTCAATGATACTTATGTGTATTAATTGAAGCCCATAGTGAAAATCCTTCCTACAAAGTTTCCACAGCCTAATCCCTGATTTTGTGAACTCTGACATACATTTCACAAAGAATACCAAACATGCACAACCTCTTCCACAGAATAAAAACAGTAAAAACACTCCACAGAATGTTAGTAAGATCACTATAAACTTTACACTAAACTAATAAGGACACTAGAATAAAAGAAAATCAATGGCTAATATGCATCAAGACAAAATTTTTAAAAATATTCTTATGTTTGACAAATGGAATCCAAAGACACTTTCAATTATAATACCCCACGCACGAATTGGGTTGAATCCCATGGACTGTTACTGGTCTAACATACTCAATCTCCTTAACAAAACAAAGGACAAAATCATGTCATGATCACAACAAATACACAAGAACCATTTGACAAATTTACCATCCAGTTATGGTTAAAAGAAAAATCTCAGAAAACTGCAGCAAATATCATGATAAGTGATGCAATGTTGAAAACCTCACCCTGAGATCAGGATTGAGACAAGGGTGTCTACTATTTCCATCGATTGAACATTTTGCATAGGTCATAGCCAGGGCAAAAATGCAGGAAAAAATTGTGTAATGACCAGAAAGGAAGAAATGAACCCACTTTTGTTCACAGATTTTATGTTTATGTTTCTAGAATATCTAAAAGCCATTTACATGTAATAAATTAGAATTAATAACTGCATCTGGCAAAATTGCTGGATTTCATACAGTTAAATCTAAACACACTTATGAGAATAGCAATTCTTGCTATTTTATAGATATCATAAGAAATGGCATGAAAACCCTGCACAACAAGGTTACAATTAAGTCTTTTTTCATACACTAATCAGATACAAATTGAGAATATTTTAACCCTAAATATTCTTGTCAGTTTTTCTGATATCATGGCAACAGTGGCTCATGAATATTAGTTAAACTCTAGCTTTCACTTGGCATTTCATCCTAGTGGAACAACAAAAAGATCATTCTTTGTGACAATTTCTCTTATGGCCTTCAATATAATAATTTCGCAGACTAATTAGAGGTCAGCTTCTTATACATCAATCACAACTAAATTAAATTATTTCTCCCCATAAATTTTCTATATTTTTCTCATTATTTTTTCTTTTATAACTCTGTTCTAATTCTGGCTTTAAGCATAATTTCTTACCTGGACTGTAATGTACTCATTAAAAAAAAACAAATTCCATAAGAATCATTACTAATATGCTGTCATTTGAACATTTTATTTTCCTTTATTAATTACAAATAAATTGTTCACTCGATGTAAAATTTCCAAAAAGTACAGATTCATGTTCTTTCACAGGAGTAACCACGATTAGCAGTGAAGTGGGTAATTTAACAAATATACATATCAATATACATAAATAATACATTTATGTACATGGGAACACGTGAATAAACTACAGTTTGCTTGTTTTTTTACTAACAATATTTCATTACGATATCTTCTGTAATTATTAAAGATTACCTGATTGGGTCTAACATCTGCATGGTATTTATGGTATGAACCCAGTTTATTGTATTGATAATAGCTGTTTTGCCTTTTTATATTCATATTTTCATACACTTTTGAAATGTTCTGTCAAATACAGTCATAGAAAGGCAGTTACTGTGGAATAGGATAAGTGAATTTAAAATATTCTTTAAAAATACCAAATTAATTTCCAAAACAGTCCTATTTATGCTCTCTCCAAAATCTGGTATCAATGGATAACAATGTGATATCTTGTTATTTAATTTACACTAATTGTTAATGATTTTAATACTAATAGCCAACTAATACTTATTATTGGTATATCGTATATGGATTTTACTAATATCATATGTCACAGTATGTCATTTTATAATTATTTGAATACCAAAATTATTACATATTATGTATATAAATATATGCATAAATTGTTACTTTCATTTACAGTCTATACACTCCTTACTGAATTGGTTCTGATATGCACTCTACATAAATCACTTCACTAGCAGAACATGTTTTCCAAAGCATAAAGTTATTATATATTATATAATTAAAGTAATGCAAAATATTTTGCTATGGGTAACACAAGAGTTGTATTATCTTACAGTTTATCACACTATTCAACATTAACATCAGATCAACAATTATAACAATTGATTTTAATATTGGCTTATGAATGTGCTCACATTCTTTTAATGTGTATACATATAATCTATGCAGATTTTTAAATGTATTTTAATGAGAAATAAAAAAATGGGGCTTCTGGCTTTTGGTTTTTCCTATGTGTGGGGTTTTAATGCCCTTTGTTTTGTTGCTATTGTCAATCAAATCAAATATCCTTTTATTTACACAAATGGGAAAATTTGAATTGAATTGCTATTGAAAATAGCTATTGAAATTTGAAAATTTTAAGCTGCCAGATAAAAATCTAAAAGACCAATTTAAATGTAATAATAATAAAATCCAATAAACACAAAAGGAGGTAGAAAAAGAGGGACAGGAATAAGTGATGGGAAAAATAGAAAACAAATGGCAAGATGGACAACTCTGAAACAAACTATATGAATAGTAACATTGGCTTTAAAAAGAGCAGGTCAGGAGGGGCAATAGCAATTCAATTCAACAGGAAACACTCTGAGAACTAAAGATACATCACCTTTCCAGGAATGATGATTTAAAGATGGCTGCCTTTCCAACAGAGTCCATGGAATACGAGAAAAAAGAGCAGAATATTTCCAATGCTGATGAACAAATGAAACTGTCCACAGAATTCTATATCCAGCAAAATTTTCTTTCCAAACTAAGAAAAAAGACATATCCACATACACAAACGTCAGACAGTTTGTCACTGAATCGTCAGTAATTTCTGTTGCTACAGGAAGTTCTACAGGCTGCAGGAAGTGGCACGTGATGAAAACCGAGAATATCCGGTATGCCAGAAAAGCCCTGGGCAGAAAGACTGAGATTGCGCCCTCTGCTGACAGTAGTTGGTAGTTGTACTCATAACTTTTCTGAATTATGGCAATGCTTTTCCTATAACTGTGCCTTCACCAGTTTTGCCACTTACTAATCATCATTCACATTATAGTAAAAGACATTTTCTTGCTTACTCTAAAAACTCTTTGGAAGAAATGTCTTAGTTTCTTCTAATCTGCCCCTTACATCTGAATCTTTATCTTCCACCGTGTGACTAAAACACTCTCATGTAGTCATATGACAATATATTAAGGTTTTCTGGTTTTTTACAACTCTACAAAAAGATCTTTAAACTCTATCTCTTCAACCAAATTCTAGCTGGGTAATCTCCACATAACTTATATGACCAAAAATTTCTCTCTTCCTGCCACCTTTCCTGAAACTTCAGATTTTACAGCCAAATCAATGGGTTCCTAACCCAGCATTACACATGTTTATCATAGGAGGTTTTATTATATACACATACATGTGCATATATATATGTATATATATATATATATGTATGTATACGTGTGTGTGGTATAACATATATACACACACACACATTTATTTTTAAATAACTCCGTATTTTCTGAATGTTTGTGAAGTGGATGACAAGTTTTCTTCTCTGGATCCCCACAGTACAAAGCACATAAGAGGATCGTGATAAATTTTAGTTATTTAATAAGTGAATAATAAAGTCCAAGTTGTAATCTAAATATTGATCACGAAAAACAAACGAGACTCAAATTTGTACATCTCTATACAAATACAAGCCTCACTACGGGTAAAATAATGATTTTGTTAAGGTTTAGGCAGAGATGATAGTATACCCGGAGCTCATAGAGAAAAGAGCTTTTATCCCCAGTATTTAAAACTAAGTGTCTGTACACTACGGCAGTAATAAGTATGTATTGAAAAAATGAGTGAATAAATGAAGTCTGTCATCATGTTACTAATGTTATTGATCAAATTATTAAGGAAAAACTTTTAAATTGTAATCTATAACATGAGCCTGAGACTGTGGCAATGGAACTGGGCCTTTCTTTTTCGCTAGCTCTGTGAATGTGAATTTCCTGTGAACATGAAGAGTTGCCAGCCTGTTACGTAGAGAGCAGGCTTAAGCCGTGCCACAGTGTTCAACCTACGTCATGAAATTTATAACAAGCACGCATGCAAGCTCGGGGTGTTTCTTTTTGTTCGGTGGTATGTCATCAGAAACTCTTCTGGCTTGCTACTTTGAAATACCACTGGATCTTCATTGATGAATAGTGGAAGCTCCCTGATCAGTGTCCAAAATGAGAAGGAAAAAGAGAAAAACTTAGATGTCATCATTGAAAAACATTTTGGAGTAAAACAAAACAAAACAAAAAGGCAGGTCACCTCAAGGGAGAGAAGAGGTCACTAGTTCATTTTATATATAATGTTAAGTGTTTATATAAATAGTTGGAATTAAAGCATTTTGATTGTTGAGCTTGAGCACTTTCTTAATTGGTAGCTGCTTTTAAGCCACCTACAGAAATTTAATAATTTACTCCCTATAAAAGGTTTGACCATGGGCAAACTTCTCCTACAAACTACCTTCTACCTTAAGAGATAGAAGAGGGGAGTCTTATGGTGGTATGCCTTGAAGCTGAGCTTGGATCATTGACATAGTGCAATAGTTAAGAAGGGCTAGAAACCAGAGCTGATAATGTCTGATTGTCATGTAAAATTAACTTAAGTAGAAAATAAAGCAACCCTTTTGACCTAGAGCCTGTCTCTTAGAATACTGAACCATCCATTCCCTGACTTACAGAAAGTACATGCTTATCACTTTAGAGATCTCAATGGAAAAAAAGGATGTTCTTTGATTATTGGTCAAAATTTTCCTATGCCTTTGGAATTACATATAGCTTTTCAAAATCACTTCTAAAATTATTAAGATTTATTACACTCAGATCAAGTATTCAAGGGACAATAATCTTTGTTTAATCCTACTTGTCACATGAAACACAACTTAAAGGTACAGAACACAATGAAAAAATATTTCCATAAATATGTGCCACCACAGACAAAGAAAAAAATTATATCACATTAATTTTCACGTGCTGAGAGAATGGAACCATACTTGGGTCTATCTTGCAAGAAAAAAATTATTATTGCCTCACGTCAAGAGAAGATGGCGTCGTCAGAGAAGACTGACTGCAGTCAGGAGAATCAACTCTACCTACAACAAACAAGCAAGTAAGCAAGTCTTGAAGAATATCCTTTTATGAAAATCACTGTAATTTTCTGAAGAGGTTTTGACTGATATGTATACTGTTTATATTAATATATTTTTAAATCACATAAAGTGCTGACATTACATGATATAATCATTTCTACAGAAATTCTGCATATATTATTGACTAGATAAAGGCATTATGTAATTTGGGTCTTGCATAAATTTTCAGTATACAAATATATTAATTAATAAATTATCAACATATAAATAATGATAATGAATTACCAGTATACAAATCACTGTCACACGGAAAATCTATTCCATTTGTGAAATATTCTGGCTTTCAATATGAAAGAAGAATCAGGAAACCCTGTTTATACACCCACTAAAACAATGAACTATGTCATCTGTCTTACTGTTCTGCTACGCTGTCTTAAACTATTGCCTTGATGCATCTACCTAATTTATAATAATCGAAAAACACTTGATCACATTTTAATTTTTTTATTTAATGTTAACAAATATAATTAATACATGAGCATACCCTTGAGATAAAAAATAAAAAGTAGGAAAGGGAACAGAATAGTTAAATCCATTTGCTCCCATATCGCTGTGGATATTTAACACCTGTAAGAAAAGATGCACAAGTATTTTATAAGCCTCACGAACAGCTGGGCTCCAGGATTTCTTTTAAGCTGTCTCTTAAGTTTTCTTAGTAATATATGTGGAGCCCCCCAAAACCCTAAAAATATCTGCAACTATTAATCATAACCTTTATTGAAAAATTTTAGAATTATAATCTGATCATAAAAGATAATTCATACATTTTACTAAAGAAGAATATGGCCAAAGGGACAAAAAAATAGAGTAAATATTGAGATTTTAACTTGATTAATAAATATATATGCATATGTGTGCATGTGTGTGTGTATATATATACATATATATCGTTTGTACACTTAATAGGCCACTATTTTATCTATTAATACTAACAAGAGAACATATGTTATTTTCCTGTATTAGCAAATAGCACACAGTAAGCTATGGGAATCCCAAAAGAGGAGATAAACTGTTCAATATGTAGACAGTATATGAATACAGAAAATAAACAGAATGTAATTCTCTTGTACTTTCCATAAAGATTGATCTACCATCTTTATATATGATCAGGAATTTTATAAACACTTGAATTCACCATGATATCTCTTCTTATTCTTTGAATGTGTGATTTTTCTTTGCCTTCAACACCTTCCTATTCATCTTTCCAGTCTGGTGTCTATATTACTTTATTCTGAAAAGCCTCCTCTCCAGATCAAATTGAATAGCCTTGTTAGGTGGTCCGGGAAATTCATTAGTCGTTGAGTTTTTAAATTGTTTCTCTTCTGCCACTCAACCTTTTCTCTGTTAAGGCAGCATTTGAGCTTCTCTTACTCACTGTTGTAATCTGTGCCCCTACAAGAATATCTGGCACATCCTGAATTTCAAATACACATTTCTGTATGGAAAGAAAACTATAACCAATATGTAGAAGAATACCTGGAGCACAGTAGTTACTCAAAAAACGTTTGTACATCCTTTATTATCTTTAGAACTCCCATCTCCTACTGTAAACATAATTTCACTTAAAAAGTGATAACTAAGAGTTTTTTACTTCATTTCCCAGAATTTTTCATTCATAGTGATCAGTATGGATCAAAATGAAAGAGTCTATTTGGAATTGGATTTTACATGGAACAATCATCATGGGCCTAGACAGAACACTAACCAATGCCTGTTTCTTGCAATAGACCATGTATAGAATCCTCCTGGAAATATCGCATTGAAATTGTCACCGAGCAGGATGGGATAAAACACCCTTATCTGGGCTCATAAAATGATTTAAGGGCTTGTTTTCCGAAGCTGGCTACAAGACCAGGCCTTGTGACATAATAGGTTATTTTAATCTGGAGTTATTCTCGATAGTGAATGGTGCTCCGGGATATATCCCAGAACTGAGATCCATAAGTGAACTTATAGTAGAGGTGACATCTCCCTTGAGTTGCCAGAAACTGACCCATCGCCAGCTTCCATTCAGCATGGAATAGAATAACCTCCTATTCAGCATGGAATGGGTGCTTTATTAAGAAGCCTTCCACCTTTACTGCAAACTACCTTCTGAAGAGTCTACTGTAAGTGATATATTTCATTCTTGAAAATCCTTATGAACCTTTTAGTCTGATGTTGTGTGTGTCATCATATGGTCTTGAACGTCAAGCAATCAAGATTTCCACTTTAAAACACTTTGATAGCCATTATTTAAGGAAAATGTAAAAGATTTAGTAATATTACAAAGAAGGGTATTTTAAAATGACGGTAGAATGCCAATTTTAAAGTTTTTATAAAATTTTGATTTTAAATACTAAATTATACATATTTGTAGATGCATATTTGACAGCTATAAACTATTTTAATTATTACACCACATGAAAATATAATTTTTATCAATTGCAACTGGCATAATCAATGGTATAATTAGGGCATTTTACTTTGTGCAATTGGTACACAGAATTGATATTTACTAAGTACCTACTGTCACAGTAACTTTCTAGTAGCAGCATTTAGAAATTTCAATCTTAAATTCAATTCACTTCTCACTTGGCAATTTGAATTAATTCTGTCTGATCGAGGACTCTAGCAATAAAATGAATTCTTAGTTGTAAAGTAAGCATATTATAATGATTATTTCGAGTCTGTCAGTTTGGGCATTTTCACTACAGTTTAAAGTGAACTTCAAAAACGTATAAAGTCATGAGCTGTGTAATGATACAGATAGATGGCGACAAGTAAAATATAAGGCAATTTGGAACATAAAATTAATAGATAGACTGCATAGCTTGATTGCATATGTGATTTCCCCCTCTATGAAATATGCTCATATTAATTGATACAATAATATAAAATGGAGAATAAAGCAAAACTTGGTGGCCTCATGATACACTCTATTGCTAAATAATTATTTCAAAATATAATACATTTGAATCTTAATCATAAACTACGGTGCCCATATTAATACACTAACAAAAATAAAGGTGATTTATAAAGGTGGTAGAATTTGATACAATATCACTTATTCAAGTCCTTAGAGAAAGAGTTGCTTTTATACTGTCTATTGTCAGCATCCACTTAAATATATTTCTTAATTTTATACATCACATACTAGAATATCTCAGTACGGCATCTTCTTAAAAGGATTCCATTCTTAGATTGTGCCATAATTCCAAAATCAAATGGCTTTTTCAAACTAACTGATCATGTATAGTATTGAAAGTATGCATATGTATATACTATTATTGTAGAAATAAATTGAGTTAGTTTCTTAATGCTTCCTATTATTTTTTTGTTTTCATTCTTTAAGGGCCACCAGCTGGAACCTGGGAAGTCAAATAACTTACTGTTACAAACCAGCCTCTATGCCCTCCGACCCACCCCCACCCTAGGGGTTCATTCGTTAGATTCAAGTCAACATTTCTATTATATGAATAGTTCCCTTGTTGCAGTCACTGTGTAATCTTCATTTTCATTAACAATGACTGTTCATCTTTATAATGATTTTATTGCCTAAAACTGTGGGATTAATAACGGCAGGTACTTGAAGAGCTCACTATTTTTATCAGTGACAAATAGCAAAAACTCTTTTCATGTTAGTCCCTTATAAGTTCTGTTTCCTTAGATAACTGTGAAAACCACTTTTATGTTCATTATTAAACTTTACTCCTTAAACTGCAATGACTTAAAAAAACAGGCCCAAACAATTCCACTAGATTTTACAGTAGGAGTCCTTGTCATACATTTCTTAATGAATAATTTATTTCATTTTATTATTCTGCCTCATATATAAGAATATCCAGAGCAAACCTGACTTAGGGAGTTGTTTAAATTATTAGTGTTCTCTACATTTTGTTGGCTGAATTTGATTAGGGAATGGAAACTAAATCAGAGTTTATATTTCAATGTATTTGCATTGTCCTGGCATTACGAGAATGCATGTACAGTCCTTAGGCCATGGCACAAATGTCCTCATTAGCAAATCCAAGTGAAAAAAAAATCAGACTGGAAAGAATATGGAATAAGGAAGAGCATAAACAGAGTTTCACATTCTCTTATTTCTTTAATGTCTCCCTTATTTATCTCTTCTTGAGCTGCTACAAGGTAATGGAGAATATGTCCAAAGCCATGGATAGAATAGGCTGATAGTAAAGCAGCACTTCAAGAAAAGTGGAGGTAAATCCAGTCCCGTATACGAGCTGGGAGAGTGATAAGAGAGAATGCCCTCTGCCCACAGAAAAGGACGACTCGCATTTCTTGCTATAGCAGAGACTGTTCCAATCATTTCTGTTTCCTGCAAGAGTTTGTGTAATTATTTGCATATATCTCTCAAATGTTTGTTATAATTCTTCAATGAAACCAACTCTGCTGAAAGTTTTATTGGGAAAATAATTATTGGTACAATTTACTTAATAGTTATAGAACTATGCGGCCAGTTTTGGTATCTTTTTGGAATTTGCCAATTTCTTCTAAATTTCCCAATTTAGTGTCATAGGGTTATTCTTGGTATCATCTCATACTTTTTTTTCTTTTCTATCTCATCGATTTACGTGGATATTCTTATCTGTAATTGTTGTACGTATTATGTCTTATTTCTTTGTTTTTCTGGTTATTTAACTAATATTTGTGTTATTGATTATCTCCTAGTGTAAATTATTCCCTTCTCCTTTTTTGGGTATAGCATGGTTCGCAATGATCTATTTTCCTTATAATTTTAGTATCTTTATTATCAGTATATTTTATTATTATTGAAGTACTATCTGCTATCCCTGTAATACTGGTTTTGATCTACAAATAATTTTAAATGGCATTATTTCAAACATGGTGAGGAAGTTTGTTATCTTTTTATACTGATTTTTAAAACAGTGTGTACTGATAAGAGAAGAAGCTCCATATGTTTTTTTTTTTTTGATTTTCATTGATATTTGTTTTATGATCATATGGCCAACTTTTGTAAGTTTATAATATGTGCTTGACAAGACCATGTGCTCTATAATTCTTCCTGAAGGTCAAAAAGCAAATGGAAGCAAACCTAATTTTTTAAATGGGCAAGGAGTGGAAAAGTCACTTCACAAAAAAGGAGACACGAAGAGTCAATTAAAGTGTATGGTTTCTAAATATTATTATTAGTGGGATACTTCTAAACACTTAAACACTCATCTTAATGGCTAAAATTTATCTTCTACTGTGTTAAAGTTTTCAGTGTTTCTGCTCAAATAATAGTTTTTTGTCTAATTGGTGCTCTTTTCTATGTATCTCTCCTCCTTGGACTTTACAGAAATTCTCTATCTTTTTTTTATTTATACGTATTTATGGGGTACACAGTTGACTATCAGTATTTGTGTACAGCATGTGATGATCAAATTAATGTGATTAGTATGTTCATCATAACAAATAGTAACTACTCTTTGTATCCCCGACCCGATTAGACCCTAATCCCCCTTCCCCTCTCCCTTTCACACCTCTAGGTCTGCTCCCTCCTTCTGAAAGCTCAGTGTTTTATTGTGCTCTCTCTCTCTCTCTCTCTTAGTTTCTTTCTTTTTCTTTCTTTCTTTCCTCTCACTTATAAGTGAGATATTTCTCTTCCTGTGCCTGAATTATTTCACTTAATATTATTTTCTTCAAGCACATCCACGTTGCTGTCAATGACAGAATTTCATTCGTTTTTTATGACTGATAGTATTCCATTGTGTGTATAAACCACATTTTCCTTGTCTGGTTGTCTGTTGATGGTCATTTAGGTTGGTTCCTCATGTTGGTTATTGTAAATAGAGCTGCAGTGAAAATGGGAGTACAGGTGTCCCTTCAAAGGTGATGATTTCCACTCCTTTGGATGAATACCCAACAGTGGAATTGCTGCATGGTATGCAGTTCTATCTGTAGTTGTTTGAGAAACCTCCATGCTATTTTCCATAGTGGCTGCACTAATTGACTGTCCTACCACCAGTGCAGAAGAGTTGCCTTTTCTATACATCCTCTCCAGCATTGGCTGTTCTCAGTATTTTTGATAATAGCCAATCTATCTGGGGTGAAATGATATCTCAACATGGTTTTGATTTGCATTTCCCTGATGATTAGTGATGTTGAGCACTTTTTCATGTGTTCGTTGGCACATGTCTTCCTTTGAAAAATGTCCGTTCAACTCCTTAGCCCATTTTTTTTTTTGATTGGATTATTTGGTTTTTGACTGTGAAGCTGTTTGAGTTCCTTGTATATTCTGGATATTAATCCCTTGTTGGGTGTCTAGTTTGCAAATGTTTTCTTCCATTCTGTAAGATGTCTTTTTGCTCTGTTAACTGTTTCTTTTGCTCTCCAGAAGGTTCTTACTTTGATATAATCCTATTTGTTTATGTTTGTTGTCATTCCTGTGCTTCGGGGGTCTTATTCATGAAGTGTTTGCTCAACTCTACTTCCTGAAGTGTTTCCCCTCTGTTTTCTTCTAGGAGTTTTATAGTCCCAGGTCCTCCACCTAAGTCTTTAATCCATTTTGAGTTTACTTTGGTACATGGTGAGAGGTATGGGTCTAGTTTCATTCTTCTACACATGGATATTCAGTTTTCTCAAGACCACTTGCTGTCTTTTCCCCAATGTATGTTCTTGGTGCCTTTGTCAAACATCAGTTGGATGTAAGCAGCTATTTTTAAACTGATTTTTGAAACTTCCCTGCCATTGCATCTTCAAAATTTTTTTGATCTAATATTTATTTTTTCTCCTTTGGAGCTCTGATTACAATAATGGTGGGATTTTTTCTTTTATACTATTTATCTTACACTTTCTTCTGTATTTTTCAATTATTTTTTGTCTCTCCGAGGTTCGTTCTTTCACTTTTGTTTGGTTTTAGAATTTCTATTTGGTTCTTTTAAGAAGCTGCTCTGTTACTTAGATGTGGTCTCTAGTTCTCTGTAGCTATTATAAGAGGAATCAGATTAGTGACACAACATTAAATGTATTACTGAATAACTGGAAGGACTGAAAAATAGGAAATGGCTGAATCTCAAAGCCACAAAGCAGAAACGGGCCAACAAGGAGACTTCAGACACTGCCAAGGTCAGGCACCCAGAATGAGGAAACTTCCTGTCAAATGGGAAGCTAGAACTCTGTATGTCTGCCAGTTCTCAAGCCATGCTTCCTCTGCCGTAACCTGGAAATCACTGCTACAGCTGCTGTTTCCAGAACTCTGATGCCTTTGCCATAACCTAACAGCAGTTCTTAACCGATTTATTCTCAGTAATTTTTACACTCAAAAATTACTGGATACCCACAAAGCATTTTACTTATATAGATTATATACATTATTATTGATATACTATTGATATCAAAATTAAAACTGAGGAATTGTGTCGTTTTTTAATCAATTTATTTAAAAATAGCAATGGTAAAGGTACTACAGCTAAGTCTATCAGAGCAAGAATGCATGTACAATAAACTCATATAATCTATATTTGGGACAAGGTTTTTATTGTGTTGGTGTTAATTTGTAGTCTTGATGTCAATTCAGATGACAAAAATAGCATTTACAAATATGGCCATATTCATCAGCATCAGAATTCATTGGGAATTACTACTACTTTACATTGCTCATTGCCTCCAAAAAAAATACATTAGCATTTTTCAGGTTTGTATATAAGAATATACAAGAATATATTAGAATATATTAGTTGGAAAATCTGTCACTTTGAATTCAGGTGGGAGGGAAAAGAATTTTTTTAATTTTGCACTGGGTATAAGCATGTTCTTAATTTGAGTAAAGATAGTAATACAATTTGAGTCTTCAGAAATTGTAATTTGTCAAGAATTTTGGTCCTGATATTAAAACAAAACTAACCAAATCCTGCTCACCATAGTATGGGCCACAAGTATGAAGTTTTACAATCCAGTGATTTTACACTGGATTAGGTTGAATGATCTTTGCGACAATTATAGATCATTATTTTAGAGGATCTATATCATTTTATTTCAGTGAAATTTGAGTAAGTGCTCTGTGTCAGGCACTATGTGAAGTGTTGACATACAATGAAAACTTAGATGTAATCATTGCCCTTTAGGAAACAATTTTAAATACACTCAAATAAACTCAAACTGTGTTTTTAAAGCACACTAATACCTTCATACTTTATATTATAGTAGTAATGAAGTGCAATTAATGCATCTAAAATTCTGGGATTTTCATTGTGTTCACAAATGGTTTCTGCATTTCACACTTTTTTTCAACCTGCTAAAAGCCTGTACTACTTAGCTATTGCTACAATAATGATGTATAATAAAAAGTGTCAATTTATCAGTAGCATAAGGTTTGGCTGATCTAGGCTTTGCTTAGCTAGTAGCTAGTAGCTCATCTAGATTTGGCTCCAGATAACAAACCAATTTTAAGTATGCTTCATGTGTCTCATTCTGCAACCCCAGATGAAGGTGTAGTGGATACTTAGTCCTTTTTTTCTGGTGGGGATAATAGATGTGCCAAGAGGGACAAGCCAAATTGTGAGAGAGTATTTTAAGCCTTTGCATACATCCATCAGCTAATATTCCATTGGCCAAAGCAAAACACATAGCCAAGTACAAATTCGTCAATCAAAGAAATGCACATCAACTACTGTGAGGCGCTGGTAATAGGATGGAAGAATATTTATACTAAAGGAAAGTTAGAAATGCAACCAATGATTCAATATACCACAGTATCCCTTCTTGGCATTGCCCTGTTCTGTAAACAATGTCTGGTCACTCTTTTTAACATTAGCGATGATAGCGAAGTTTCACCTTTATGCCCTGAGGTTGCTTATATGTATTGTGGTACTCGTATTTTCACTAAGTTGTATTAATCTTTACAGTATTGTTACTTTTTGAAGGTCGTTACATGATGATATCCTCACATGGGGCCCAGGGCTTTTATTTTGGTATAGGGTTTTAAAGTATTCAAAACATAAAGAATATTTCAACTAGAAAAATGAGACTATAACTTTTTACAAAAAATGCACATATATGGGCCAGGCCCGTGGCTCACTCAGGAGAGTGCGGCGCTGGTAGCACCGAGGCTGCAGGTTTGGATCCTACACAGGGATGACTGGTGAGCTCACTGGCTGAGCGTGGTGCAGGCAACACCAAGCCAAGGGTTGTGATCCCCTAAACACTCAAAAAAAAATGCACATATATTTGTTGAATGTTATTTCATTTGCTACCATACGGTATTAGTCTATTTTTGTTGCTAATAACAAAATATACGCATCCAAGTGATTTATAAAGAAAACAAAATATATCACTTACAGTTTCTGAGGCTGGGAAGTCCCAAGTGCATCTGGTGGTAGCAACAGTGACCCAGGGGTGTTGCATTGTAAGAAGGTGGAAGCAGGGAGAGCAGAGACAGAGAAAGACAGACTCTCCTCTTCTTTTAAAGCCCTCAGAACCATGTCCCTGACCACCATTTTTAAGCTATTCACTATGGCATGGTCCTACAATCCAATCACCTCTTCAAGGCTCCACCTTTCAATTACCATAGTAGGATTTCCCACCCTCTTAACAGGCATGGTGGGGGTTAAGTAATACACAAAATTTAGGGAACACAATTCAAGCTTCAGTGAGTTTTGGGGGGACATAATTCAATCCACTACATTTGGCCCCTGGACCCGCAAAACTCATGTCCTTTCACAAGCAAATACATTCATTTCATTGCCAAAGTCTTGACTTGTTTCAACCCAAAAATTCAAGGCTCAAAGTCCCATCTGTGAAATCAATATAAGTTATCTCCTTCCAAGGTACAATGGTGGGACAAACATAGGGTACATATTCTCATTCCAAAAGGGAGATATAGGCCAACAGGAAGGTTTAACTGGTCTCAAACAAGTCCAAAACCCAGCAGGGTAAGCATCAAATCTCAAAGCTGGTGAATCAGGTACTTTTATGCCATGTTCAACCTCCCCTGCAAGGTCCCGTGGGGGTTGCATCCCCAAGTCTTTGGGCAGCTCTGCTTCTATGTCTTTCCTGGTCTCTGGCCACACTTCAGCTCTCCCCGGCTGGTATTCCACTCTGGTAGCTCCACAAGTCTGGGGTTGCTGTGGCGGTCCTGCTCTCACGGCTCCACTAGACATGACATTGTTGGGGTTTCTCTGCTGCACCTCTGACCCCATGTTTCCACTTGGCACTGCTCTAATGAAGGTTGTCTGAAGTGGCTCCGCCTCTGCAACAGATCACTTTCTGGGCCGGACTTTTCCATACATCCTCTTAAATCGCAGTGGAGACTCCCAAGCCGTCCCTGTTCTTGCATTCTGCAAGCCTTCACACCTAACACCACGTGGACTCTGCCAAGGCTTCTGGCTTGTGTTTTCCAAAGCTGTGGGTCCAGCCACACCTGGGGCCACTTTAGCAACAGCTGGAGCAGCCAAAGCAGCTGGGATGCTGGTGTGGGGAGCAGCATCCCAAGTTAGCCTTGGGCAACAAACCCGTGGAGGGCACCTCAGCCTTTTTTCCAGGACCATTTTGTTTCCCCAGGTCTCTGGGTCTGAAACAGAAGGGTTAGCCCCAGAGGCTTCTGCAATGCCTTCTGGGCCTTTTCCCCGTCTCTTGACAATCTCTTTCTTTTGCATTAATCTTAGCTAATGATCGCTGGGCTGCACCATTACATGCTCTCTGCTTCTCTACCACATGGGACTTGCTCGATTTTCTGTATTCATCTATTTTTGTTGCCTATAACAAAATACCTCACTGGTGGTGACGACAGTGAACCAGGGGTCTCACATTGCAAGATGGTGGAAGCAGAGAGAGAGAGACAGATTCCACTCTCTGTTCTTTTAAAGCTCTCAAAACCATGCCCCAACCACCATTTTTAATATATTCCCTACTGTAAGTTCCTCCAATACAAACACCTCTTCAAGGTTCCACCTTTCAAATACCATAATAGGATTTCCCTCCCTCTTAACAGTCACAGTGGGGGCTTAGTTTCCAATACATAAAACTTGGGGACACAATTCAAGCTTCAGTGAGTTTTGGGGGACATAATTCAATCCAGTACACCTGCCAACATTGGTAGTAACAGCATTTGATATCACTTTATAGAAAATTATTATGAATATTGATATTTATTTGAGACAAAATCTGTGTAATATTAATTTACTACTCCTCTCTATTACATTAAACAAATGCATACATGTTAACATGCTTCCATATAATAACAATACTTGGCAAATATTTTCGAATAAGTATGAAACAAAGCATTACAAGATTTTCAGAACATTTATTAAAAGATTTAGAGCTACAATAACACAGTTTTTCTACCTTTAAAAATATCTGGTAAATGTAAAAGCATTTATTGAAATATTTGCTATATATCCCACATAAGACAAAGGAAATATTTTACTAGAAATATTTAATAGCACCCTCTCATTATTTTCTCATGCCCCTTTTGTTAAATTGTACACTAAAGTGCAAACTTAAAATGAACTATAACTCTTTTTTGTCTGGAGACTTTAAATAGAGGTGAATTAGTGCCATGTACATTGAACTGTCAGCCAGAAATTTGTGTGTGTGATTTTTCAAAATGGAAATTTTTCTAACAACACAGAAATGTAATTTATAAAAAGAAATATTCACCTAAGACTTTGTACAAATCCGTCAAAGTCAGTGGTTGTGCAAGCCCTTCTATATATCAGTTTGAATGTCTAAGATATAAAGGCACAGTGAACAGGTGACCACGTAGGTCCTCCCTTCAAAGTTTAAAATGACTAAAGAAATAAACCACCTAAGATCTGTGTGACACTAAAATCATACAAGTATTGTGCCTGGTGTTTTGTCATGTCATTTATCTAAATTCCTTATATATTGATAAGATACAATTGTAGCTATGAAAAAACACCTTTTAAATATTAAAGATCTAGAATCTTTTAGTAAGTGTCAAAATAACATCAAACAAAGAGGGTCCAATTCTGGCAAGCTCGTGACCTGCTAAAACTGCTTTTGAATGTTCCTATGTAAGCCACGTTAGAGTAGTATTCACCAGGCCTCCTATGGGCTAATATATAAAATAAATCAGATCCTTCACAAGTTTTACTTCCAGGGCTGTAGAATCATGCAGCCCCCTTTTACTGAATGAAACAGTTCTTTCTGGCATTTCTGAGAGCATGGACATTTTAGGATGATATTTCTCCAAGTACAAAGTTGTCTGCTGGTAAAAGACCCACCTTGCTTTTGTCTTACGAACTGTACCACATCTTCATATTTCATTCCGCCTTCAGTTAACGCTAGAGCATCCAGCATTGGAGCTCTCCCAAGACCCGCAGCATGGGGAACCGCAATTCAAAAACCGGGATCTTCACGAAATTTCTTTTTTTTACAAGTTTTGCCCACATATAAACAATCTGGCTGAATAGTGGTACACCATCACCAAAAGGCCAGTCAGAACTTCCGTGTCTTCTTTCTCCAAAATGACAGGGTGGTAAGTCAATTCACAGACTCTTACTATAGTGGTGGCTCCATCCTTCTGAAGTTCCTGTAAGAATATGTTGGGCACTGGTTGAGTTGTGCATAACATGAAATCTCATATTCCTGTATACAGTCTCAACAGGAGCAGGGCGGTTCATTCCAGCTATGTTGATGTAATTAAATTTTTAAAACACACAGAAAGATTTTTTTTTTTAATTTTATTTTGTCGATATACATTTTGGCTGATTATTGCTCCCCATCACCAAAACCTCCCTCCCTTCTCCCTCCCCCGCCCAACAATGTCCTTTCTGTTTGCTTGTCGTATCAACTTCAAGTAGTTGTGGTTGTTATATCTTCTTCCCCCCCGCCCCTGGTTTTGAGTGTGTGTGTGTGTGTGTGTGTGTGTGTGTGTGTGTGTGAATTTATATATTAATTTTTAGCTCCCACCAATAAGTGAGAACATGTGGTATTTCTCTTAAAACACAGAAAGATTTTAAAATAACAGACTTCTACTACAAAATAGTCCAGTTGAATACAAAGTTAGGAGTAATAGGAAATGAAATGAACCTCCAACCAAAAAGCATCACTGTTTCAATCAAGTAATACTGAGTCAACAGATAATAAGTGCACTCAGTTTTACAAAATCCTGGTCCTGTATAATGTTTGGCCATTGAGTTTAGCTATTCGGTGTCCCAGTTATTCATTCTCATGGGAACTTCTCAAATATTAACGACTTTCTGGAGTTCACGAGTCTGTGTAGAGGTTGGGTAGGGCCTGGCAGTAATCTCCACTGTCCCTCAGAAAGTCCATAAATGTGAGACCACGTACACTGGGGAGACTGAAGGATATGTTCACTCACTGGTGAATGTACCCTAATCAGATAGCTGGTCTCGAGGCAGATATGGCACTACCCAATGCTCAGCTCTGGGGAAAGCAGGCCCATTACCACCTGGGCCCCACACATGCCTTATGTGGCTTGCTTTTGTCACAAACCCTTCCTTTCTGTCTTTTGTTCTCACAGTGAATGGAAAAGGACAATCCAGGCCACCAGTCACGATCAGGGGATCCAGCTTCCAGTCAAGATGGTGGAATAGACAGTCCCCAGCATCACTCTCTCCCACAAATCAACCAATTTACAACTACTAAAAAGTGAGGGCAACAAAGCTGGGGCTGCTAAAGCTCAGGGGAAGAGGAGGAGACACCTACGGAGTTCATGAAGGCAGGAGATGCCACGATGAGGAAAAGAAAGAACTGCTCCAACCGTTTTGAGCCCCAGCTGCTTCAAGGCTGGAGCTGGTGAGCACATGGAGCAGGACCTGGCAAAAGCTGAGCTGTGCCCTTCGGATGAAGTTGCTTGGAGGCTTCAGGGGAGAAGAGGGCCTTGCTGGCTCCCTGACATTATCTTACCTTTTTTATTTAATTCATAGTTTCAAAGCTTACGTAAAATTTAGAATCAGGAAATGAACTTCCATACCTTTATAGCAATACCAAAACTTGCATTTATTTTTAATGGCAATATTGTGGTACAATTGTTATTGAATAAACTATTCATATTTAATAGGCATAATTTGATAAATTTTGACATATGTACACACCCATGAAACCATCAAGATGATGAGCATATGCATCATCTACAGAAGTTTCCTCATGGCCTTTTATAATCCCTCCCTTTAACTCTCATTTCTGCCCCCACTCCCATCCCTAAGCAACCACTCGATTGCTTTATGCCATTATATATACATTTGGATTTCCTGGAATTTTATAAAAATAGGATCATACAGTAGATATATTTTCCTGTCAGGCTTCTTTCTCTTAGAATAATTGCTTTGAGATTCATCCATCTTATAGTATGTACTGTGGGTTGAATCTTGTCCCCCAGAAAGATATGTGGAAGTCCTAATCCCAATACCTCAGAATTCGACCTTATTTGGAATAGGGTTGCTGCAGATGTAATTACTGAAGTTAAGATGAAGTTACACTGAAGTGGGGTAGACCCTTAATTCATTATGATTATTGTTCTTATAAGAAGAGAAAGAAAGACACATACATGGGAGAGAAAGATGCCATGTGATGACACAGGGAGAGATTGAAGTGCTGCAGCTGCAAGGTGGGGCTTAATCCAATATGACTAGTGTCCTTGTAAGAAGGAGACATTTGGACACAGACACAGACATGCACAGACAGTGTTGAAGACACGTGGGAAGAACACCATGGTGAAGATGGAGGATCACCGTGATGCATCTATAAGCCAAGGAAAAGCAAAGATCGCCAGGAAACCACCAGAAGCTAGAAGAACAGATTCCCCCCTGCAGGTTTCAAAGGGAGCATGCCCTGCCAACACCTTGATCCCAGACTTCTAGCCTCCAGAACTCTGAGATGATAACCTTCTCATTTTTACACCACCCAGTTTGGGTACTTTGTTATGGCACCCCTCGTAAACTAATACAGCATGTATCAGAACATCTTGCCATTTTGTGGATATATCACAATTTGCTTATCCATTCACCATTGCTGGACATTTGTGTTGTTTCCAGGTATGTGCTCAGTGGCAGTGCTAGATAGTAGAGTACATTCAACTTTAATTTGACTAAATACTGACAAATTGATATCCAGATTTGCATCAGTCAATATGCCCAACAGCAGGACACAAGGGCTCCTATTTCTCACATCTTCACCAATACTTGCAGTGTGCTACTTTTCTTATTTGCCAATGTAAAGCATTATTTTTCTTGTTATTTTAAATATATTTTAAAATTACTAATGGGTTTGATTATCTTTTCATATATGCACTCATTTCTTGGGCACCCTCTTTGCTGAGCTGTTTATATCCTCTGTTTATATTTTCATTGCTTTTAGATATTGCAAATACCTTTCCTCTTCTTTTATTTGTAGGTTAGGTTTACACTGAACGTCACTCATCAGGGGAGGATCCTTATTTTGATGTAACTAAATCAATTATTTTCTGGGCCTCTTGGCTGATGTTTTATGAGCCTTATTTAAGAAGTTCTCTCTTAAAATGAGGGGATAACTCTCTTCTACTAAATTGTTCTCTATTAACTTGATAATTTTGTCTTTCATATTTATCATTCTAAACCACCTAGAATTCACAACCTTATATCTGATAAAGCAGAGATCAGGTCTTATTTTTCTATACATGCTAAGGAGGATTTCCTAACATCCTGAGACTGACCACGTAATAGTCAAATGCTATCTATTGATTTCAGGGCTCTTGTTTATTTTCCTTTTTGAGATCACATGTTACCCAGGAAACCTAAAGTTGTAGCATTTAGATTAAATACAGTGTTTCTCAAAATCTAGTAAATAGTGCATACTTGCCATCATACTTGAGAGACAATGGAAGAAATCTGTTCTTTTCCCCAGTTAATATAAAAAGCTAAATTGTCATATATGAATATATTCCAGTGATTTGTCTATTCTTGAGCCAATAACACATTCCATTGTATACAGTGTAAGTAGTTTAATATGTGGAGAGAAATTCCCTGTTCATTTCTGTTTTTGCAATTTTTTCCTTGGAAATTATTTTGTCTTCATTTCTCTATAATATTGTTCGATTATGTTTAATTAATAAAAGTAAACTTGTTTTGAATTGTATTGCATTTATAGATTAATGTAAGAGAAATTGCTAATAAGTATTGAGTTTTCTCATATAAGAAAATAGTTTCCCTTTATGGAAAGTCTCCATTCTGTGCTTTAGCAGAGATTGTTTATTCATATAGACCTTGCATATTTTTTGTAAAATGTACATTGCCGTTTGAAAGTTGGCTACAGATTAAGCCCAAATCTTAGTATTTGACCAACTTCCCCTCCTTTAGAAACTAGAATTCTAGTCATATACTAGTTTGCCACTAGGAAAATTACAATCCTAAACATGTATCTCATAAACAAGTATCTGTGTGTGTTATAGAGATTTAGAGTTACTGCAGACTTGTTTTGTTTCCCTCAGACCCCACTAGGAATTCTTTCACTGGGAGCCCTCTCTAGGAAAATCACCCACTTCCTAAAGAAGTGCAATACTGAGCCTTCAGTCTCGTGTCTCTAAATTAGGAAACAGGCCTCCAGTACCCCCAGCTCTCTTTTTCTAAAGTAATTCATTAAGGATGGATGTTTACTTTAAGTCTGAGGTAAGGAAACACTTTCTACAAAGGGCCAAATAGTAAATATGAAAAGCTTTGCCAGATGGTGTCTGGCACAGCCCCTCAACTCTGCAATTGTAGCACAAAAGCAGCCACAGACAACACAAACAAATTGGTTTGTCTGTGTTCCTGTAAAACTTAATTATAAAACCAGGCAGTAGGCTAGATATGGCCTATGGAAAGTGATTTGCTGTCGTTCATCATTCCAGAATTTACACTAAAACACCTGAATAATTTTTCATTTTTCATCAAATTTTACTATTAAATTGAATAGTGTAATTCATACCTGCAATATTGAAATATCATCATCATTATCATGTACTAAAAGATTTCACCTACTTGTACCTATTTCTGGAAATTTACTTTGTTCCCTTGACCTGTTGGTGAGTTCTTCAGGAATTTGTGATGGACTCAGCTGCCCAGATGAGCCGTGCTGGAATAATTTTTATTGTGAGACTCTAAGCACTGGGGGAAGGAGCAGTGGGGTTAGGCTGGACCCCTCATCTCCGAGGAAATTTAAAAGTGATGTCTGTGCTCTAGCCCCTAGAAAGTTTGATATAATTAGAATAAAACGGGAATCTATGGTTTTTTTTCTTTAGAACCCCTCAATCAATAATTGAGAAGCCAGATTTGTAAACCACGTCCCTTATGTATTTGTTCAAAGTATATCTAGTTCTAGATGTTGCAAACATCAGCTTAACACTGGTGAAACCTACAGATTGCAGGGTCTCACTCTGGACCTATGGAATCAGAATCTCCAGCGGAGGCCAGTGGGTTTGCAAAAGCAACAGAACCCCATGTGATTCTTATCATCATAAAAATTTTAGAAACATTCCCTGAGGGCTAATTTCTGCTCTCTATATTTCTCCACGCTGAAGCTCACACTGAATACCTTGGGCAAGCAGCCTTCTATCTGGTGATCATCCATCCTTGGACGCTTGCCAAAATTGTTTTGGGGGGTAGAGAACAATGGATAGAAAATTTTAAAGGTCATAAATTCTCAATAGCCACCTTTTCCATGTACACTCTCTGAAACAGATTTGACTGAGAAAGCTGTGAGTTCACAGTAAGATTCCTCCCTCTTTGTGTAAGAGTTACATACTGAGTTTTGTTTGCGATGCTCAGATATCCTTAGTCCTACTATGCAGCATTGCCTCAAGGGGTGAAAAACTCCAGGGCACCAACAAAGGTTAAAACTTGCATCAAGAAGCCATAAATATGTAACATTTCCTGTATTTTCTTGTTTTCTACATACTTCAGTGATGAGCCATTTGTGGTATTTTGCCCCATGATGAGATGTTCTCATTTCAGGTACATGGTAGAGCAGGATGGTAGGAGTGAAGATGATTTTTATTAGATGACTTTCCTCCATCAGACTATTGTAACAAACACATCTCCTTTGAAAAAGAGTCACATGAGAGAAAAGTAAAGAAAGGTTTGGTAAGAAATAGCGAAGCCTTAAAATGACATTTTTCCACATATGTAAACATAAGCAGCTCTTCTCAGCTTTTCTCACTACTGATCCCTAAGGACGAGCTGCTAGGCAGAAAAATATCACCTTCCAGTCATAGTAATAGTGATCCTTATATTATCATATGGAACAAAAAGTTTTCATACAGAAAACTTGAAGACATACTGGATAAAATTCAAGGAGAAAAGTTTTATATGATATTTTTCAGATTGAGTATAGGCTTTTGATAATAAAGTTAAAACCTATTTTATCAAATCATTATGAAATCTCTATTTCCTTTACAAACAATTCTCATTTTATCTTCTACAATGTTTAATATTTTCTACTACTCTTTGACAAAAAATAATCTATTAGCTGTCAGATATTAAATAAAAGGCTAATTTCTATCACATTTTATTTCATTAGGAAGTACAATTTCCATAAAACTTAACTTTTTAATACTTCTAAAATTTATACTATTTAATATTGTTTTGATCAATTGTATATTAACTATTATTGTAACAAAAATTAATCCACAGGACAAATTTTACTCCTTAATACCCTGTGCCCACAGACGTAAAATGCTTGTTAAAATTTCAATACATATACATACAGTATTTTCATTTTCATACATAGAATTGGTTGTTACGCAGAATCACTTTCAAAAGTTAAAGTTATAATGTGAACATATGTCAAATATTTATTTAACTCAATCATGAGGGAAATAATGAGTGAAACAACACGTGGGGAAGTTGGTTCGCAGAAGAATTCAAATGGTGGTTACGCGGTCCATTTAAGGAAGTCAGGCTGAAATACATTTGCTAAGTTTGAGACAAAGCAGCTGATATAGTTTGGATGTGGTCTCCCAGAAACTCATGCGGAAATCTGATTCCTAATGTGATAGTGTTAGAAGCTGTTTGAGTCATTGGGGAAGATTCCTCATGAAGTGATTAATGCTCTCCCTGGGGTGTGAGGGTCCTGAGTGAGATCTTACTCTACTAGTTCCCGTAAGAGCTGGTTGTTTAAAAGACCCTGGCACTTCCTCTCTCTCTCTCTTGTTTCCTCTTGCCATATGATCTCCTTGTGCCTGCTGGCTGCCGGCTGCTTTCTTCCATGAATAGAAGCAGCATGAGACCCATGCCAGATGCAGCTGTCCCAGAATCGCAAGCCAAATAAAACTCTGTTCTTCATAAATTACGCAGGCTCAGGTATTCTGTTATAGCAACACAAAACAGACTAAGAAAGAAAATTGGTACCAAGGAATGGGGTGTGGCTTATAACAAATATTTGAAAATGTGAGCAGCTTTGGATCTGGATGTTGAGGAGAAGCTGGAGGAATTTGGAGGAACAGGCTAGAAAAAGCCTAGATGCTAGTGAAAGTTTAGAAGCCAAGAAAACTAGAGGAACTTTTAAAGATGGGTTAAATTGTGGTGAGCTGAATGCTGATAGACATGTGGACTGTAAAGACCATTCTGAGGAGGTCTCAGATAGAAATAGGAAGGAGTTTTTTGGAAACTGAGGCAAAGATCACCCTTGCTATGAATAGGTAAGGAAGTTGGCTGCATTGTGTCCATGCCCTAGGACTTTGTGGAAGATGGAACTTAGGAGTTGGCAACTAGACTATCTGGCAGAAGAAATTTCTAAGCAGCAAAGCATTAAGGAAGCCACATGGATACTTGCAATAGCCTATGCTGAGTTATGGCAGCAAAGGCAGAACATAAAGCCAGAATTTAAAAGGGAAGCAAAGTGTGAAAATTTAGAAAGTTTGCAGCCTGGCCATGTGGTATAGATGCAGAGAGCATGCAATGGTACAGTCCAGTGACCATTAGCTAAGAAGATTAGTACAAAGAAAAGGGATTATCAAGAGAAGGGGAAAAGGGCCCGGAAGGCACTGCAGAAGCCTCTGGGGACAATCCTTCCATTTCAGGCACAAAGACCTAGGGAGGCAAAATGGTCTCGGGAAGAGGCCTGAGGCACCTTCCACAGGCTTACTGCTCAGGGCCAGCTTGGGAAGCTGCTCCCAGCACCAGCACCCCAGCTGCTTTGGTTGCTCCAGCCATGGCAAAATCAGCTCCAGGAGTGACTGGACCTGCAGCTTTGGAAGATACAAGCCAGAAGCCTTAATGGCATCCACGTGGTGTTAGGTCTGCAGGCTGGCAGAATGCTAGAACTGTGGAGGCTTAGGAGTCTCCACCCTGATTTCAGAGGATGAATGGAAAAGTCTGGGGTCCAGGAAGAGATCTGTCACAAGGTCAGAGTTACCACAGACAACCTTAGCTAGAGCAAAGCCAGGTGGAAATGTGGGGTCAGAGTTGCAGCAGAGAAACCCCATCAGTGTCATGCCTACTGGAGCTGTAAGAGTGGGACAGCCATGGAGACTCCAGACCTGTAGAGCTACCAGAGTGGAATACCAGCCTGGGAGTCCTAAAGTGTGGCCTGACACCAGGAAAGCCATAGGAGCAGAGCTGTTCAAGGACTTGGGGACCCAGCCATCACACAAGCTTGCAGAAGTGGAACGTGGAGTCCAAGTACATGATTTGCCAGCATTGAGATTTAATGCCGGCCCTGCTGGGTTTTGGACTTGTTTGGGACCAGGTACCCCTTTCTTTTGGTATATTTCTCCATTTTGGAACAGGAATATATTCCTTAAGTTTGTCCCACCATTGTATCTAGGAAGTAGATAACTTGAATGATTTCAGAGATGGGACTTTGAACTTTGGACTTTTGAATTGAAACAAGTTAATACTTTGGGGGTAGAATAATTGAATTTGTATGTGAAAAGGACTTGAGTTTTGTGGGGCCAGGGGCTGCATGTAGTGGATTTAATTATGTTCCTCCAAAACTCACTGAGGCTTGAATTGTCTCCCAAGTTTTATGTATTAGAAACTTAGTCCCCACTATGACTATTAAGAGGGTGGGAAATCCTATTATGGTAACTGAAAGGTGCAGCCTTGAAGAGGTGATTGGATTGTAGGACTGTGCAGTAGTGAATGAATTGAAAATGGTGGTCAGGGGCATGATCCTGCAGGCTTTAAAAGAAGAGGAGAGTCTATCTTGCTCATTCTCTCTGCTCTCTCTGCTTCCACCATCTTGCAATGTGAGATCCCTGGGTCACTGTTGCTACCACCAGATGGACTTTGGACTTCCTAGACTCAGAAACTGTCAGCAATTAATTGCATTTTGTTTATAAATTACCCAGTTCCATGTATTTGTTATAAGCAACACAAAAACGGACTAATACAACAGTTTAATATTTTACCAGGAAAACAAATTTCTAGGGTTTTTTTTTTTTTTTCCTTTTTTTATTTTATAAATGTCTGGAGTACAAAGTTGACTATCAATAATTGTGTACAACGTGTGGTGGTCAAATCAGGGTAGTTACCTTATTCATCATTACAATAGTAATCATTCTTTGTGTCCACTGACCAATTTCTCATTAACCACCATCCCTTCCAACCTCCTCTCCCCCTTTCCATCTCTAGTAACCACAGTTCTATTCTGGTCTTCTAAGAGTTCAGTGTATTACTGTGATTGCTGTCTCTTTCTTTCTCTTTGCATTGTTTGTTTATGAATTCAGCTGCCACTTATGAGTGAGGACATGCTGTGTTTCTCTTTCTGCTCCTGGGTTGTTTCACTTAGCATAATTTTCTCCAGACTCATCCATGTTGCTGAAAAGGGCAGAATTTATTTCTTTTTTATGGCTGAGTAGTATTCCATTGTGTATATATACCACATTTTCCTTATCCACTCACCCATGGTTAGACATTTAGGTTGGTTCTGTAACCTGGCCATTGTAAACAGAGCTGGAATAAACACAGGAGTGCAGGTATCCCTTCGCCATGTTGTGTGCAGTATACTCTAAAGCAAATGTACTTCAGAGGGAGTGGTTTTCCAAAGCCTTACAGTTTCAAATATTGACCTTACAAAAAACAGGTAATTTTCCTGAGGGTATTGAGTCTCTGTTAGAAGATAAAGAGTTGTAACACCGCAGGTTGCTGGCTCAAAGACAGACCGATTACTGATTGATATGTAAAGATACTGGGAAATTGCTGTAAGAAAAAAATGTTTGCTAAGATTAACTTTTGTTGGTGGATCACTTAATTGCCCTAACAGAATGTCATCTGACTTGTTTTTACTAAATGTTAACAATCCTATTGTTAAACTTGTTAAAACTTTAAGCCCACCTATGTCTCTTCCTGTAACTTCCTGGTCTGAAGAATAAATACAGTAAAAGAACCCCAATTCGAGGTTAATTTCCCAAATGGAAGGAATGCCTCTCTCTTGAGGGTTCTGGGAAATTAACCACTTTGGGGCTTCTCCCTGGTCAGAAGAGATGGGCTTGAGTAATCCTTTGCAGCTCCATCACCTAGGAGAAGAGAGGTGACAAAACCATGGGAGGCAAAGCAACAATGGTGATTTCCATTCTTTGGATATATACCCAGAAGTGGTATTGCTGGATCATATGGTAGTTCTATCTGTAGTTGTTTAAGGAACCTCCATAGTGTTCTCCATAATGATTGTACTAAATTGCAGTCCCCCCAACAGTGCAGAAAGGTTCCCTTTTCTCCACATCCTTACCAGCATTTGTTGTTCTCTGTATTTTTGATAATAGCCAGTCTAAGTGGGGTGAGATGATATCTCAAAGGGGATATAATTTCTATTTCCCTGATGATTAGTGATGTTGAGCATTTGTCATATACCTGTTGGCCATTTGCATATCCTCCATTGAGAAATGTCTATTCAGCTCCTTTGCCCATTTTTAATTGGATTGTATTATTACTGTAAAGTTATTTGAGCTTCGTCTATATTCTGAATAATAATCCCTTGTTGGATGCATGATTTGCAAATATTTTCTCCCATTCTGTAGGTTGTCTTTTCACTCTGTTCATTGTTTACTTTGCTGTACAGAAGCTTTTTAGTTTGATATAATCCCTTTGTTTATTTTTGTTGTTGTTGTTGTTGTCTGTGCTTTGGGGGTCTTATTCATAAAGTCTTTGCCCAGTCCTATATCTTGGAGTGTTTCCCCTATGTTTTCTTTAAGCAGTTTTAATGTTTCAAGTCTTTATTAAAACAGCAGTCACATGCAATACTCTAAAGGACTGATGGATATAAATAATTTCCTTAATTATAAAAGGGAAGGATAGACTGACTGATTAAATTTAGCCTGTGTAAAATGAAGTATGCATGTTACAATTTACAGGTAACTAACCAGATCAGAATAGAAAGAATAACTTCCAAAGCAGTAAAGAGGGAAAGGGAAACAAACACTAAAACAATCCAACGGAAAGCTGGAAAGGAACACAAGTGCCCGGGGCACTCAGTTCATGCACTCAGATGTGCAAGTTATTTAATTCCGAGATTTATAAAATTGGACATAAATTCTGTTTCAAGCCACCATTGTTTAGTGGGGCTGAAACTTACTCACAGTAACTTACGTTTTCTTTCCCAACATTTTTCTTAAATTAGCACTAAATTCCAGTATCGGGGCACATTGTTACTACTGAAGTATCCCACCATACATATAAAGTTCTGTGCATAGCACGGTGCTTGGCACACAGTATAAGTTAGCTGTTTTACCTCTCTTCGTTTCAAAGGTAACAGTGGGAATTTTACTCGCTACCTCTTTAGCAACTACGGTGGTGAGTGTGATGACAATAGTCTGCAGAGTACTGTCATTTTTCGAGAGAGAATTCAACTTAACATGACCATTGGAAGCATGGGTAAAGCAGACAGAAAGACACCGTTACTGTGTATGTGCTTAGATTGTTCATAGACCTTATATATTATTTCCATATTTCTACGTTATTGTTAATAAATGTACACAGCAGCTGCATTTAATGGTTTTAATACTTAACGTACTTTCACTATAGATTTTGAGACACATTATATGTTGGTGAAAGAACTCAGTTTATGGAATCAGATGAACTTATATCTAAATACAGGCTCACTAGCAGTAGTTATGTGCCTCTGTTTCTTCTAAAAAATAGAGTCATCTGCTGTGCTGGTCCAAGTTTTCCAGGAAGCAGTCAGCATGTGAAGATTTAGTGTGCAGGAGTTTTCTTAGGGAAACTGCCTATGAGAGGCAATGGAGAGTGTGCTGGAGGAGGTGAGAAGAGCCACCAGGTACAACTGAGTCCAAGTGCCAAAGAGAGGGAATAAAGCTACGATGGAAACATCCTCGCTTAACGTGCAGTTGAAAGAAAGTTCAGGAAGACCTTCAGAAAGCCCTTAAGCAAAAGTCTGCAGTAACGGGAGGCCTTCATCTCCCAGACCTGACTTAGCACCCCTGCAATGCTAATCACTGTCTGGGAGGTAACAGGGCAGTGATTTCAGAGCACAGTGGTTGGGGCTTTAGTCAATTACACTCCCTCTCTAAAAGGTGCATACTTGTGGGCAACCCACCCATCGTGCAGGTTTATTATGAAATTAGAAATAATGTAGGTAAATGGCCGTGGACAGTGTGCTCGACACATAAAGAATAAAGAATACCTATTGTCATAGCTCATGTGTGGACTCTTTCTCATAATGACTCTGTTGTATTCATAGGATATGTATTCTTTAATAGTCACAATCTCCTTCCTTTCAGGTGTTTGTATTTGTTTTCTAAGGCTGCCATAACAAATTATCACAAAGTGGGAGCATAAATAACAGAAATTTATGTTCTCACTCTTCTAGAGGCTAAGAGTCCAAAATGCAGCTGTTGGCAGGGTTTGTTTCTTCTGCGGCCCTCTCCTTGGCTTGCAGACATTTGCCTTCTCCCTGTGTCCTCACATGGCCTTCGCTCCATGTGTGTCTGTGCCTTCATCTCCTCTTCTCATAAAGACTCCAGTCATATTGGATTAAGGCCTACCCTAATGACCTCATTTTAATTTATTTATTTAGGACTTTATCTCCAAATAAAATAATATCCGAAAGTACTTGGGGTTTAGGACCTCAACATTTGAATTTGGGGGAGGGGGACACATTAGCTGTAACAGTGTTATTGGTATTCTTTACAGACAAGAAAACTGAGAACCACGGTTGTCAAATAAGATGACACAGTTACACTTGTAATGAAAAACAAAATCAGAATCTCTGTACTTCTAAGCAAAGTGCATTCTCTTTTCATCAGTGTGCATTATGCCCTGTTGTATGTACTTGGCTTTTGTAGGTAGCAGGGAAAAAGAGAAGGTGACTCAGGCTAGTGGAAGTGGACACGACATCCACAAAGTAAGAGAAGCCTTTGAATCAATCTCCACACATCTTTCAACCAGTGGTTCACAATCAAGGGTGATTTTTGCCTCCTCAAGAGACATTTAACATCGTTGGGTACATTTTTGGTTGTCACAACTGAGCTTGTGCTGCTGGCATCTAGTAAGTAGAGGTCATGAATGCTGCTCATATTTTACCAAACACAGTACAGACCCCCTAACACCAAATTATTTGGGACAAAATGTCAACAGTGGTAAAGTCGAGAAACCCAACCACAGAATAAGACAATTTGGTCACTGCACCTGTCAGTCCCTAGAAAGGGATCATTCCGTATTAGCCACGTCCAGCTAGTGACGAGAACTAAAGGGATGACAAATTGTATGGATTTATTTTGAAAATTTACAATGCTATCCTGACCATTCCTGGGCATGATGCATATTTTTTCTCCAGGCCAGCCTGATTGGTACAGCCTGTGATTAACAGCCTGGCAAAAACGGGGCCTATGAGATCCAAACTTAATTCTGGTTACCGTTTCTAAAACTGTTCTTGTCCCTCTTACACCTGATCTTCCTACATGAAAGGTTTAGGTGAGTGTAGAGTATAATTGGGGGGAAAATGACGAAAGTTATAGTTAGAGGAATGGGACACTTAGGTATTGTGGAGGGTGGGAGAAGAGCAACAACCCAGCATCTAGGGTGCACAAGGGAGGAAGGGCATTAATGACTTTTGTCTATTAGAACTGCCGATGGAACCTTTCTCCCCAAGGAACATTCTGGTGCAGCTCTTCTAAACGGTTGCAAGAACCTTCAATTTAACCGACTGCTGGGTCTGCCAGCCCAGCCAGATGGCTCTGACCACCAGTTCCCTTTACTTTTGAGAGATCTATCAGAAGCAGCAGGGGAGGCTTCCAGCTCCTGTCCCTCCCTCCCCGCTCACACACACAATCCTCTCCCAATGTCAGTCATTTTATGGAGCAGAGTAATGCCAGACCTCCCAGCTCCTGAAAACGCTGTGGCTTGCCCCTTATGGGTGGCAAACTTTCAGCATCTTAGACCCTCAATCACTCTAAGTAGAAGGGCTTAACTCTGAGGCAACGACAGCCATACTAAACCCTCAGCTTTGCCTATTATTTATTTATTTATTTTCTAAGAGAAAGACATTTATATTGTTTTAGTAATAAAAAATATAAAAATGGAATTGTTTATAGTAATTTATCTTTTGCAGAACAATCAGCTTGAACTCATCTATACTTCAAACAAGGTTTACTGTACACGTGACATAATGAAGTTAGAGGGCACCATTGCAGTGGTGTCTTCTCCTAATCTTGCCAGCTGCACACAGAATTAATTCTTATTCATGTCTGTTACATTTGTGCTACTGAAACGTGGTCCATACACTGGCTGCCTGTCTGTGAACCGCCTGGTCCGGAAGATCAGCTCGCATCAGAACGTAAACCGACTAAGGCATTAAGCACACTGTTTAGTCCAACTGACATTTTTTCCTTCACAGCAAGACTTTCTGCAGGAAGGACGCAGTGTGTTCACTGACGTCCTGGCTCGAGCTCCTGCTCTCGCTGTGGACCTGCTCTGCTGTGCCCCAATCACCGCGTCCCTTCCCTTCACTGCCTGTCCCACAGACGTCCTCGAACCTTCTCACCAGGGCCTCCAAGAAGTGAGCCCCAACCTCGATTGCCAGCGTGTGCTGCAGGATGCTGAGCAAGAGCACATGCTCCATCACCAGCCTGCTGGGCATGGCCGCGTCACAGACAGAGGCGCCCAGCAGGGCAGCGGTCAGTGTCACTCACGTCTTTCCTGCTGGGCCATCACAGCGCCTCCCGCTGTCCCCTGATGGACGCCATGTCTGGTCCACTCAACCTGCTCATCAGACCCTTCGCCTGTTTCCTTCGCCTTTGCATTTCTTCCTCTTCTGGACATCCACCGTCTGCTCAGCTCGCCTCCCATGAGGGGACGTACTAAGCACTGCGGCAGAGCACAGCTGCCCCGCCGTGTCCCCATCCCGCACGTTTCCACTCCTCTCTTCATCTCCTGCAAAAGGGACTCTGCCTTCCCGCCTTTTCTCCTGCACTCCGCCTTCCGCGTCTGCATCGCCTCCTGCCCGTCACCCTGGTCCCCTCGTCCCACTCACGTCCTCAGAGCCTCCGTCACCGCCACTCTCGGGATGTCTGTCCTGGTCCCCTCGTCCCCCTCACGTCCTCACAGCCTGTGTCGGAGCCACTCTCGGGGTGTCCGTCCTGGTCCCTTAGTCCCCCTCCCTTCCTCATAGCCACTGTCGAAGCCACTGTCGGGGTGTCTGTCCTGGACCCCTCATCCCCTGCACGTCCTCAGAGCCTCTGTCGGAGCCACACTCAGGGTGTCTGTCCATCCTGGTCCTCCTCGTCCCCCTCCTGTCCTCAGAGCCTCTGTCGGAGCCACTCTCGGTGTTTCGGTCCATCTGGGTCCCCCTCATTCCCCGCCCCGCCGCCCCCAGGACCACCTGGCCTGTCATTTCAATTGCTTTAGGGGAAGGAACTGTGTTCTGTTATTAGGGACACGTTCTAGGTGACTGCTCTGCCTGCTGGGGTGAGGCGTGGAGGGAAGAAGGCTGAGTGACTCTTGTCACCTCTACAAACTTCCCATTCCCTCTCCACGGCCCCTCCCACTCCCCTAATTTCCCTTTCATTCTTCACTCCTGTCACCTCTCATTCCTTGTTCAACATGCCACATACAACGCTACCAAGTGTCCTCACTGCCACATGAGGGTCATTTTTCTTTTTTCTTTTCTTTATTTCAGCTGCACCTCAGCAGGGCCCATCGCATACACATAGACGTCTCGGCCAACCGGAACTGAACTCATTAATTCTTAATCTATTATGTTGCTGTCAATCTGATCCAGAATATAAGATTATGAATTTTTAAGCATAATTTGTGATGTAAGTGCTTATAGCTGGCTTTGTTCCCCATCTACTTAGGAATGATTATACAGCTGCCGTTGTTGAAAATGAGTTTGAAAATCTATTTCTTGAGTACTTAATATGATCTGGGTGATTTATACATAGTTTCTAATTTTAAGACAAGATAGAGAAACTGTGCCCAGAGAAAAAACAAGTGGGCTAAGGTCATGGAATTGGTAAGCATCCGAGCCTGCATTATCATCAAAGGCCGTCTCAATATGAAGCTTTTGCTTTATCTCTTATGTAACCCTCCCTTTCTGGTGGGTTTAGAAAGTCACCAAGACATACAAACTGCCGGAAGTTGTGTGTTTAAAGCCCAGACCTTGATGAGTCCAGGGCACCTCTCCAAAATGCCTGCCCGGAGTTTATAGTACATACAGTGCCATGTCGAACTGCTTCTTTTCATATCATTAATGACCCTCTTAAGGGTCCTTTCGAAATTACTTCTCAAAAACTTAACTAGGAAATTACAAGTTCTTGACATGGTTCTCTTCTCACACACCACAGCTAGACACACGGGACATTTTGATCGATGTTTCACTCAGTGTGTACACAGTAAGGATTGCTCTTCTGTGTTTTGTTGCCCACTTGGATGTTCTCTGCGTAGTAGCTTCTGCCATCTGATGGGGAATTAGCCTTTGCACCATTTTGCTTGTCACACTGGTTCCACTAACATTAGGTAGCTGAGACTAGAAAAGGGCTCACAGAAGTTATTCAGCTCAATAGAACGCCTATTGTTTTTCTTTTTGTACATTTTATTTATTTATTTATGTATTTATTTTTGCTTCCCATTGTTCTAAACCCTCTTTCATCTTTCCTACAAATTCACTGTGAAAAATACAGCAAGAAATGCCAGTATTCTTTTTTTTTTTATCCTATTGTTCTTTTTTTTTACTTTTTCTTTTTTTCATGTCAGATTAAAACTAGTTGATAGGAAGAGAATAAACAGAAATAATGTCAAAACAGATATTTTCTTCTCTGTCCAGTCGTGAATAGTTGCTCTGCTAGGGACCTTCGGCTACACCCACCACAATGAAGACTTAAACATATTTTTTCAAAGCACAACTCTGTGTACATGTGTACTATAGAAAATCACCCCCATGACAGTCTAGCCAGAAGGAAATCATGAAATTTCTTTCTAACAAACTATCTTTTTTGACATACAATCACAATGTGAATAATCCCGTTACAACATTTGATTTAACTAGCATGGCTTAAGAAGTGTAAAAACGCAGTTTCCCTACTGTGTTGTGTCCTCTGCAATGTGTAATTATATCCCCTGAGGTCATGTCCACACTTTAGTGGATGCTATATCGGATGAAATTATTGCTTGTTGTTCTTAGGAATATAGTGTCTTTGTAGCTTCTCCACTAGGCTCTTAGTTTTGCATAAGCTGTGTCTCCTGTTGGCACAATAGGAAATTTAATATGGTCTCTTTTATTTTTGGAATTACAGGTCACATTTTAACTCCTAAATTTTATAGTTCTGCACGAATATCACCAAATGGTACAAAAATGTACAGTGGTATTTTTAATATACAAAATAAATATGTGTTTTATGGAAAACTATACTTTTATCTACATAAACAGCACAAATTAACATTAACTCTGAAATCTTCAAAACACAAGAAACTGCTTTTCAGTTTAAGAAATTCCAGGAAAAATAGAATAAGTTAACTTGTTCCTCTAGAAATAAATCCTGTTAACTCTTTGCTAGATCTGTTTTTTAGAGGTTCATCTGCATGCACTCTTTAATAAAGCAGTTTTTATAGTATATATTTACTTGTTTACAGAAAAGAACTTCATGTGCAGTATGCTGACTTTGACACTTAAGTAACTTTTTCTTGGCCCAAAATGGCTTCTACATATGAAATGCCTTTTCATTCAGCACTTTTTAAAAAGTTTTTTCTGTATGTTCGTCTTTATAAATTACACTTTAAATCTTACTTCTGCCCTAGAAAGAAGGATAAATTTCATTAATGAATCAGGAAATGACTTAAAAATATCTTCACAATCTAGACAGGTAAAAGTACTCAGTTCTACTCACCCCCAACGTCCTCGAGAAAACCCTGTGGCAATGCTACCAAACTGTTCCTTGCCATCTATTGTCTAAGAAAAAAATTAGATCAACAACTGCACATTTTGAACCCAGCTTGCCTTTTTTATTCATGGAAATATACCCTGTGTAGATATACCACATTTTCCGTTTCCACTCATCTGATGATGGACATATGGGCTGGTTCCAACTCTTGGCTATTGTAAAGAGTGCTGCGATGAACATTGGGGAACAGGTATACCTTCGACTTGATGATTTCCATTCCTCTGGGTATATTCCCAGCAGTGGGATAGCTGGGTCATATTGTACATCTATCAGGAATTGTTTGAGGAACCTTCATACCATTTTCCATAGAGGCTGCACTGTTTTGCAGTCCCACCAACAATGTATGAGAGTCCCTTTTTCTCCACAACCTCACCAGCATTTATCTACACAATGGAATACTACCCAGCTATAAAAAAGAATGAAATACTGCCATTGCAACGACATGGATGGACCTAGAGAGAATTGTATTAAGTGAAACAAGTCAGGCACAGAAAGAGAAATACCACTTGTTCTCACTTATTGCTGGGAGCTAAAAATAAATAAATAAATTCACACACACATCCACACACACACACATCCACACACACACACACAAAACCGGGGGGGGGGGAAGACAGAACAATTACAATTCCTTGAAGTTGACACGACAAGCACACAGAAAGGACATTGTTGGGGGGGAGGGGGGGAGGGAGAAGGGAGGGAGGTTTTGGTACTCGGCCACAATAATCAGCCACATTGTATATCAACAAAATAAAATTAAAAAAAAAAAAAGAAATATATTCTGGACGTTCCTTCCCTCTACCCATCAGGCTGAATTTTTGTTAAATATTTGCAGAAAGGTCTGGACAGTATAACTTTATTTTCTACTGTAGTTAACTTGTTTTCCATATAAACATAAACAATTATTTCAAAAAGGCAACTGAAGGGAAGAACACCATGGCTAGAACCATTGTGCAAGTAGACTTTGCAAGAACTGTCGAAGTTGTTTCTAATATAAGCCCCTGAAACAAAACTACATTAATATTACTTTATCAGCCTGTGTCTTCCCCCAAACTAAGACTTTCTTGCTAACAAGTTATCAAGCAAGTCTGGTTATTTTTTTTTTTTTTAAGTTTATGGAAATTCTTGTTTTTTACAGAATTGAACCATCTTAAGCTCATCATATATGCTATTGCATATCTCACACAAGAAAGCTTTTGGAATCAGACTTTTCATCTCATTGAAATGTATAGAATTTTAGTTGAAGCACATGTTGAGGGTCTTCCATAAAGATATTATTTGCTGAGATAAGGTCTTTCCCTGGGGGATGTTTCTTCATCTTTATTTTCTTCTTCATCGTCATCATCTGGAATATCCACTAAACGAACTACGCCGCTACCGTTTGGGCTCCTTGTTCCATCAGGAGCAGCAGCAGAAGGAAATGAAAACAATTTTAAGTCACCAGGTGATTTTCTTTTGGGAAGGCCTACCTCGTTCCAATATTCTTTTGGTCTTTTCGTCTCCATGAATTGATCATAAGAATCTGGAAAGTTATTTTCCAATGATGGCATGACTGCTACTCCCATATCTTCTTTAAAACACATTTCTTACTTTACCTCGAGACTTTGGCACCTCCTTGAGGTATGTTACCATATGGGATGGAACGCAAATAATTCTGTATTGGACTTTTCCTGTCCTTCCGATCATCATATTTAATCTTCAATCCTTTGAATGTCTGGACATATTCAACTGATTCAAGTGCCTTATAAAACTTTTTGACTATATGTGCAACAAGAGACGGGATATTTTCCACTCTTATGTATTCAAACAGCTCAATAATAGCTGAATTCAACATATTGTACCTGGTTCCATTATGCAGAAAAGCATTTACAACTGGGTCAGATTTCCCCTGATGACGTAACTATTATAAAGGTCATCTTTAAGGCCAATCATCCTTCTCATAAAGCGAACAGCACACAAGACCAGGAAAGTGTGCTTTGAATTCATCAAAACCAAGACCCTTCTTAGCAAATCATTGCTCAAAATAGAGCTTTTTATGTAATGTGTGTGTTGTTGTAAGCAAAATGTGAGTAGGTCTAAAATTAAAGCAAGCAGCTGTGCTGTTTGATAATTATTGGGGCAATTTTTGCTTTCGGTGGATATATTACCTCCTTCACATTTGTCTTCTGAAGTGGTGGCCAAAAGTGGTGCTATGAAGTTATGCACACATTGTTTATAGAAGAAATTTAGAAAATCACATCTTACGTTTTTATTGGATGCTGACAGCATGTTGTCCAGATCAAGCAAAGTGCGCAGATGTTCCATCACGTGCAGAGCACCTCCCAGCTCAGGATCAGTATCACAGGTCATTTGTTTAATCACTACATTAATGAAAAGGTCATCACCTTCAGTCTTCTCTGCTTCCTCCATTACAGGTTCTCGGATCTTCGATGGACTGTACTCAACTAGATAAGTAAATATATCTGTAGCAGCCGATCTTATTAGCACATCATCAGCACTCACTATGATTTTAAGAGCAGGAAGAATTTCCAATTGTGTCAACTTTTGGAATAACTTATACTTGCTTTGAGGCCGTAATGTCTTAGAAAATGCACAGAAGTCCTTGAAAAAAAGCACCAATTCACGCCATTTGTCATCATCTAGAGTCTTATCCTTAAACTTTGCTAAAACTTCAGACAAACACTTGCGATCTTGCTGCAGCATGCTGGCTATCTCAACCTTCTTGAGGAAAATAAAATGTTGGAGAGTAGAAAGATTATCTGCAGATGTGGGTGGCTGAGGCACCAGAACGTCATATATGTACTGCACTCTGTACATCTGACGTATTTTTTGCCTAAGTTCAGAGTCTGTTCTTGGTATAAATTCCTGGAACTTGGCAGTTTGGCTCAAGAATTCCCTATGCCATCTTGGCTGAGCCAAAGCAGGATCGTATTCAAGGCATCCCATCGCATCCATGATACACTCATCAGAAAGCATGATCTTAAACAGAGGTTTGCTGTCGAAGGAGAACAGGCCTTTAATAATTGCATGGAAACGGTGTAAGCCTTCGGTGTTGTCTAGATTTTCACAAGTGCGGAACAGCTGCAGGAGTTTTTGAATATAATCCTCACTTTCCAGGACCAGAGCCAGCCTTTCCTTGCCGGTAGGCGAGGGGAGAACCGAGGTAACCAAAGCAGCGATTTGTTCAAGCCCATCGAGTTCACAGTTAGGCAGCTGGACCAGCTCAGTGGAAGCCCAGGACACGTCTCCGGGACCTACTTGGTCCCAGCGCTGGTCTTCATCCCGAACACAGACTCTGACGTGGCGCCGTCTGCTCGCCATGTCCACCTCCGGCCTCACCGCACCAGACCCGGGGTTGGCTCCAGCCGCCACTTTGCGTATCCTGGCAACGGTAGCTGCGGCGACTAGGACAGCTACGGTGGCCGAGGTGGCAGTTCGGGTCGGCAGTGGTCACAGGGGCAGCAGCGGCTCCTGGGAGGCCACAGGTCAGCAGGGTTCCCGGCGGCCCTGCTGTCTTCCACTGTCACCCCTTCAATGTCCCCAACCTCCATCCCTGCCTTCTGCCCTCCCTTACCTACACTCTCCTAAAAAGGGAGCCTCTGGGCCTGCTCTCGGCTGTCTGAAATAGCCTCGATCACGAAGGAATCTTGTGATCCCCACAGGATTCTGCCCCAAGAATGTGCTTATGTGACAGTAACTATACTTGCCACAGGGAGCTGCTGCTAAATGCACGCATGGAAGCTTAGAAGTTAGAGGATGTTCTTGCATAAAGGATTGTTGTCCCTCGGAAACATTTTTACTCATCTGGTGTGTGGGGATGGAGACTTAGTACCTTTGACAAAAGGGAAGCTTAATCACCTATGTCCTGACCAAGTCCACATCTGACGTTGTACGACAAGAAAAGGCTGGACCAAATAAGAAGCAGGAACAAGTGACCTACAGACCATTAGCAAGAATCAGAGCAATAGGCTTGGGTCTCCTCCATAAGACTTGGCCTAAGCCTGGATCCCTCTCTTAATCCATCTTAGAGAGAGAGGATATTGTTCCAAGAGAGAATTGGGCAGCCCCTTTCCTCTGTTCACTTAGGCCTAAAGCTCTGTCTTCCAGCACACATTTTCTGACATTTTCCAATCCATAAGTTCGTTCCTTATTCTTAGGGAAGGACTGAGCCAAAGGTTAACTGTGAGGTGAAATTAGCCAAGAATGGATATTGACAATTACAGATAAATTATTTTACTTCTTTTCTTAGTGATGATAATCATAACGAGCACAACAAATCAATAATAATAATTAGTGCTTATTATTATTATGAAGAAGGTAATAACATAATTGACCAAGTGTAATATTTAAGTGCTTACAATGTTCAAGACACTGTGAAAAGAATGTTATACATATTTTCTTACTTAATTTTCGTAATAATCCAGTGATACAGGAGTATTAAGAATCCTTTTAGAATCAGCAAACAGACTTAGGGAACTTAAGTAAACTGCCAAAGGTCACACAGCTAATAATTTGAGGAACTCTGATTTGAAAACATGTCTTTCTGATTCCAAAATTGGTTTTCTCAGCCATTGAACTGTGATACCCCCTTCTTTTCTTGGCTTTCATCACACTTTATTTCACATTCCTTCCATCTATATAATTTGTAATAAAATTATCAAGACAAGATGAAAATCACGCACTTCCTCCTTTAGATACACATCTGTGTATGGCCGACCGAAAAATAGAAGCTTGGATATGGCAAGTCTGTTAAATACAATTTTAACAGTAACCAAGTTGATTTTTGATGTAGCAGCAACTTCTGCAGTGTTCTTTTAAAAAATATTTCTCCAAAACATTAACCCTGTTATTGCAAGGGAAAATCTGAGAACTGGGCCACACGAAGCACATTTGGACTTGAAGAGTCGTGTTTGTAACAATCACTTCATTTTACATAGCATTGGAGATGTATGACAATTCTCCAGTAAAACACAGAAAAACTTCCACACACCTCTCTTACAGTGTTGCCTCCAGAATATTCTAGCACAGAGAATGCTCCCTGGGACAGTATAGATGGGGCACATGGGGAGTTGAATGTGAATTACAATCATTTTTTTTTCTTTTCTTTTTTTTTCTGGTGGCTGGCTCGTATGGGATCTGAATTATTGACTCCAGTGTTATTAGCAACACACTCTATTTTTTTTTTTTTTTTTTGGCGTTTTTTCGTGACCGGCACTCAGCCAGTGAGTGCACCAGTCATTCTTATATAGGATCCGAACCCGCGGCGGGAGCGTTGCCGCACTCCCAGCGCAGCACTCTACCAAGTGCGCCACGGGCTCGGCCCGCAACACACTCTATTGAGTGAACTAACCAGCCAGGCCCCTTGTTTATTTGTTTGTTTATTTTATTTGGTTTTTTGTTGGACAGTCATTTCATGATAAAATCCAAATCAATGCCAGGATACTGCTGCTTTAGTAACATTTACAAATCATAAATAATATTTAAACATAAGAATTAATAAATGACTAATGGAAAAACTAATACATGTATTAGTGAAAAACAAATTTGAGTGTCAGGATCTGCAAATATACAGTAATAATAATGACATGGATGCTAATGGCCCAATTTTTTTCTCTGTTGCGTTAATATTAAAGTATCTATTAGAATCAATTATAATACTGTCAATTCTGTGAATGTGCCCTCAGGTTGTATTCTTCGAGAGGCATTCAGCACAAATCTGTGTGTTCTCATAATTTTACCAGTGAGAGTTTCCTTAGGCCAGTTAAGGTCACTTTATCTTAATTGGGTTCACAGAGTCTCTGTACAATCTAAAAGAGCCTCAAGTCTGTATTTCTGATTGCTATTTCTGCAGTAGTGTTTTTCAGTTCCTGTCTTACTTGGTTTGAAAAGTAGAGTAATGCCTTTTTTTGCCTCCTCTCTTATACCTACCAAAGATTATTATTTTGTTGTTTTTGTTGCTATTGTTTGACAGGGAGCAAAGTAATACGAATAAGTGATTGCCATAGTCTAGGAGCTGTGTAAACCATTTTTTGTATGCATTATTTACTTTTTCACTTAACCTTCATTCACTAATGGCATGAGGAAGATGTTATTACTGTCCTATTGGAGAGAAAAAACTTGAAACTGCAAACTCAATCCAGTATTTGGTTTAAACCCTCACAGTTAGTGATGACGCCAGTATTTGAAACCAGGCCATTTATAGAGTAGTTCCGACTCCCCACTTTGCTGTTCCCAATATGTAATGCTCTTTCCCAGACTATGAATAAATGGTTACAGCAGACGTTTACAACAATGCGATTTTTATCCAAATGATCACTGTTATTTGATATTTCTCCATTTTGTTTTGTGAAGGAAAAACTTAAGAGCAGTTCAAAATCCAACCGGGTGGTATCAATCTTAAGACTCAAGATGCTTCTTCAATGTTGGACGTCTGCCTTCCTCACACTTCTTCCCCCAGAACTTAGTGGAGTAAAAGGTATAGTTTTTGATGACTCTGCTCTGAAAATAAATACTTTTACACAAGGATTATGCAATTCATCCACATCTTATGACTACTAAGAGCTTAATTTGTATACTTCCTGAGTTGTTTTAGAAGACATAAAAGAAATGTGTCACATATTTCTGAAGTTTAGATATAGGTAACCCAAGCAACTATATACAGATAGAATACTTAGGAAAGAGCATTTCATAGTTGAAACACAAGGCAAGCAGTGTCAACTCCATCCTTCCTTTTGTTCTTCTAAACAATATGGACCCATTCTTGACTTTTCACTTTCTGACACTTTACGTTTAGTTTTTTCGTATATGCTGTCTGTCTGACTTTCAAAACGTATTCAGAATCCTACTGCTTCTCACCACTACCACCAGTGTCAAAGCACCATCATCTTTCATTTGGAAATCTCTAATATTCTCTTCCCCTGGCTTCTACCTTTTTGCCCTACTAGTACATTCTCAGCAAAATAACGAGAGCGGGGACTTTTAAAACAGAAGTCATACCCACCCACTTCTTTGCTCAAATGTGTTTCTACCGTACTTTGAATAAAAGCCAAAGTTCTACCTACGGTATGTACAGCCTAACAAGATCTGGCCCCTTGAACTATGCAAGCTCTTCACCTGATAGTCTCTCTTTCCAATATTCTATGCCAGCCACACTAGCCACCTTGCTGTGTCTGAACTACATCAGGCACACTCTTGCTTCAGGGCCTTTGCACCTGCCCTTCTTTCCATCCAGAACACTCTACTTCTCAGAATTGTATCTACGTGGCAAACCCTCACGTCCTTCAAAAATTTATTCAAATACTCCCCTCCCCTCAGTGAGACCTTCCCTAACAACCCCTTTAAAATTGTAATGTCCTCCCATCCCAACCTACCCATCCCTTATATATACATATATATATATATATTTTTTTTTTTTTCCCACCAAAGCACTTAGTATCATCTGATCAATTTGTACTTCTCTTATTCTGTTTTTTAAACCAGACTATTAGGTGTATAAGGGCTTTGAATTTATTTTTTTATTGTTTTATTTTGCTCAGTTCTGTGTTTCTAGCAATTGCTGTAGGCATGGGTCATTGTATTTTATCAACAATTATTTATGGTATAAATAAATAAATAAATAAATAAATAAATAAATAAATAAATAAATAAATAAATAAATAAACAAACCTTTTTTTCTAGGATGATTTCTATTAATCCATTTATTTATTTTTCACGTAGTCATTGAGCAGCCCCTATGTACAGGCCCTATACCAGGCACTGGGGACTAAGCAGTGAATTTGAACTTTTATGTCCAGTCCTATTTTGGAATAGATAGAGAGTTGTATCAGGAGATATTTTCAATTTACAAGGTACACTTGGCATTTTCTCTGCTGCCCCAATTCCACCCTTTTGGATAGTTTACTTCTTAATGATAGCGACCAGGGAAGGAATATTCTCCTGTTTTCAGCTTTTAGTTACATGAAAAGCTAGTGAACTGAATCAGCTGGATGTTTTCCTCCATGTTCTGTCAAATATTTCTTCCCTAACTTTGAGAATTCAGATGGAGGTTGCGGCTTTTCCATCCACTCTCAAGTACTGAGAGAACCTTAATTCTAGTATTAAAAAGTTCCATCTCTTTCAAGCTTCTGTTTGAGTCATATCTTGTCCAAACAAAATTCATGGCCAAGACCAGAATCAAGGGATAAAAAAGTATGCTGCCCCTATAGTGCAGGAACATCCAAAGTTACGTAGCAAAGGACACGGGGAGAGGGAAGGGTGAAGAATTGGGTACATTGATGCAATCTTCCACAAACTTGGACAACAAGTATAACCCAGAAGTTTTCTGGGCAAAGAGTGATGTATGGTTCCTGTATATATAGAGTATTAGCTCGTGTGAACACTTAAAACGTTTTATTCTCAGCTGAAAGCGTCATCCTGTTGTGTGTGCACTGCAGCAGTACTGGCCCTCATCTTCCCATAGTATCAGAAGTGAGACTCAGTCTTAAGTACTTTCTCGGATCTACAGGCGTTTGTGTCAGCACTAGCACATTCTCAGTTGTGTGCTTGGCTTCTGTGGAAGCTCCATAATCTTCTGCTCACACCTCAGAAACTTAGGAGGGGACTGAAAAGGAGAAAAATGTTGTCTTGGCCTCATGTAAATTTTAGAATCTCACTTTCAGTGCCATCCTCTCCTCTTCCTACTGTTCAAATAGTTACTTCTACACTCATTTTGAATTTTGTTTTAAATTACGTAATTCATAGATCTTCGCTTCTTCTTTGTCTGGATAGACCAGGCTGCTTCCTTTTCCCACCTGGATCACTGGGAATAAAATTAGCTGTCTTCTTACTAATTGTCCTATAACCATTTCGTAGAAATAACAGCAAGGAGCCTAATTTGGTGTGAAAAACTGCTCAAGTTTTACTTACAGATAGAAATAATCTTCATTACTTCAGAATAACACAAAACATATTATGCCATAAAATATAAATTTTCATTTTATAGGTAGCACTTGATTTCAACTTAACATTTAATTCCATTATTTAAAAGAGTGCCTTGAATATAATATATTTGATATTTTGTGAGAGAATTGGACTGAGTCAGACACACAAAAAAATGTTTTGATGATAAATAAGTAAAAATCCTAAACATCCTGGCTAGTATTGATTTTGGATGCATTGCTTCGTGTGTGAAGATCAGGTTCATTCTTCCCGAAAAATAATGTTCTATGTTTTGTTACTGCCAGGTGATCTGCTATCATTTTCTTGGGCAGGAGTGCTGCTATGGTGGTGTAGGAATATATATTTAAATTATACACTAAAATCATTCAAAAAATATCAAATTTTGGTTTATAGTTACTTAAAAGTATAATTTAAGAGGCTTATCAGATTTATAGGTGATGCATAGAGTATCATGGTTTTTAGTACTGAATATGTACTGCATAACTTCTTAACTACAATAACTGTATTCCTACGTCTTAGATGATTCTTAGGCGTTATATTTCCCATGAATCACGAACCTATAAGTTGAATTTTGATAAAGGTCTTAGGCCTTGAAAATGCCTACATTGGCTGCTTGGTTGATTATTGAGAGTAGGTGGAGTAGGGTAGTTCTTCTTTGTACACGAGATGCCATTAGCACCCAATCCCCCAGTTTTTACAACCAAAAGTATCTCCAGACACTGCCAAACATCTCTCTTGGGGGGGCGAGGAGAATCAAAAATACACGTAGTCAAAAATACTGCTAGTAATAATGTTCAGTTCTTATCATTTACAAAGATTTATAAATGTAGAAAACAGTTTAAAACACTCAAATTTTACAGTTCTTATTTTATGTCTGATATAGTAAAACCAGCTTATTTGAACTTTTGTTGTCCAAGTTAACCAGGATCTCTGCACATTTGTAATAAAACAGTGTCATTTATTTTCAGGTCTTTCTCCAGGAAAATAATTAAAAAGTGAATTTGTTTTAGTAATTTGCAGTGAGTGCTTATAGTTTTATGTTGCTTTGACATCCATTTTTGAATATAAGTTTAACTTTTTATACCAGAAGAAAAGTTCAGTCACCCTTGACACAGTTTCCAGTTCTATGCCCTGCCTGGATGGCTTCAGCCGGAGGCTAGAGATAAAGACTTAGGGGCATGTCCTCTACCTAGCAGGCTGGGCTACCTGCTTTCCCACTGCTTCCTTTAGAGGGACCAATCAGACACCTGCTTGCTTTAAACCCAATAATTAAAACTCCCTGCAGAAAACCTGTTTGGCTATAAAAGTGTTGGCCCAAGGGTTCCCACTCAGCCCACCTGCACTCCCTCCCTGACCTCCCTGTATATGTGGCCTCCTCCAGGCATGCCTTGTACACCCCAGGTTCCATAAGTACTAAAAACTCTTAAAGTTTTACATTGTGGTTGTGTCATTGAAGCCCTGCAGCAATTTGACCCTTGACAGTGAGGCTGCCCTGCCCATGCACCAACCCTCCACGCCCAGGAGACTCATGTGTGGACCTCTGGTGTCTGCTGGGGACAGTAGCTACCAAATAAGTTAATAATGAAACTCAAGGAGTTGATTCAAAACACAACTCCCCTTCTGATGTCCTGCAGGTCTTTCCCTGCAGCAGGGAGAGCTTTCACACTTTCTACAAATCCACAGTCTAGCATTCTAGCAGGTCTCACCTCCTCACACTCATCTCCAACCCCTTTCTCCTCAGCTTACTGCTCATCTTGCTCACTGGCTTTCCTGCATATCTCTTTCCTGTCTAAGGCCTCTGTTCTTGCTGCTTCCACTGGCTTGAATTCCGTGCCACTATATTTTCACATATCACCCTCATCATGTTTCACATTTTGTCTCCAAAATCAGTCCCTCAAAACTACCTCTCTGCCCACAATCTGAGACAGCAACCCCTTCTCCTCTCTAACATCGCCTTATTTTAGCTTATCAATAGAACTTTCTCAATCTGAAGTCACTGCACCATTTGCTTACTTTTATTGTCTTATTCTGCCCCCACCCCACCAGAGGCAAAGATGGATCCTGGACAGTCTTATTCTCTCCTGTGTCGCGTTGCCTAGAAGACAATAGGTATTCAGCGAATATGCACGAGGGGACCGCTCGGCTGCCCGGGGACCCCGTGCCATCCGGAGGACAAGGGAAGCTCAAGCCCCTGTCCTTCCCACTGCTGGCCCCAGGCCCTTGGCTCGGGCACGAGGGCCTAGTAGCTGCCTCTGCTTTTGTAGCTGACAGTTAAAGGGAGAAAATGTGAGAATTTTGGCCTGGTCTGGAAAACTGCAGATAGCTATTGACAGAAGGGTGCTCGCTCTCATCACTGTGAGAACGACCATAACACATAAAATCGAGTAACTGATTCACTGCCATAAGTAACGGCGACGCACGTTTCCTTCTTCTAGGACGGATGGTAATGTCACTTTCTGCAATTTAGCTCTTAAGGAAATGGCGAAAGCCGCCTAGGATTTGCGTTTTAGCCTTGATAGCGCTGAGTTGATGTGGACGCTCCTGTAATTTTCACCCATCATACGTCCCTGTCTTCTCTCTGAATCCTAATGCCATTTCTGTCCTTTCATTTCTACTGGTCTCTTGGAGTAAAATGAGGCCTTTTCCTCTAATAGTTGAAAAGATCTAACTTCAAAACCAGTGTCCAAAGGCTGCTGGGTAATTGACTGTAGTGCTTAAGTTAGAAAGTCTGTTCACGTTGGTGTGACACAATCTATTCCTGAAGTCATTTCCCTCAAAAGCACGTGCAGAAGGAAGCTGTCGAGCCCGTGGGAAAGCTGCAGTGCGGGGGAGACAAAGTAGAAGCCGGCAACGAATTCAGGATCGGGCAACAGACTTGGCTCAAATCTCAGACAGATGGCCCAGTGATGACAACACTTAGTAGAGCTTAATGAGGAAGCACCAAAACGTTTCTGAGGTCAGAGGGGGCCAAGCGTTTTGGGATGCGGGGTGGGTGACCCAAGGGGTGCAGGGAATGAGACCCCTAACACTGTCCATTCACTCATGAGTTCTTTTTTTGGCTGATCCCTTATTTAAGGAATTATCCCCACGTATACGATTTTGAAAACACAGCGATATTCCTATGCTATAGTTTTCTTCTGAAGAGAGTTTTCACAATGATAGAAATGACTTTGCTAAGATATCTCTCAACATAGCAATGGCATCAGAGTGGACAGTCTAAACCCACTGGGTATGGACTCTTACAATGTATTTTTCTTTCTGATGTCTACAGAATTTCCCATGTCTTTTTTGTAATATAACCCAGGGTGTCATATCTCAGGTTTGTGGCTAAAGACCCTCTGACAAACCGCAACCTTCTCCTGGTGAACTACAGGCAGTCATTAAGTGAATCACTGCTAGATACGCCTTCTATGGTAAATCAACGTGTCGATTAAAAGCCATTCTCATAGGGCCGAGCCCGTGGCGCACTTGGTAGAGTGCTGCGCTGGCAGCGCAGCGACGCTCCCGCCGCGGGTTCGGATCCTATATGGGACTGACTGGTGCACTCACTGGCTGAGTGCCGGTCACGAAAAAAAAAAAAAGCCATTCTCATAGACACGGAAGACGTTTGTTTCTTCTCCTCATGCATCAGGAGGTAAAGGATTTCATTAGTTAGTTGATATCAGAGTATCACTAGTGTCTATTAGTTCTGTTCAACCAGGTGAGTTTGCAATGGACATTAGAGAATGTCTGGAGACATTTATGGTTGTCACTATCTTGGGAGGGTGGTACTACAGGCATCCAGTAGGTAGAGGCCAGTCTTGCTGAACTGAACATCCCGCAGTGCCCTGGACAGACCCCTACAACAAAGAATGATCCAGCCCCACATGCCAACAGTGCGGAGGTCGAGACCCTTTACCCATCTCCCCTAATGTTATTGTACATAATCACGATGTACTCATTAAACTAAGAAATTAACACTGGGTCAGTACTGTTATGTAAACCCCAGGCTTTATTCAGATCTCCCTAGTTTTTTGCTAGTGTGCTTTATCTGTTCCAAGATCCACTCCTCCTCAGACTCCTCCACTCTGAGTTGTTCTGCCTCGTTTGCTGTGACCTTGATGCTTTTGAAGAAGTAGAAGTCCTTCCTCCATCAGCTTTATTTTGTGTTTTCTCATGATTTAGACTGAGGATACAAATTTTGGGAAAGGAATACCATACAGGTGACTGGTATTTAGGATGTCTACAAACAATGGTGCAAAGAATAACCATGCACATGTATCATAGTTTAGGTGTGCAATTTATGTGCAGGATAAATTCCTCAGCAAAGGTTATGTGCATTTGCGCTTTGATAGCTACTATAATGGTACCAATTTAGCATTTTACCTTCCTTCAATACTGTAATTGCTAGTGAATCAAAATACTTTTTAGCCTATTGTTTCATTGATTTATATCTTTATTCATGTGCCACTACCACTCACCAGCAATGCGTGAAGCTGCCCCTTCTTCACACTTGTACCCACACTGGGGTGATCAAATTTTGGGGTCTCTGCTAATTTGACAGGTGTATTTCTGTGTAGTAGTTTCATCTTGTTTCATCTCTTTTTATGAATTAGGTTGAAACTTTTTTCATGTTTATGAGCTTCTTGTTTCCTTAATTGTAAGAGTCTGTTTATACCATTTGCTGTTGATCATTTAAAAATTGACTTCTAGAAACTTTTTACATATTAAGGCAATTAGCTCTTTCTCTGTTTGGTTCACTATCGTGGGGTCTCTGCTAATTTGACAGGTGTATTTCTGTGTAGTAGTTTCATCTTGTTTCATCCCTTTTTATGAATTAGGTTGAAACTTTTTTCATGTTTATGAGCTTCTTGTTTCCTTAATTGTAAGAGTCTGTTTATACCATTTGCTGTTGATCATTTAAAAATTGACTTCTAGAAACTTTTTACATATTAAGGCAATTAGCTCTTTCTCTGTTTGGTTCACTATCGTGTACCAAACATCTAGAAGAATAGCTGGCACTCTCTAAATAATGGCTGAGTGAGTGGACACAATTGCAAATGTTTTTTTAATCATCTGTCTTTGGTTTACAGTGATTCTCATCATGCAGGATTTAAAAAAAAATTCTATGTAGTCTAGTTTGGTAGTTGTTTTCTTGGTGGCTTCTGGGGTTTGATTTATAGTTAGAGAAGCTTCCTCCATGTGGAGATACAAAAGAATCTTCCTATCCTTACCCAAGTACTTTTAAGGCATTATTTTCTATTTATTTATTTATTTTTCTTTTCTTTTCATTTCCTTTTTTTTTTTTTTTTTTTGCTGTTTAAAATTATTATAGATAATATATTGTTAAAAAAGAACAGCTGTTTAAATTATGTGGCTCATAACCCAGGTACATCCAATTCAGTTGGCAGAAACCCAATTTTTCATGTAGAACATTGAAAAGGCAACTGTATAAAATCAAACATATAAGGTGATCATAAACTTTGATCAATCAAATAAGTATCTAAATACAATTTTAGACAAAATTTTTGATATTTCTGGGCCCCAGATTTATGTTCTATAAAATGAGGTTGTCTTGAATTTTACATAAGCTATATAAAGTAGATAGCATAGTAATCAGTATAGAGGGGATAACTAATTGTTAGTTGAATGAATTCAAATACTAAATAAGTGAACTATTGAAGCAATTCATCCTTAATTAGATCCACTTACATTTATTACCTCTAATTTTGGAACACTATTAGTATAATTTTAAGCCTCAATAATTCACTATTTAATGTATTATCTTTATCTCCTACCAACCAAATTTGTACACTTTTCAAAGCCAATGATTGTTTTTATTCCACTTACATGAACTTTTTTAAAAAAATTTTATTGAACCATAATTGGTTATACTTATCTTTGGGGTTCAACAATCAATATTACTAGCATATATATTGTTACGAATCGTACTTATTCTTTATGTCCCTTGTCCAATCTCTCCCATCCCTTTCTTCCTCTCCCCTCTAATTACTCTAGATTTCTTCTTTCCTTCTGAAAGAGTAATGGTTACTCTGTTGATTTGTTGCCTAGATGTTCTGTCCAATGCTGAGAGATGTGTTCAGGTCCCCCAATACTATCATAAAGCAGATGCTTCTTCTGTTGCTCTGGAATGGGCTTTGTGGAGAGAGACATCCTCTTCTTTTCTTTGGTCTCTGCTGGTGAATTTCCTCATGTCAATGCACTCCAGTGGCTGGCGGATCATATGCATGGTGGTTGTAGCATATAGCCTTTTCCGTGGAAGCAGTGGTTATTGTGGTGGCTGCGGTGGGCCACCCACATGGAGGTGATGTTTCTGGCATGCTCCTTGGTGCTGGTGGTGTGCCTGGTTGTGGGAGGGGGAGTCCAGTGCCCAGTTCCATACCTCAGTCCCTGGGTGGGCCCTGAGACACTGGTGGTATGCCTGGGCTGAAACTAACTTTTTGTCCTTTGCTTACTTCTAAAATGGGGAAACTTCCTGTGGGGACCAGTACTTGAGCTGTGTGGTTGAGCTAAATTGCTGCTTTGCTGCTGATTCCCTAGGGAAGGCTTTTTGTGCAACTCATGTTTTAATGGTTGACTTTACAGGTACTTCTGACTCTCCAGAGACATGGTGCACCTGGGTTGTGTACAAACTCTGATCTGGGCCTGAATCTTTTCATCAAACTGCACCCCATGCAGTTCTATATTCCTGACCAGTCTCCTCTGAGTGGTCCTACACTGACTGGGGGGCAGATCAGCTGTCCTTGCTGTGCCCCACGGTTCCTCTGGTGGGCCTGTCTCTCCCACTGCCCATACTGGAAACACTTCCCATGGGACAGGTTGTGCGCCATCCCTTGCAATGACTCACTGGCCTTTGAGTGGCTCCTTTTCTTCAGTTGTTGTGACTCCTCTATCCTGTGTAGGTCCACAGGAACCCTATTAGTGGTCTTGCTGGCCTGTGAGCCACCACGGCCCTCTTCTCCCCTGCCGCCTCCAAGTAACTTCATCCAAAGGGCACAGCTGTGGCTTTTGCTGGCTCCTGCTCCATGCACACAGCAGGTCCAGCCTTAAAGCATCCGTGGCATAAAATGGTCGGTGAGATTTTTTCTTTCTCTCATCGTGACTTCTCTTCCCTTCACGCACTCCGTAGGTCTCTCCTCCTCTTCCCCTGAGCTCCAGCAGGCCCAGCTTGGCTGTTGTTGCTTTTTTATAGTTGTAAATTTGATTTGTGGGAGAGAGTGACACTGGGGACTGTCTATTCTGCCATCTTGACAGGAAGCCTTTTATGGCATTATTTTTTAAAGTTTTGTTCCATCTGGAATATATTTTTGTAAGGACTGATGATCCAACTTTTTCTCCCAAATGCCTGCTCAGGTGTCCCCTAGTACCATTTACTGAATTTACCTTTTCCCACACTGAACTGCCTTGCTATCTTTTTCACAAACTAAATTCTCATGTATTCAGCATATGTCTGACTATTTCTTTCCCCTGATTGATAATTTTATTGATGTGCCAATACCATACTATTTAATTATTTTGGCTTTATTGTGGGTCTAATCATCCCTCATTTTCTCTTTAAGAATGTTTTCTCGCTATTCTTGCTTGTTTTCCACCTAAACCCTAGAAGTTTCTACTTTAAAAATTCTGTTGGTATTTTTATTAAGACCACATTAAATTTAAGGAGATCACAACTGAACAGGAATTGACATCAAAGGTGTCTCTATGATCTTTCTACTCAATAACATGGTACAAATTTTACTAATTGGAGTCTTTTGTGTCCCGCAGGGAAACTACAGTCTTCTTAACACTTCATGTTGAGTTTATCACAAGGTAGTTTTTTAGCTTGTGTTATAAGTAAACTTCCTTCTTTCATTATGTCTTCTAATTAATTGTGAGTTATATGTGTCATGAAACTGATTTCTATAAGTTAATACGGTACTCCATTAATTGCCGAATTATCTATTTCTGTAGCAGTTTTTGTTCCTCTACTGTTCTTTATCTTTTTGGTCTACCTTTATTAGCTCCGACCTGAATTTAATTCAATTTAATTTAATATTAACTATGCTAATAACAGTGCAGTTAGTAGATATCTTTTCCAATTCAAACATACTATTCATTTTTGAACTGAGATTCATCTACTTCACCAAGTTAGGGAATCCTCACTTGGTTTCCGTTTTATTAATTTTTTTTTTATAAAGGGATGGTGAGTTTTTTCAAATGTATTTTAGGAACCTATGGAAATGATTATGATTTTTCTCTTTGGATTTGCTGATGGGATGAAATGTAGTCATCATGAGCATATCATTCCTAGTACTGAACCAGCCTTGCACTTCTGGAATACATCCTACCTGGACAAAGTATATATTTCTTCTAATGTACTGCTGGATTCTGTTTCTCATATTTTATTAGCTTTTGTTTTCTGCTAAATATTTCTCAGAGATATTGGCCTATTGTTACTTTGGGGGACTAGGGAGGAGTTCCAATCTTTGATGGGTTTTGGTATCACTGTTATTCCGGCTTCATAAAAAAAGAGTTTGGAAGCTTTTGTTCTTGTGAAAAATTTTTCATCAATAAAAATCCAATACAAACAAGTAAAAGCAGTTATTACTATAGGTTAATTTATGTATTAAACAGGATTTTTGTGTTGATGTAGTAATCAACACATAATCTTAGTCTCTAAGTGAAAAATAAATCCCAAATTCAAAACAACTGACCTCATTAAAATTTCTGGATAGAGATTGTTGGATTCTATCTGTATCCTGAGATTCTATAGCAAAACTCCCTTCAGGACTTTAAAGGGTTTTGAGCACATCCATTTCCAGACATCATCTCTGCATTGAAGAGGGTCTGAGGAGAGGTGCAGCACTAACAGACGTGGCAGCTGCGCACTGGCCTCCGTGTGTGGGTGTGAGGACCATGCACGCCGAGGCTCCAGCTTGCACCTGCATCGGAAAGCTGGTGGAGCCTTCGGAAAGGGAGAGCAGGCCGAAGAGGAAGGCTCGTCCTGAGTGCTGACTAAAGAACGACTGGCAGCCTTGAGAAAGCACCATGAAGTGGAGATCACTCATCACAAGGAGGAGACTGAGCGTCTGCAGAAAGAAATTGAGCGGCATAAGCAGATCAAAACACTAAGAAATGATGATTAAGGACACACAGTTCCCATAGAATGGCACATGGGATTGCCCACTTCTATGTACGCATAGTTCTGGTTTAATTAATATTGGTTTGTGTGCTACCAACAGATTATAATAAATGTCAGTGGAAAAAAAAGGTGTTCCTTTTTATAATCTACCAATACATGTATAATAAATCATGTCATTGTCCAGTATAGAGGTAAAAAGCTCATGTCCTTCTATGATTTAGCTCTTCTCTCTAGTTAATTTGAAGCATCCTGTAAAGCTACACAGCTACACCAGTTGTCGGGTTGAGGCAATAGCTAATAGCCACGCCAATTGTATTGTTAAAGCAATTCATAACTAAAGCCAACATGTTTCGTTATTTTAGTTATACTAAGTTTCCACACATATTGTCAGGGCTAGGGCTCAGACCTTTCACATCCATTCCACAGACTGGGTCACCAGACCCCTCACACGCAGGTCCACGCTAGGTAATTGGGAAAGATCCCAGGAGCCATTGGCAGGTGACACGATCTCAGTCCTCAGCAACGGCAGCAGCAGCCTCCAGCAGCAGTATTGGCCTCCCCGTGGCCCACTGGGGACATCCCGGGGGTAGGGGGGTGGGGTGGGGGAGACGGCGCTGTGGATTAGAGCCACTCATCCTTTATACTTAAGTCCATAACCCAGGACACCTGGGTGCACATGCGCAATTACATAAGACAATAACCAAGGAACACCTGGGTGCACGTGCAGATTTACATCAAGTGCTCGGCAAGATTCGGAACAGCTGAGGGAACCTATTTTCCTATATTTTCCCAACACATCCCCAAATTCATCTGCAAACTGAGACAAGATGTTAGCACATTTTAATAAAAATGTACAAACATTACAAGACATTATAACTGATGCCAAAGTTTGACCCAGCCTTGTTTTAAATGGGCAGATTAGGATTTCCTTAGGTGGAAATTGCAGGAAGAACGTTCCTGATCATGATCAACCTTGACTGGCTGCTTCTTAATAATCCAGGTGACAGACACAGAGAGGGGCAGGGTAGTCTGAGACCCTGAGCTGGTCCAGTAATCCCGGCAAGTGGGCATCAGGCAGGAAGGGTTGAATGACACAAATTCCACAAAGCTGTCCTGGCCAAGAGATGGGGGTCACCGAGTCACTATTTAGTGGTGAAACACTCAGGAATCGCATGATGAAATGATGATTCTCTGGGGTGTTCAGGGACCAGCAGTGGTCCAGGGAGCTCCAGGTACCTCTGGGCAGCTCCCTGAAGAGTCACTGCTTAGAACAGAATCATGCCCAGGCTTTGTTTCTGCAATCGGCTCTGCATTTCTGATACTCCCCAGTGGAAAAACAGCCAAAACCGTGTTCTCCCTCAATTCTAGTGGGTTTACAGCAGGTGCTGTCCTCTGAGTATCGTTGGGAGGTATTAGACAGTGGCTGGTGCAGAAACAAGGCTTCTTTTTCTCAAGAGGGACTAACTGAGCATTTCTCCTTTCTAAAATACAGTGCAGATTAGGAGACGCCAGGGTCCTGGACTAGGGATAGAGGGAGAAAGAGAAAGAGGAGGAGGAAAGGAGAGGGGAAAAGGTAGGGGGACAGACGGATGGGGGAATATATGGACTTCCAGGGAGAGGCCCCTTTGGGATTCTGAATATGGAAGAATTAATCTTGGGGGTTGGACAAAGGTTTCCAACCTGAAGGAGAGGGATCATTTCTCTTTCCAGCTGGAAAAGTCAAGTTTCTGTAAAACTTTTCTCTGCTCCCCGACTTGGGAGGGTAACTAGAGAAAAGAAGGCTGCACTGAGTGTTTTCACAAGAACTGATCAGGAACAGAACAGGAGGCAGCAGTATGTTCCTGAGTCCTCAAGTCCTCAGAGGCATGGCAGTAAAGCCAGAAAGCTCAGTGCCCACTAACGCAATCACTTCTGTCCCCTGCAAAGTAACCCAGGGCCAGGGGCTTTCCCAACACAGCATCATAAATGGCAAGTCTCCTTCTAAGGGAACGTTCAAAGAGAACCTGAATATACTTCACTTAATTACACTTCCCGATTCAAAGTGCCTTGGTAATGTCTCCACTCTGAGATTGAAACACAAGATATACTTCAAGTGATTTAGGAAAAAATATTACCTTATGCTTAACTGATGGCAAAGTATCCACCAACTTCTGTAGCTCTTTATGATGTTTGTGTAGCTAAAGAAAAACAAATGAGAAAATGCAAGGTTTAAAAACAATTGACATCGACTACAGAAGTGAATGGAATGAAAATTAAAATCAACCACCTGGTGATTACCTAAAAACAAATGACAGTCTGAAACTCACTTAAACTGGCAATTTAGAATGTGACGAACACTGCTGAATTAAATGAGATACAGAGCAGATGAGCAGGCTGTTTGCAGATGTGCCTGCGGTCTGCAGGGAAAGTGGCCTTGGTTCCATTCGCTTGCCGCTGGGACTCACCAGGCCTCGGCCCACAGGGCCTCTGGAGGCTGAAGTTCTAGAGCAAACCAGAGCACAGGAAGGCCCAGCTTTCAGCGCAAGCCCGAGGCCTCAAGGGCATGCTCCAGGAGCCTCTGTATAATAACCACGTTTTCTAGCTTCTGTAACTGATGCTTGGACATCTGGGGCCTTGCTGACACTGGAGGGATTGTTCCCCCCAAGGCTGGCTAATTCCTATAGTGCACAAACAATTGGGGGAGCACCTTTCATATGCCAGCCAAGCAATCCACAGCCCACAACCCCAACCTTCTCCTTTATGGGGCTCTTACTCATGGGGCCACGACTCTCCTGCTCTTACTACCCAGGGTCAGGTATGAGACAACTAGGGACTGACCCTCCACCCCAGAGCACGCTGAATATATTCAAAGTAGCCAGATCCTCAGCTGCTTACCCTGCCTTGCTGTTCCTTCCCAAGAAACCCACAGTGAAGTCTCCTGCCCACACTTTCCCCTGGCTCCCTCTGCCTTGTCACCAACCCTGGTGCATCATCAAGTAGCCCTGCATGGTGTGCTGTAGGGAAAGTGAAGGAAAATGGTCAGGGCCCCTCAGATGTTCAGAATCGTGTGGAGCATTTGATGTAAATATGCACATGCGCCCAGGTGTTCCTTGGCTATTGTCTGATGTAGATGCGCGTGGGCACCCAGGTGTCCTGGGTTACGGACTTAAGTATAAAGGACAAGCAGCTGTGCTCCACAGCTGCCCCCTTCTCTGTCTCGGGGATGCTGCTACTGCTGCTAGAGGCTGTTGCTGCAAGTGTCCCTGGGACCCTCCGAGAGGCCGCTGCTGCCAGACCTATAAGCTGCTGCTGATGATGAAGCTGAGGACTGATGTCTGCCAATGGCTCCCGGGAGTTTTTCCAATTACCTAGCATTGGCCTGTGTGTGAGGGGTCTGGTGACCCAGTCTGTACAATGGGTTTGAAAGGCCTGAGCCCTAGCCCTGACAATACCAATGGAAACTTAGTATAACTAAAATAATGCAACATTTTGGCTTGAGTTATGAATTGCCCTGGCCATACAATTAGCATAGCAATGGCCCTATCCCGACAGTTGGCGTAGTTGTGTAGCTATACATGTGCTGTGCCTCCTGCTTCAAGTGGTCTGTGTTTATAACAAACCTCTTCCTTCACGACAGTCATTCCCATGTCTGAACATCTTACCACACCTGATTAAAACAAATCCTGGGCCTCCTTTAAACACTCAGCCTCCAGAGTGGACTAAAGCAAGATACTTGTGGGAGACCTGCAGCTGCTAAACCTTCAGGAACTCAGAGGACCCATGAGTGTGGTATAGGAATGTACCACCCGTTATCCATTAGCTAGCTGTGTGACCCGGCAGGAAAGCACTTAACCTTGTTAAGCTCCACTTTCTTCATATGAAAAATGGAGACAATAGTACTGGCACTGAGAGCTCTTGGGAAGATAAACTAAGCACTTAGCAAATACAGAGTCACAGAGCACTCGCAAATATTAATTCCTGTTATAATCATTTCCTATAGTTGTTTGCCTTTATCTTTTTATTCTGTTTAAAATATATTTTTAACTAATTGCACATTTTAACCATTATTTACTTAGTTATATGCTTTTATCCTTCTATACCAGTACTTAAGAATAGAAATAGAATGCAAGCCACAGAGGTAATTTAAACTTTTTAGTAGCCACATTTAAAAAGTAAGAAACAGGTAAAATTCATCTTATTATGTATTTTATTTTACCAAATATATTTAAAATGTTATCACTTCAATGTGTAATCAATGTGAAAAAATTATTGAGCTAAGTTTACATTTTTTTCCATACTAAGTTTTGAGAATCTGTTGCGTATTTTACACTTACAGCACACATCAATTTGGATGCTAAGTTTTCATCAGAAATAGTTGATCTGTATTTAGATTTTTAAACATTTACACCTCAAAACGTACATACACATACTCAAGTGGTTCCGAACCTTCTTGTTTTACAATACCTAAATTAAATATCAGTTCTGAAATGAAACGTATATGAATTAAAATTAAACAAAATTAAAACTTCATTTCCTCAATGGCACTAGCCACCTTTCAAGTGTTCAGTAGCCCCACATGGCTTGTGGCTGCCATATTGGATAGTGCAATTTTAAATCATTTAAAAGATATAAAATATATTCTTAACAATCCTGTATTTCAAGCATTGATTATCTAACCAATGTATTGATCCCAGTATTCTTAAAATGAATAACAATATTGTAATGTATCTTTTCATGCTAGCATACAAAACATCATTTAAAGTTGGCGAGATTTTCGTTACCTTTAAAAATACTCCTGTCACAGCCGAACATCTTCTTCCAGTGCTGCATCCTCGAAGCTTTCAAATTTGACTGCATTTCAACACACCAAGTGCAGCTGAAATACCATTAAAGAGGTTTTAACACATGACCATACAAAATCGCTCCAAAATAAACTGAGCCTCATTCCACAGATGATATTTAAACATGTTTCCTCACCCAAATTAAAGCCACTGAGAAAAGCATATGACAATCTGCTGCAAAATGAAATAGTAATAAAGAACAGGAAGAAATTTAGGCAAGAGCAGCAATTAATACTATTTTGGAATAGAGAGATTTATTCAGGGAAAGAAAAATTTACATAGCAAGGATGCAAATTTATTTGCATCTAAAGCAGAGAAGATGCTTATCTTGAGAGAAACAGATTCCTTAAAAGTTTTCCAATGTGACAATCATTGAAGATACATTTCTTCTTTCAGGGATGACCACTTAAAATGTGCTGCTTTTTATTTTTGATGCAACATTTACAACTAAATTACAGAAAAAAAGTTGTGAGCAGATATTCCATTTCCTTATGATCTCCCTACTTTTCCCTCCAAGTCACTCATCATCCATCACTCATGAGCTTTCTTTCTGGAACCAGCATTCCCCGAGGCTCCCAAGTGAGGCATCTTCAAGGTCATGGTCAACTTTGCCTTCAGTTCTATTTCAGAGGACTGCACCTTCAAGTTCTGTTGTTTATATTTCACATATGCTTTCTAAACTTGCTCTTTCTCTTATTTCTATTGCCACAGCCTCTGTTTTGGCTCCTACCATCTCTCACTTAGATTTATCTGACCTTGCGGCCCTGCTCTGTTGCCTGGGTTAATGTAAAAACAGTAAACTAATTGACTAATGAATTAAATGAAATCATGCCATGCCACTGTCCTGTTTAACAATAAGAGTGTCTGATGAGCCTGCCCTCCACCTGCTCTTGTCGGCTTCAATGACCACCATTGTCCCTGCCTCTCCTACATCAGACATTCTTCACTCTGGCCATATCACTTTGTTTTTTGGCCATTTCCAGAACATACTATCATATCTGCCTTTGAACACGATTTTCCCTCAGTCTAAGATGCCCTTCTAGTTCTCTTGGCAAACTCCTATTCATCCTTCAATACCCAATGTAGATGTCCCCTCCTCAGTGAAATCACCATAAACTCCTCTGAGCAGTCTACATCACATGCCTTACTCTGTGGTCCCAGAGCACATTTAGAAACCTTTTAAAGTCACACTTGCTTTATAATTCTAACTTCAAGGGTGCTTCTCTCACTAGATTTTAAACTCTAGGGAGTCAGGAATTGGGTTCGTATTCCTGACACTTTGCAGTGCCTGGTGCATGTTTGGCACTCAGTAAATGTTGAATGAATAAATGAGTAACAAAATACATACATGTTATCAGGTGACCAAAAATATAAAATGTTTTTCTTGCCTAATTATCCTTTTGCTCGATGTTGCAATCTTATAATTTAAAATCAGATTAAATAGTATCAGTATTTAATATAGAAGTTATTTGAAAAGTCAGCAAGCAGAGGAAAATTAGCACATATTCAGCACCCACACAGAAAATAGATTTCTGGCAAAGTGTTCATTTCATTTTATGTCTATAGCAATTATAAAATCTATGCAGAGATACATATATTTATTAATAGAAAATATTACCTATAGTAGTAGAAGGAAACATGCAGAAAAAATAGAAGGGAATTTTTTCATATTCTCAGAAGTTAGTGTAATGATGATACAGCAATTCCACTTCTGGGCATGTACCCAAAAGAACTAAAAACAATGTCTCGAAGAGACATTTATACACCCATGTTCATAACAGTACTACTCACAATAGTGAAAAGGTGAGGAATGGATAAAAGAAAAGTCTTATATCCACACAATGGATTATCACTCAACCTTAAAAAGGGAGGAAATTCTGTCACATGCTACAACATGGATGAACCTGGAAGACATTATGCTAAGTGTAATAAGCCAGCCACAGAAAAACAAATCGTGGCAGCCTCCACCCAGATTTCAGAGGATATATGGAGAAGCCTGGGGCCCAGGCAGAGACCTGCCACAGGGGCGGAGACATGGCAAAGGCCATCTACTAGAGTAATGCTGAGCAGGAAAGTGGGGATGGAGGCCCCACAGGGAGTCCCCACCAGGGAAATGTCTCGTACAGCCAAGGGAGTGGGTCTGCCGCCAGGACCCCAGAACTGTAGGGCCAGGGCAACGTGCAACGCTGCCCTCAAAAAGCCATAGGCACCAGCGTTGAGCCTGGCAGAGCTGTTGGGTTGGGGCTGCCCAAGTCTGGGTGGGTTACCCAGACCACCCACTGTGCCCAGGATGCATGACTTGGAGTCAAAGAAGATTATTTTGGAGCTGTAAGATTAAATGTCTGCCCTGCTGGGTTTTGGACTTGTTTGGGTCCTGTTTCTCCTTTCTTTTGGCCTATTCCTCCCTTTTGGAGTGGCAATGTGTACCCGCCGGCTGCCTGCCACTTTCCTCTAAGAGTAGAAGCAGCCTGAGGCCCACACCAGATGCAGCTGTCCCAGAACTGGAAGCCAAATAAACCTCTGTTCTTTATAAATTACCCAGTCTCAGATATTCTGTTATAGTCACACAAAAATGGACTAATACACAAATACCGTATGATTCCACTCAAATGAGGTACCTAGAGTAGTGAGATCCACAGAGACAGAAAGTAGATTGGTGGTTGTCAGGGCTGTTAGCTGGGAAAAGGGGAGCTGGTGAATGGGTAGAGTTTCAGGTTTTCAAGACGAAAAGATTTCTGGAGACAGACGGTGGTGATGGTTGCACAATAAGGTGAATGTACTTAATACTTAACTGTATTCTTAAAAATGGTTAAAACGGTAAGTTTCATGTTATGTGCATTTTTCCACAATTAGAAAAAAAATTCCAATGAGTTCCATGCCACTGCTAACAAAGACATCAGTACTACCATGGAGGGAGCTGGACGTGTCCTGTGTTGACAGGACACTGTTCCTTTAACTCCAGGCAAGACCACCGGATCTTACCCTCACCTGATTCACCTGTAGAATCTTCAAATTCCACGAGGAAAGAACACCCGTTATTCCAGACGTGGAGGCAGGTGATCAGGTCATAAGAGATGGTGAGGGGTTTTAGGGCAGGATCATAAACACTGTCCCTCCACTGGATGTTGACAGGTGACTGTCGATCACCCTTGGGAACCAGGTCCAGGCTCTCCCTGAGTGGATGCACTAGGAGAAAGCAGGGTGGAGCTATTAGCAAGACCGTCCACTGTCTAGCATCACACACGAGACAATTTCACAGGTGGGGACCCTGTGGAGGCTAATTGAAACTAAAAGTCTTAGGAAATAGCCACTTAGGGCCTTCATCAACTGACTAATGCAGAGGATAAAGGCAGGTCAGACAGCACCTTACGGAGCATTCTGTCAGCTTGGAAAACCAACGCGTCACAGTCTGTCTACTAACTTCACCTAAAGCAAGTGTGATCACTCCTGAGATTAGTCCATTGGGAAACAGGGTATTCACGAATTAGTTTCTTGTCTTTGTTGATAGTTTCCTGGTCCCCAATCCCCCCTCCCCCGCCCAAACTAGCTTTAAATGCAAACACAAATTAATGTAATTTCAATAAGAGACTTTTCAGCAAAAGAAATGGAGGAAGAATTATTGGGCAGCAAATTTCTATCACGTACCATCAGTGTTTAGCTGCTTGGGTAGTGGACGTAAAGGCCCGTGGAGCCTGCATCCCGCGAAAGGCGCACCCCACCTAGTGTGCGTGCTGAATTCACCTCTCATGTGAGCAAACTTTGAGGACTAGGCAGCCACCCTGCCACAGCTGGGTAGAATATCAGCACTGTGAAGGTCCCGGGAGTTCGCAGTCACACAAATATGAACTATTAAGGTGTACACAGACAATTCATTTACACAGGCACTAACGACATCGCTGATGCTGAATTTCTTCCAGAGTCAAGCACCAGGTCTTTGTAGCAGGTCCCTGAAAAATATCAGCAGAGTTCCTGATAACACAGATAGACCTGTTGTGACATCCATGCATGAGGAATGGAAGCCACGTGTATCAGTTAGGGGTGGTCCACTTCTCTGCCCTTCAGATCTGCACCACGGATGAGTAGAATCAAGACAAGGAGGAAAACTAGAAGAAACATGACCGAGAGAAATCATTACCAACAACTCCCTGCATCTCGCCCCCTCTGCTAAGAGTGAATCTAAGGATTTGAGAAAGTGACAAGGCAGCTGCTACTCAGTCAAATCCCCACCTATGGCAGGGCATCCTCCTATTTCCATAAAACCCAGAAAGCTGCCTCTAGTTTACTCTAAAACAGGAGACGTTCCTCTTGCTTCAGTAGCTGCCCAAAGATGGAATTTCAAAATCGTAGACTTGTTTTTTGGGGGGTGGAGCGCAAAAGCATCCTAGGGGTATGGACGTCAAGCTCCCCTGGGAGTGTCTGGACCAGTGGTTCTCAACAGAGGAACTGATTTTTCCCCCAGGGGACATTTGGCAACCTCTACAGAGACTTTTGCTTGTCACAACTAGAGGAGATACAGGAACACGGGGGCCTGTTTAGTACAGGGAATACACAGTGGGCAAAAGCATTCACAGAGGGCAAAAGCCTTGAGTGCACAGAATGGGAACATCACGTGCTGAAAACAGCACATGCTGAACAGCGAAGATGTTCTGATTCAGTAGTAGGGAAGACTGAGATCGTTTCTGTCCTGTTCACACACTCCTTTCTGTACTTCTTTTGAAAGTATACTCAGCTTGTTACTTGGCCAAGGTCTTGATACCACAATAAAAGATGAGACAAGCCTGAGCTCGGGGCTACACCGACTTTCTCCTCTCTTGCAGGAGTTAGCTTGGTGTAGTCCCTCTGGGCCTCTCATCGCTTTCAAGTATTTGGGCTCTGAGAGGACAGTGACAGAGGAGGGTGCTAGTGCCATCTAGTGTGTAGAGGCCAGTGATGCTGCTTAACGTCCTACAATGCACACACAGGTAGCGCCCCTACTGCAGAGAATTATCTGGCCCAAATGTCAACAGTGCCAAAGTTCAGAAATCCTGATCAAGGGAAATTGAGAGTATTCTTTTTTTATTTTCCTATGTCTTCCTATAACACATTACTGTCTTAGCTCTGGAGAGATCCAAACCCAATGTTTGTTTTTATTTTTCTTAGTATAAAAGAATTTGTCCGTAAGAGAAGAAATTTTTGTTTCACAAACTTAAAATAGGAAATGCATTTGGACTGGGAAAATATCTTACCAGGATGCAGATGCCTTCTGGAAAGCCCTTGAATGGATCTGATGTTGGTTCAAAGATTCCTGGCACAGAGAGACCACATCTTCCCCTCAGAGATACTCCGACTGGCTGATATTTGAGAATTCACACTTTTTAAAGCCAATTAATGAGGGCTAGGCAAGAAGTGAACTAGGCAAGAAGTGAACTAATGATCAGGTCCCCTTAAGTGTCCACACTTCATGCAGGAAATGGAAAGTAGCATCTCTCACACCCGTGCAAACACCAGCCCAAGAAAACCGGGCCTATTCCCTCAGTTGCTCTTGCATGACCTTAATGCTACATGTTCAGCTTCCAGAAGGTTTTCGTCCCCCCTACCCACCTACTCCTTTATTAACCCAACGCATCCCCCAAGTAGGGGTGGTTGGTCTCTCTCCCCTTAGTGGAGGCACCTTTTTGCCCAGAGCTTATTTTGCTAAAGATAAACTCATATTTCTGTTCTCCCCTCCCTTTCTCTTCCTTATACATATTAAAATGATTTCTTGGTAGTTGTCAAACCGTCCTTCAAAACAGAAAGATGATTAAGTGTTCTACCAAAGGCTTCATTTTCAGGTTTTTCTTCTATTTAGAAAATGAAAAACACAGAGAGATTTTATCAACCATGGTTTAAGTGAGCACTCTGCCATTGGTAAGGCATCAGTAAGCCATGACTGATAAGCGACAAACGACCTTTAGATTTCAGAGTGAGGGTGCGTTCGGTTTTAGTTCTGATTTATTTGACCAGCCCTTGGTTGGATTTATTTTATGTTTGCACCACCTATTTCTACAGCCTCAGCTCTTCAAAGGTGGACAACTCATTCCTACCTTAGCCCCCTGGTTCCTGATCCTCCCCCTTTGCTTAAATTTCCCCTCATTTCACTCGGTGCTTGCTCCTGTTATGGGCTTACCCGTCACCTCCTCACCTCTCTGAGTATCCTCTTATAACATGAGCCCTCGCATCACTGTTTTGTAATCACGGGACTCCGATTCGTCTTCCACGACATTATTACTCGGTAGGGTTACAATTATACGCACATGTGCTTAATGATCTGCCTCCCCACTGCTCTGCACACCACTACCTGTGCATGGAACAAGGAAGATGAAGGGCATCGCTGACAAGGTTGTAGTCTCCTCTTTGCTCTAAATCCTCTTACCCTGCTGATTACCACATGATTCCTTCGTTAAGAATCTTTCAGGCTCATCTCTTCCTTGCCTTGCCCATGACCACCTAGTTCGGGCCCCTCCACCCCAGACCTCATGCAAAGCATCTTGGAGCCTTTCCTCCTGCACCACGCCCCTCCACTCCTGTTCTGCATCTCAGCAGTTTTCCTCAACTACCACCTTCATCATGTGCTTGTGCTAAAGACTGTCCATCAGGTTGTGACCTCTGTGTCTCAGTGCCCAGCTTTCCTGCTAGGAAGCCACCCACTTATCCAATCTCATTTCTGTTCATTCTTCCCAAACTCTGGTCCTCCCGTGCTGTTCCCCTTGGTCGGGCCAAATAAGAGGTGCCGTAAATGTAGAACACCAACCAGGGTTTGAAGACTTGGTACAAAGGAAAGAATGCAAACTCTCTCAATAACTCTTCCATTAATTCCATATTAAAGTGATACTGCATATAGGTCAATATATTACTAAAATTAATTTCACCTGTTTCTTTGTCCCTTTTCTAACGCGATTAGTAGGAAATCTAGATTTGCCTATGTGGCTTAGATTCTGTACCTGTTGGACAGCATTCCTCTGTACCCTCATTTGCTCTTTATCCTGCGCCTTGCTTTGTACTGCCCTTTCCATGAGGAATGTGCTATTTCCTCATGTAACTGAAGCTCATTTTAGTAGAACTAGCTATGCCTGAGCACAGTGGCAGGATACACAGGGACCCTCCATCTGACTTTGTGGAGGACGTTCACAGAATCACAAAGTGCCTTGTTGGAGCATCAGGGCTGCAAAAGACACTTTGATGTCGGGTCCATTAACCAGAGGATACATGTGCAGTTATCAGCAGAGCAGAATGAAGCCCACACTTCCTGCTGGTCAGTTCCAGGGCTATTTGTCAGTCCCAGGTGGCTGAAGATAACACTGAGGCCATTAATGCAATTCCGAGGGGCTCCTAATCCACCCATTGTTTCTCAAGATTATTTGAAAGCTAATGAAAGCCAACAGTCTGGAGCAACCCAACCTATATGAGTTCCTCCTGAAGACACCACAAAACAAGCCTTTTAATGCTATTGTTCTCCAGGCTTTGTGTTCTTCAAAATTAATTGGACAAATAATAGAACAACTTCGTAACACAGTTCAGTTATAATATAGATCAGCGCTGTTAAACACAACCCTCTCTGAAGATAGAAACATCTGATATGGTAAGCGGTAGGCACATGTGACAATAAAATTTTAATGGATTTAAAATTGTATGTAAATAACCACAAGTGGCTGGTGACTACATCTTAGACAGCGCCACTCTAGACCAAGTTCTCCTACAATGTTTTTCTTCTTTATAAAAATAGGGAGATCGTGAACATTGAGAACCATTGGAATAATACCAAATTTGTAGTATTTCCATTCAAGCTGATATTCTTTATATTTCATTAAGCTAAGAATTAACATAATTAAGTTTATTTTCCTATGATCTAGGGTCTCATACCTAAATGGTTTTTTTAATGTGACAGGCTAAATTTCAGTAGATGATACACACTGTGTGAAACTGATTTTATTTTCATCTTGGGCAACAGGTATAGGATTTGATCTTCATTTTATTAGATGACAAGTCCCCAAAGTTAGGACTGTCAACAGTTCCTGTCCATTACTTGAGATAACAGCAAACAGCAATCTCATTGACAGCCAAAGATTATCTGCGGGGAGCGTGGGCAGCAAAGGCACAAGGGCAGAGCGTGGGGCTGTCCTGAAGTGCTGCTTTCCGAATTTGCCACCACTTCCTCCTTCCATTAATCCTTCTTCCACTTCACATCTTCTTAAAATGATCACATTCATACATCTGAGCAAGCACTGCACCTGTGAAGAGATAAAGATGATGATGACGATGACAATTGTCTCACCAGCAGTAGCTGCCAACCCTGTTTGGCAGGCACTATCTAAGGACTCGGCCCGTTCTCTTTTCTAACCCTCATGAACTCGGGTCGTGCTTGGTCACTAGTGTACAGTGGCCCTTCTGTTCATGTACTGAGCTGCCAGAAACAATGACTAGTGTCTTTACAACGAAGCAGGTGAGGGTCCAGAATATAGCAACAGGACGTGCTCAGTGGCTCAGGTCAGCAGAAACCATAATATTGTCCTGGGTGAAAACAGGTCGGGACAGTTTAATATGGCAAAATCAAAATCAAATGGTGACGGCATCCTGTTTCTCCCAGTCACTTAGAAACATGAAACTAATGTGAGAAACCAATCAAGCGAAGCCCCACTTCCTCAGGCCACTGCGATGCGGCTTTTGTCAGTGCTGAGAAGCAGCGAACTATCCTAAAGACATAAGCATATTGGAGTTTAGATCTTTAACTTTCACATTTTCGTAAATAAAAACACACAAAATAAACATCTAGGACAAAAACACCACTCACACAAAACATTAATAACTGGATCAGTGTGATTAATTTTTTTCCATTTAAGCCTTAGACTGCCAAGTGCCAGTGTTTGCAATAAGCCAGTCTGGCAGGATGGACGTTCACCCAGCAGTCGGAAATGTATGATGACCCCGGCAAGTCCATTTCAATAACAGTCAGCATTGGAGAAAATAAACTTACGCTAATAACATATTTATAAAGCAGTTTCAAGGGAACAGATTTAGCTGGATTAGCATTACTAATGAATTCTTTTTCTTATCTGCATATAGGTTCCAAGAGGAAAATGTGAGAAACCTTGAATCTTGAGGCAAGACATTCTTTGAAAACTATGTTGACTCATTGTGAATAGTGGAAATATATACAATAACTATTTAAAAGATATTCTTAGCCAGTTGATTAAAGTCACCTCTCCACCATCACACACATCCTCTTCTGTCATCTCAGTGACTCTCTACCAAGGTTACTGTTTTCCCCCCCAGACATTTGGTACTGTCTTCAGATATTTTTCAATGTGGTCACTTAGGATGGGGGGAGTGTGGTACTGGTAAGAGGGCAGTGATGCCATTCAACATCTGGAGCACAGGATAGCCCCCAACAACAAAGAATGATCCACACCCCCCATGTCAATATGGTACAGTGGAAAATCCCTGCAATGCCCAGACGTGGATGGGCACCTGTCTTTCCAGGAATGGAATGAGGTGGAAGAGGTTTGAGGAAGACCATCTGCTGCCTCACTTAATGTTCCATGTTTACAACAGAGCACACCCGTGCAAGCAGGTCAGCTAGGGTTTCTCAGTAATTCAAATTTGGGACAGAATATTCCAGAATGTGAAGCTACTGAACTGCTTGCAAACTTTAATAAACAAGTTCCAGAAACTTAAGAGTCACAGAAATAATTTGCAGTCTGTGGACCACCCTTAGTAAAAAGACAGTGGCTAACAAGAACAATAAACAATACGTTCCAAAATATTTGAAACTGGACATCTCATTTCTCTTGGCCAGTTTCTGTATGACATCATTTTGACATTTTAAAATTGGTCCAAAGGGGCCGGACCGTGGCTCACTTGGGAGAGTGTGGTGCTGGTAACACCAAGGCTACGGGTCCGAATCCCTATATAGGGATGGCCAGTTAGCTCACTTGGGAGAGCGTGCTTCTGACAACACCAAGTCAAGAGTTAAGATCCCCTTATGGGTCATCTTTAAAAAAAAATGGTCAAGAAACTACTTTCCACATTTACTTTAATAGATCAGTAGAGAAACAGTCATTCTCACATATAGTCTTAAATCATATAAACCCACACTGGAATGCCAATGACCCATAGCCACAAATGCTTAACACATGTGATTGTTATAAAACCAACAAGCCTTTCTGCTCTCTTTGAGGTAGAAGTGGACTCAGTTCTGGGTTTTGTTAAGTGCAAGTATGGAGGCTGCAGGGCCTCACTAGAATGAACCTCTGAAGCTGGAACCTTCTCCATACTAATTTGCATGGAGACACTTGAAGAATGACCCTCAGGCTATTCCTCACCACCATCCTTAGATTGACTTCTATCAGTTCCCAAATAACTTGCAGGAACGAATACCCTAGAGTGAGGAAGGCAGAGGAGGAAAGATGTAAACACTAGAGATTTGAGATGCTGAGGAGGAGGAATCCTCTAGGTAGGATAACAACATTCAGAGCAGCAGTACACACCCTGAGGGGTGGGGAGGGCCAGGGTTTATTCACTTTTTCCCCAAACCCATTAGTCCCTCACAGTGACATTTACTTTTCGTCATATCCACTGCCTGCCCCTGGACCCGCAGACTTCGCTTCTCCATGTCCTGCCCTTCTCCAGCCTGTGCTGATGTTCTTGCTTCCCTGGACCACCCGCCCTCCATCTGGGCTTTGGTCACTCCTGCCCCCCGTTCAGGTGACTGACTCCTGCGTGATCCCTCAAAGGCTGCCTGACCACCTGCTCACCGGGTTGGCCCAGCACCCTCTTCTTGGCCCAGCACTTGCGGCAGCTGGAGGAAGCACCTGACCAGGAATGTCCTTTACTACTTCATCCTCCCCAGCACCTAGACCCCACGGTGGTGGGGACTGTGTCTGTCTCCATCACAGCTGCGTCTCTCAGGACCTGATTCCCCACAGGTGTTCGAGAAGTACTAGCTGAAAGACCTGAGGAGGCTTCCTTGGTGACAGAGATTTTAACGTCAAGAACTGAGAACCGTGACATGACAGCCAGCATGACATGACAGTACTGAGGGGCCTTCCCTTTCTCAAATGCCACCCCCCCAATTGTAGGGCTGTTTACACTTTCAAAACTTTTAAATGCTTGTCCTTTAAAAGGAGGGTCTCATATCCCTACCTGTAAGATCTTAAGGACCCCCAAAGTCCTGCCTGATCTATAAGAGTGACACAGCCGAACATGAACCTGACGTAGCCTCACAGGGATGGGAACTCTGTCAGTTACCATTTCCATCCCAACATCTACTGCATTTGCTCTGCTGCAGGCACTGCGTCGGCTGCTGGGATGCAAAAGTGAACAAGGCTTGAGCTCTACTTTCCAGGGGTGTAATTTTTCTCCTACTATGAGTCTCTTGAAATGCACATAGTATGGAAAGGGAAAGCCACAGCAAACCAGGTCACAGCAGGGTGCTGGTGCCGCCTAAGATTCTGCCTTGTCTTGCCAAAAAGAGGGCTCTTAGTGGTAAAGCCATGGGGGGGCGGGGGTACCAAACAGCACAAAAAGAGAAGTTTGGGGGCATTAAAGACACATTTCACCCACAGACCTGAACTTTATTTCTTCACATCATCTTTCCAAGAAGAGTGTAAGAAACAAAACCCACGTGATCCCCAGTGATGCTAAGCAAGCAGGCCAACATTGTGATTTCACCCATCTCTCTTCATGCATGTCCCTGCTACTAGCTGGCTGTGAACTAGCTCTTCTCTCTGTACTGCTGTCCTTGACCCTGCTGCACCTGAGCTACAGGGGAGAAGGCTACACCTAAGTGAAAAGCAAGAAAATCACCTCTACGTGTATCACAAAATGCAGCACAGCAGGGCTGGAAGCCAGTCATTTGGCTGAGTGCCTTGCACTTTGTGCGTGCATCACTTTGGGAATGTTACACACTTGTAGTGGGTTAGAAATCTTGATTCTCCTTTGATCTTAGAATAGGATCTTTAGGTAAATATGTGCATGGAGCTAAAAGGCTCTCCAGTGGAGGACAAAAGTCCACAGATAGCTTGGCAAAAGCCATCTAATCAACTCTAATCACTGTTTAGGGATGGGATTGTGTAATTTAACTGTTTTAGGTCCCTGGTTTGATTCTGGCTTGAAGGACTATTGACTATTTAACTTACCGATTGTTCTTAAGATATGTTAAGGAAACTGCTTGAATGCTGTTAAAATATGCTGAGAAAATCGGTGTAGGAAGTTGTGGAAAAGAAAATGTTTCATAAGGACAAGCTGTTTGTTGGTGGATGGACTTAGCTTTTTACAAGTTGCATTCTGGAATGCCACAATGTTAATTTACTGCTGTTACTAGTTTTACACTGCCTGTTTTTAGGTCCTTCTTTGAAGATTGAATCAACTGATTTTTCTTATGGAACTTCCTTGTCTTGTCAATAAAAAGAAAGGCGGATTTTAAATCGGGGCTGCTCCCCTGATGGGCGGCAGTCCCTCTAGGCCTCATTCATGTTACTTTCAGTGTTTCTTTCTTTTTTTTGTCTGTTACACAGAGGGAAGTGTAACACACACTGAACTCAGATGGGCCATCACGTGAAAGAGGAGTGGTAGGAAGTTCGTGTATCCCACAGCAGCTCCTCACCTCCAGGCCTAACTCCCTACCTGGCATCTTTAGGATGGCATAATAGCTTGTAATAAGGTACCATAGACTGGATGGCTTAAACAAAAGAAATTTATTGTTTTACGGTCTGGAGGCCTGAAGTCTGAGATCCAAGTTGTCGGCAGGGTTGTTTCCTTCTGAGGGCTGTGGAGGATCTGTTTCTGGCATCCCTACTTGGATGGTTAGTTTCATGTGCCAACTTGGCTAGGCCACGGTACCCACATATTTGGTCAAATACCAGGCTAAATGTCACTGTGAAGGCATTTTTTAGATGAGATTAACATTTAAGTCAGTAGACTTTGAGTAAAGCACATGACCCTCCATGTGGGTGGGCCACATCCA